>NW_028258308.1:43860227-44163257 GCF_053883595.1 Heterocephalus glaber
ATCATTTTTGTCTTCTCTTTTTCTGATCAGTCTGGCTGTGGGTGTATCAATTCTAACAATCATTTCAAAACCTTAGCTTTTGTTCTCATTCTCCAGGGTTTTTCTTTCTATTTTATTGACTTCAACTCTGTTTTTCATTATTTCTTTTCTTCTATTTATTTTCAGCTTAATTTGCTCTGTCACCGATTTTTTTAAGGTGGAAGATGAGATCATTAGTTGGAGAACTTTCTTCTTTTCTAATATAGGCATTTTGTGCTTTGAATTTCTTCCTATTATTTTTATAGTATCCCATACATTTTGATATATTATTTTTAATTTCACTCAGTTCAAAATATTTTTGCCTTCATGTTGATGTTGTTCTTTTCTTAATTAAAAACAAATTTGCAGTTGTTGGGGATGGAGCTGAGGGTGTCACACATGGCTAGGTGAGTACTCTTGCCACTGAGCCACATCCTTAGCCCTGTTCTTTTCTTTGTTAAAGATGTGGTTTACTTTAAATCCATTGCCTTCTTGCTTGTATTGCTTCCAGTAAGACATCTGCTGCCATCCTTATTTTCATTCCCTTGCACAGAACACGTTTTTTTCTCTGCTGTTTTCCAGGTTGTCTCTTTATCCCTGGTTTTGGCTGGTTGGCTCAGAAAGCACTTTAGTGTAGCTACTAACACACGGTGCATGGCATTCATGGTATTTGTTTTATCGATGTATTTATGACTTTCATGGTGGAAAACTTTCATCCTTTATTTCTTCAAATACTTTTCCTTTCTTCTTCTTTGTTGGCAACTATAATTTTATATATATTTGGCCTCCTGAAATTGCACTGTATCTCATTGATACTTTTTAATTTTTTCTTTTATTTTGATATTTCCTTTTGAAGAGTTTCAATTGCTATGTTGTAAAGTTCACCGTTTTTTTCTGCTACAATATCTAATCTCATCCACTAGATTTTTCATCCTACACATTATGATTTCATCTCTAGAAGATCAGTTTAGGTCTTTTAAAAAATATTTTCCATGTCTCTACTTAACTTTTTGAACATGTGAAGTACTGGGTTTACCACCCTTGTGTGCTCATTCTAACATTTGAGTCAGTCCTGGGTTACTTTTAATTGATTGCTTTTTCTCCCCTGTCTGACTGTTAGAATTATCTGGTTAATATTCACCTGAAACTTTCATAGATCTCCAGAGCTCTTTGTCTGTGCTGCTATCTCCTTTCCGGCCCTCTGTCTTGGGAAGTCTAGCTGTCTTATCCTTCTTGGACTCTCAGCAACTTCTCAACAATTTGCCTGGGTTTCCCTAGGAACTCTGTGAAGACAAAAATCTAGGCAATCAGAAGACTCACCTCATTTATTTTCCATGCCTCATGGCCTACTGTCCTTTGCTGCCTGATATTCAATGTCTTGGAAGCTCTAGTTCATTTGTTCATTCTTTAGTTTCTCCACGCAGGAGGGAATATCCAGTCCCTACTACCCCATCTTGGCCAGAAGTAGCATTTTTTATAAATAGCCACCCAGACATGGCAAATGACCATTCTGTCACTCCTGGGACACCTGGCAAGGCTTGAGGAGAACTGTGAGTACATGGTCTTCTTGGTTATCTTTTGCAGTTTTCCACTTTGAGCCTTCTGCCAGGATCCCTACTGTGACCACTCCATAGCCTTCTCCTGGTAACAGCCTTTAGGGTATATGCCTGGCTGCTCCTTCTGTCTCTAGAGGATGTCAGCTGCTCGCTGAGACTTAAGACTGGAGGCGCTCGGCAGTTACAGTCCTGGTGCTGGTGGACATTATGTTGGGTTGGAGGATGCTCACTGCAGCTCAAGGCATTCTCATGAGGAACATCTCTCATGGTCTGGAGTGGGCCAGACTACAATGAGATCTACTGAGCACCTAAGCTGAGCTGTAGAAATGTCTGTCTCTTCACCTTGAGTGTGGCCAATTGTGCCGAATCTAGGAAGCTAAGCTGTATAAGGCCTGGTTAGTACTTGGATAGGAGAAATGTCTATCTCTAGGACTCTTATCCAGCCTTGTCACACTTGGGTCACCAGCCCATCTCTGAGTAGAGAGGTCTCTCATTTGGGGTTAGATGCTGAGGAAATCAGGTAAAAGGCTACGGGCAGAATATTGTCAGGGCATCCCTCCTTATCTTACCAGATATAATAAGTATCCTATTAGCTTAATACTAGTAGCAAACAGAAGGGGTGAACAGGTAGTCAGGCCTCAGAAAGGAGCCATACTTTTCTAGCTATACCCATTAAGAGTGGATGTAAGTAAAGTACATTTTGTTCCCAAGTAGACACTATTACAATTCATTAGACAAAACGGAGATGGCAAGGGTTCAAGATAACCATTTTTTCCTTTCATACGAGAAATTTGTTTCATTTTTAGGACATTCTATTTTTTTGCCTAATAAGCAATTTTTTCTTGATGTCTCTTCCACGGGCCTGGAGTAGTCCTCTCTCACCAGAAGAAGCTGACTGGCTTTTTGACTCAATCCCCTTTGCAGGAATGCATGGTAGAAGAACGCCGAGGGGAGGGAAGAGCCCAACCTCCTGATACCACCTGGTTCCTTAGACTCTCAGAACACAAGCAACTAATTCCTTCAGAAGGAGGCCTAGACTAGCAGAGAAACGAGGTGCAGTGTGAAAGAGCCAGGTGACAGTGGTGCTGGCCATAAATGCACAGAGCTGGCTGTCACCAGGACAAGCTGTCACAGGATCCTGCCCAGGACAGAGCCAGTGACAGCGCTAGAGGTTGGCGTACCCCTGCCCTGAACTTTGAGCCTTCTTTTACCCTTCCTTCTGGACCAGAAGGGAAGCTGGATGTGGGACAGTCTTCTCAGGACAGGGATGAGGGTAGAGAAAGATATAGAAGCTGATTTTGGTGTCTAGAAAGTGGAAGGGGCTGAGCTGGGCATCTCTTCACGAATGTCTGCTCAGGCCGCAGAGAGGTGTGTGAGGGCAGCAACCCCAAGCCAGTAGGAGACCTTCTGGGCAGGGCTTCCAGGGGTGATAGCCACATAGGAGAGCTAGGAAGGACAGACACACTCAGTGAGTGGCCTCTCAAACCAACCTTGCAGGGAGAGGAACCCTTCAGAAACCTAGATCATATCATTCTTTCACCCAATACCCAGTGGACAAAAATCACTGTCCTTGTGACAGGCTATAGGGCTGGCCTCTGGGTGCCTTCAGCCTTCACCTCTTGGCTCCCTCTGCCCCTTGCTGTTCTGCAAGGAAGCAGGCATGGTGCCTTGATGCTCACCTGGAACACTCTTTGTCCATGGTGCACTCCTTCATCTCCTTCACATCTTTGTTCAAATGCAACCACCCCACCATACTCTGTAAGCCCCAGCCCTGGAATTTCCCAACACCATCATGGTGACCTGCCAGCCCATTATATGATTCCCTTACATGATTCCCTCACACACTGTCTATGCCATTTCCTGGCTCTCCTGACAGAAGGGGGAATGAGGTCCTTGAGAGCTCATTTCTCTCCCTGCCTAGAACAGTGCCTGGCATGTGGTTGATGCCTGGAAAATATTTGCCACATAAGCTGAGCCACGGTGGCAGAGCCCTTTCCACCAGGCATGGAGCACACAGAGACCCAGGCCCCTGGGTGGGGGGCGGTGCGCCTCCCAGACCTGACTGGGGACGAGTAGTGTGTCCTGTGGAGACTGTCTCTGTTCAGATTCTAATGGCCTGTTATTTCTGCAGGCACCTAATCAAGGCACAAATATCCAAAAGCCCATGGATTAGACTTGATTGAAATAGCACTGAGGAAGCCCATGTGCCACAGACAGGGACAGGAATTTTGTCACATGGGTGTCCTGAAGTTTGTAGAATTTCTCAGCTACTTGATCTTTTCTCTCTGGGGAAGGGAGCTAGCCTACTTGGGGTGCCTGCGGTGTGGTAGTCAGGTCCCCCAGAGAAGTGGCTGCAGTCCTGGCATGGGAGCCCTTTCCAGTGCACCTGGAGAGTGAACGAGCACACAGTCAGCAGTCATGACGAGGCGACACAGACAAACGCCGGGCACACTCTCGCACACACACAGATGCCCATGGAGACAGCCAGGAGGTGCATGGGGGCCGGGGTCCTTCGTGACATGCATCTGTAGAGGTGGACAGCTCTGGTACACCAGGCTGGTGGAGACAGTGGAGACAGGAAGTGAAAGAGAATGGGTGAACAAGAGGTCAGGATGAGGTCAGAGGCAGAAGAGAGGCCACAGGACGCTATCAGCAGAGGATGAGCCCAGTACCGGGGGCACTGGATGGCACGTTCAGGACACACAGGACACAGAGAGAACAGGGAGGGAGGCCCTGTGCCTGGACACCCGCCACCCTGGCTGGCAGCACCTAGAGCTGAGCCATGTGGGTGCGTGCACGTGGCCAGAAAGGCCCTACACCGAGGTGTGGGGAACATCGGCCACCAGGCAGCTGTCCAGGGCGCCACTTCAGAGTTAGTGTTCTTCAAGTTCTGTAAGGGATCTTAGGGATCTGATTTTGAAGGCAATGGCTCAGCCACACAGGAGGCTGGCAGAAAGAAGGTCCTGGAAGCCAGACCAGAGGAACCATGTGCAGGGCCAAGGTGAAGTGGGGCTGGCTCTGTGCCCCTGGCTACAGAGGGTGACACAGGGGAGGGCATGGGAGCCCCAGGCTCTGCTCCTCCACCGCGGTGCTGCTGAGAGGCTGAGGCAGGGACACTAGTTGGGCCGCTGGTATTTCATCTCCTTGGGGCAGTCACACTGAGGCTCCCTGCCATGCTGAGCCACAGCAGAAAAAGTATGGAGGACAGATGGATGAAAAAGGGGGGCGGGGGGGCGGGGGGAGGGAGGGAGGGAGAGAGAGAGAGAGACTCTACTCAAAGGAAACCGCTTAGCCTCTAAAAGGGGCCACAGTGGGACTTCTTTAAACACCACCAGCTAATCCACATGAAATGCTGGACATTGTTCCTGACCATGGAATGTTCTATATGCAGAGACATCCACGCCCAGGGAGGGTCCATGTCTTGTGAAAAGTGACACGAAACATCTGCAGACTGCAGGGACAAGGGTCTGCCTAGTGGCTTCCCAGACTCCACCTCTTTCCCACCACACCAGGTCCCCTGGGACCCAGGTGCAGTGATGACAGGCTGGGGGCCACTCTGCACGGGTGATACCCACACAGGTGTGTCATACCTGTCTCTCTCCCCAGCCTCTGCCCTTGCTGGGAGGAGGAGCTCACCACAGGCCAACCCAGCCTCCCACCCCCTGAGACAGAGAGGGTCTCAGGGACAGAGCACTGTGGAAAGGGGTCTGGGGCTGGCAGCGGGCAGGGGCCCCCTCCCCAGCCTCACCTCTGCCCAGGGACACTCACCATTCATCTGGGAGGGGGACAGTGAGTAGTCCTGGTCTGCCTGTCGCCGGTCCGGCTTCAGGTTGCGGCTCTGTCTGCCAGAGCCCTCCAGCATATTCACGATCTCACTGCGGTCAATGTTCCGAAGGGCTGCATACAGGTTTTCCACTGTTGGCGGGGAAGGGAAAGGTGCTTGAGGGGTGGAGTGAGTGATTCTAGAGCCCCAGGGAATACTGTGAAAGCCTGAAAATTAGGCCAGGAGCAGGAAGGTAACCCAGGTTTGCAGAAGATGGAGCCACCCTTCTGTCAAAATCAAATTCAGATGGAGAATTTTTTCCTATCTACAGCAGATCTTTTCCACAAAATAACAGTGTCTTTTTTGTTTTGTTGTTGGTCTTTTTTTGGTGGTGCTGGGATGAAACCCAGGCCTTGCACACGCAAGAATTCTACAATGAGCTACATCCCCAGCCCCTCAGTGACCAACTCAAAAGCACAGAAATGCTGGTAGGTTTTTGTTTGTTTATAATGCAAGAAGAATACTGCAAGAAAAAGCAGATGAGAATGGACGCTGTTCTTTTGAAATTCTGGGTCCTTGCCGGTTGAATTTCGATGTGAATGTGAACACTCAGCTTCTTCTTGTATTGCTGAGGACTGGAATCTGGTGAGGCTCTGGAAAGCGCCAGACCAACCTTCCTCCAGGTGGGGAAAGTGCCCTTGGGACAATGGGAGCCTCTCAGGCTGGGGTATGGCCCTGAGATCCCAATGCTTGTGTGGCTGGGAAATCCGATAGGAAGAGCTGGAAGATGAGAGTCCTAATCCTATCTATACACTGCCCTGCAGGGCCTGGACAATTTCTTCCTTATTCCAAGGAGGGAGAAAGAATGAGGTCAAGATTCACTGGTCATGGGAATGTGTTCTGGGGGGACTGCTTTGAAGGCCGCTGACAATGAGAAGTGCCTGCGTGTGTGTGTGTGTGTGTGTGTGTGTGTGTGTGTGTGTGTGTGAGAGAGAGAGAGAGAGAGAGAGAGAGAGAGAGAGAGATACTCCCAAGGCCAACACCACAGATAGGATGTGATGGAAGAACTGCTCTGGCATCACTCGGGTCCTAGCCGGCCTGGAAAGGGGCTTTCTCAGCTGAAAGGTACTGACTCTTTGCATTTTCGCCTTCCTGGGCAGCCCACAGGTTCAGCAAGGCTGCGCTCTGCTCCCACAAGGAGTTGGGGTTTTCCACGCGGATCCTGTTGATTTCCTCCACACTGAACTGCAGCTCCCGGGCCAATTCTGCAAGCAAAGAACCGACAGCATAGTAAGTGCGTGGGTCAGAACAGCCTCCCCTTTGACTGGCAGCTTTCCTCTCCACAAAGGTCCTGGTGGCAGTGGGTGTATATGCCTTTGTGCCCCTCAGAACCCAACAGGGAAGGGCTCGGGAAATAGGCAGCAAAGAACGAGTGAACCAACAGCTGGACAGATGTCCTTTCCCTTTCTCTTGACTTCTAACCTGGGCAGAGAATAAGCCCCTCAACAAGGCCAGCAACCTCTCCAAGGTCAGAGTAAGTTAGTCCTTGAGCTGGGAAGGGGCTGAGGCTGCTGGTCCCTAGGCAGCACTGCCCTCCTTCAGGTACCCATGGGGATAAGCCACCAGGAGAGGGTGGGCTGGCATTTACAAGAAAATTCAAGTATCTTCTAAACGTAAGGCAGGAGTACAGGCAGTCGCTCCCTCACTAATGGGATTTAGAAGGAAGAGAGCCTCACAGTGATTTCAAGGAAAGAAAGCCTGAAGAAAAAGAGTCTGAGTCAGGACATGCATGTACAACACACACAAACATGTATACCACACACATATGCACACATGCACACAGACATTCAGGAACATACACCTGCCTCTCATGAACACATACATGTACACAGTGATGCACATACAACACAGTGCACACACATGCACAGCTGTGTACATGCACACGCCTCAAGAAGCAGGAGAATGGTTTAAAGCACAAACAGTCCCTGAGTTTCTGAGTCCCCATGGCAAGGCCCTTAGGCAAGTTTCTGCTAAGGTTTCTGAGTTTGCCTAAAGTGTGGTGCAGAGTGTGTGAGTGAGAGCAGGGAGTCCATTCGTATGAAAGCTAGCAAACAAACATAGACAGCAAAGGAGAGCGTGAAGCTATAGAGCCCACGCCTGCAATGAACCCATGAGCTCCTTCAGGTCAGATGTGCCCCCCAGTGCAGAAACGAACCGCGCTAGCAGGGAGCTGCTTTTCCCTCCAGGGCTGCCCTCCACAACAGGCAGTGCCCCGAGTGGGCAGGCAGTGTGCAGGGGTCAGGAGGCACAGCTTTGTTGAACTGTTTGGTCTTCTGGGTTCTGTCACGAGCTGGCTAAACAATCAAGTCACTCTACTGAGCTGCATCCTAGTTTTCCATCTGTAAAACAAGCTCACTCCAGCTCAGAGGCTTCCAGTAATATGTAGTTGATTGTTTCTTCCAAAGGAAGCCAGAGAGATGGAGAAGGGGAGCATGCTGCTTTCCCTGGCACTTGGAAGTGAGGCTTTGCAAACAACTTGCCCCAGATAATCACAAACCAGACACACAGTGGACAATTGAGAGAAACGCTATGCCCACTGCTTCTCATGGGGAAGAGATGTGAGGTCAGTGGGACTAGGGCCTTTCTGCCCCCCCACAACTCACCTGCCCAGCTAAGGCCAAGGTGCTCTGTTATGACTGCCACCTTTAGGTCAGCTCGGTCTGTGCCGCTGGGGAAACCTGAGGGGTGGAGATCACACTGAGCAGTCCAGCGGACACAGGTCTGCCCGGTGTGGGTGAGTGCTCAGGTCATACTGGGTGGCATTGACTCTGGAGGGGCAGTGGAGACACGGGCACCACCCAGCCTTGTCAAGGGAAGCATGCTATCACCACAGGGGTCCTACCGAGTGCTGACTCACTGAGCCCGCTGTAGCGAAGGGCCAGGGGTGTCAGGGTTCTCCTCCTGTCCTCAGCTCCGGTCCCCTGTGGAGGGAAGGCAAGGGACAAGGTGCCTTGAGTTTCGGGGTCACCCTTCCCTGGAGAAGGTGGTCTGAGCACTTATGCTGTGGGGAGGTGAATGATGCCCCAGCTCCTGTGGATAGGAGGCAGCTGTTTCTCTGAGCCTCAGTGTGGAATGGAAGTAGGAGGGGCAGGAAGCTGATGAAACTCAAACTTTATCAATAACAGCAAGTTCACATAGCTCTTCTCATGCCAGGGGCCTGTTTAATGCTCACAACATGTGAGGTAGATACTACTACTATTTCCCTTTCATCTTCGAGGAAACTGAGGCAGAGAGAGTTTAAAAAACTTGCCCGAGGTCACCCAATGAACAAGTAGTGAAGCCAGGGTTTGAACTTCAAACTAAGTTTCTCTTCTTGGATCCCTTTCTTTTCACCAGACCCATTTCTGATGCTGGCCGGGGCATTATGCCAGGTCGCTTTTTGTTTGAGGTTGCAGGAAATGACTTTTGAGAGAGAAGTTGGTTCCCCTTCATCCCCAGAAAGAAAAGAATTGTGCCACGGACATATGAATGTGGCCTTGCTTCTTTTCTAGGTCAGCATGGAAGGCTGATGATTAAAACAACAACAATGACAACAGCAGAACAACACCAATAGGAAACACGGAGACACTCCAGAGACACATGAGCACTCCAGGGCCCTTGCATAGGTGGACTTGTACTCTCACAGGTACTGATACGTGAACATACTTGGTCAAGGCTCCTTGGCTGAGCTCAGAACCCTGGCTGTTTGCAGTGGCTGAGGACACCAGGATTCCCTTCTTTGAGGGCCTAGCACCCTGGGGAAGATAAGCAAGTAAATGACAAAGAGGCTGGATCTCAGCTTTCCTACAGCTGGTGACCTTGAGCAACTGGTGCTGTGCTTTGTGTCACATGACCAAGTGGGGCGAGCTGTGCAGAAAGGGAGGGGAAGCTCAGACAAGTGACAAGGGAGAGCCCAGGCCATTTCCAGCAAGAAGCCCTGTGAAGTGCTAGTCCTGGGCTCTGCCTGGGGCCTCCCGGGGTGGAGGGGGGCTCACCTCCGGCCTTGGGGGCTCGCTGGGCAGCAGCTCACCTTGGTGCAGGCAGGCATGGTGACGTTCAGGTGGCAGAGGATGTGCTGTGTGTCCTCGTACTTCATTGCCTTTCGCAGGAACGACAGGAACCCTGCTGGCTCCCGACTGCTGTCCCTCACCTAAATGCAATCACACACAGGAAGACTCAGCAGGCCTGTCTGTGGCCACCAGGCAGGTAGACTTACAGATTTCTACCTCCCAAACTTCTCAGACCCAGAGGGGAGGTTGGCAGGAGGTGGTGGCACCTTCACAGGTATGGCCAAGCGGTTCTCCCGAAAGGACTGGAACTGGAAGCTGCGCTGCTGGGCAGCCTTTCTGACAGGTACCAGGTTTCCAGAAAGTTCTGCAAAAAGGGGCATCCCTTCCAAAACCTGGAGGACAGGGAAGCAAACACAGCCCATCATGTGGAATGCCCAGTGCCCTGCTTCAGGCATTGGTCTTCCCTCCCTGGACGGGCCCTTGTCCCAGTGTAATGCTCAGGACATGTTCCGAGAACCCATGGTTTTGGAAAAGCTTCCTGTCTGAGGCATGACGAGTGAGACATGCTTCCTGGCTTCCCAGGAGTTCAGGATAAGCAAGTGCTTCCTATGCTCCTGAGCATGGAGCGGGGTTGCTACCAAGTACTCTAGAACACCTCAAGGACGTCATGATATGGCTTCTGAAAAACTGCAGGGTCTGTTTTCACATCTGCCAAAGGTGTTTAGCCCATGAGTAGACCATGCCAGAAAGACCACACTGGTTTTAAACTGTGTATGTAAACCAATGTGGTCTCAGGGTCCCATCTGACTACTGGGAAAGTTGAGGCTCAGAGCAAATAACTGCTATGCCCAGTGAGCACCTGAGACAGCATTAGAGCCAGGGCACTGGAGTCCCCACAGCAAGCTTTCGACACTGGGCCCTCGACGTTCCCAGGAGGCTGGCTCAGGTCTGTTCCTGGCTCATCACATGTCTTCACAGGAGGTATCCAGGGTCAGCTGTGGGGTCACACCTGTTCTCATCCCTCAATATCTCCCATCATGTCCCCCAGTGCCCCTGCTTCCTCAGCTACCAAAGCCCAGCACTGCTCAAGTGGGACATATTCCATCTCCACCCTTTACTCCACTGTGTGACTTGGGCAAGTTGCCTAACCTTGCCTCCTACCCTCAGCTTCCTGCTATGCAAGTCAGGAATATTAAAGGAACCCACAGATATGAGAATCAGTCAAGAGTATGAAATCACTCCAGTAACTGTCCACTGTAATCATCACCACTCACCGGTCGGCCAACTAACTGCTGCCTGCCTGAGGTACACATGACTGGGTCCCCAAGTCAGTGACAGCTAATCTGAGATGCTCTTTAAGACAGAGACCTTGTCCCCCTGCCCCAAGGACTTCCTGTCAGCCCTGGCCATCACAGCCCCCAGAGCGGCAGGTAGAGCCTCATCCTAGCTCTGGGTCTGGGTCTGCCTGTGTGAGGTGAAAGAGGCCTGTGAGGGTCTGGTCACAGAGGGACCCAAGTGCCGCACCTCTATGTCCCTGCTCCGGGCCACCTCCACAAAGTTCTCATGCTGTTCCAGGGTCTTGTCCACTTTGTCATCTGTCATGCAGTAGCACCGCAGCCGTCCTTCCCGGGGGTCATTCATCTTGGCGAAAATGACAAACTTGGCCATGTAGGGCACTGCAGTCAGCTCTTTGTACAACAGAGTGGAAAAGTTCACAGCCTCTGCAGTCCTCGGACAGTCCGATAGCCAAAACCTGGAATGAGAGCTCTAGTGATGAGTGTGCTCCTGGGTGATGACGGAGAGTCTGGACCATCTGGTTGGAGTGGTCTGGGAGCCACACAGTGGCCACTCTGACATCCCTGGTGGCCAGGGGACAGAGAAGGAGCTCAAGCTTGGATGACTCTCAGGCCAGGGCCTGAGGAAGGGTTGCTGGTGGCCGCTCTGAGCCCCTGCTGTGCTGTGCTGGGCCTTCTCTACCTGGCGGAGACGTTGGTGGTGAAGTTGGCACACTCATTGGCATACACAAGCTTGGTAGTTCCCGTGATATCTTCCCACTGGGCTTGGTCAGTTCCACCTGCAACAGCAGCAGAAGTGGGGCTGGGGATGCTCTTCTGGTGTAAGCATGGAGCTCACCAAATTGCCCAGGCCCTGCTACTCGAGGGTAGAGGTGGCACACGAGAGTGAGGCTTGGGTTATGACCTGAGCACACCCATTCTCTCATAATACGTCCCTCTTCCTAGTGACCTGCAGTGCCCTTCTCCAGGGTGCAGCAGGCCCTTCAGGACTCTTACTCAGATGTACCACTGCTCTGTCTCAGAAGAGCACATCACCGTGGAGAACCAGCAAAACCCAAGTGGTTGCTGGCTTTGCCCTTTCCCGTCCCCTACCAGTGTCTTCCAGAAGAAGTTGCTGCCATGGAGAAAGTGAGACAGGCCCAGGGATGCCTCTCACCAATGACGCTGCAGAGCAGGCGCAGGCTGGTGGTGTCTCCCTCCCCGTTGTCCCTTGGGTTGTCCGTCCACGAAGGAGGCAGTGGGATCCGAAGTCCAATGGGGCGGTGGAACTTCCGGCGCCGTGGTTCCACAGTGACAATGGGGCTGAATGTAGCCTGGTTGCCCAGGAGCTTGGTGACCAGCTCATCTGGGACAGGCTGGGCCTGTGAGGTGCCAAAGGGAGAGGAGGGGCTGGTCAGACAACAGACAGCCGGGTGCCCTCCAACAAGGCCAAAGCCTCTGCATCTACCATGGCCAGTGCTGGACCCCTGGGGCTGATGTCACCACTCAGCTCTGCATTTCATTCCCAGGGAGGGCAGCCAGGACCCCTCCTGCATCAGAACTGGTATGGCTTGATGCACGCTGTGGGGCTTTCCTGGACTTCACAGGGAGCAGCTGCCTTGTCCCTCTCACCCACCTTTCTCCCTTGAGCTTCCTTCCTCTCCTGTAGAATTCTAAGGCCCTGGATGCAAGTGTGGACATACCAGGGAGGAGGGGAGTCTTTGTGGGGGACTTGAGTGACTCCTGCCCTCTGGGACTTAGTGGGGCAGGGGCTGTCACCTGCAGAGCCAGCTTCACTTTCTTGGTGACAGCATTTTCCGGGAATGTTGCCTGCACCAGTGGTACCAGCTTGCTCTTCAGAGAGCCACCCTCAGGCCCAATGGTGTCAAAATCCTGGCAGAGCCTCGACATGATCACGAAGTATAAGGGGAAATCGGTGGTGATGATGCGACAGACCCTCTTCTTCTCCAGCTCCTCCAGGCTCCCCAGCTCTGGAAGCACGAGGTAGGGCAGCCCACACTGTCATGCTGAGCTCAGGCTCAGCCCCGGTGCTGGCCCAGGAACACTGGTGTCCTCCCCTGTGGACACCCCGCCAGAAGCTGGCAGAATAGGCTCAGGCTGGGAGTGGGGCCACACACCCTCTCACACGCCTTGGGCCCCAGGTTCTGCCACAGGGGCCACTCCCAGCCCCTCAGCAGCCCAACAGCCCCCCAGGGTGCCCGCTTACCCTCATCCATCCCGCTGAGGATCTGGTCCAAGGAGCTCTCGCCATAGCGGCTCTTGTGCTCCTTCCACACAGAGCCATTCTCACTTCTCAGGACCACAAGCTCTCGGTCCCCTCGGCCGTGGGAGGCAAAATGGGGGATCTCCACGATCACAGGGCTGCAGCAGGAGGGACAGATGGTGGGCATTTGCTCTCCTGTGCCAGCACTGCCAACCCTTGAGTGGAGCAGACCCAGGCCCAGGTCCTGAGGCTCCTGCGCCCTCTGGCACCCCACTGGGCTGGAGTGATGGAAAGGGCTGGCAGGCAAGAATGGGCACCTCTGCCCTGGGCACAGCTAAGCCTCTGTGACCATCACCCTGGGTCAAGAGCCTGAGACCCCGCCAGACACTCCCAGACAGGTGACCAACCTCTAGGGCCTGGCCTCCTCCCCCATCACAGGCCATCATGGTATTTCCTCTGGCGGGAGGCTTTGGGGATTACAGTGAAAGAGGAAATCAGTGTGCAATCGAAAGCTTAGAGTGGTGACAAGTGGATGGACAGGGCTGGAGTGGGTCCAGTGCCTGAAGGGCAGCAAAGCTCCAAGAGACGCCCCGGCTTCAAAGGTGAGGGACATCCATGTGTGTGTGGTCCTCATAGCAATGCCACAGAGGCACTTTCCAGACTGCTTCAGTATTCACATAATTAAACCCAAGGGGTCCCCAAAGCAGTCCCATCTTCTCCTTCTCTTCTGTAGTGTGCCAGGAAAATAAAACACCTTTTTTCTTTGGCAGTACTGGGGATTGAACCCAGGGCCTTTGCACCGAGCCATATCCCTACCCCTTTATATATATATTTTTTGGTACCAGGGATTGTCCTTTTTATATTTTTAAGATGGGGGTCTTTATCTACATGTTAAGTTGCTTGTGCTAGACTTGAATTTGCAATCTCCTAGCTCAGCCTCCCCAACACTGAGATTGTTGTAGATAGGTAAGTTAATTAGATATCTTGTGAGCAGTTAGACAGGGCCACCCTTAAGGCCCCAGTCTTCAAGGTGCCAGCCCTCCAGGAGCCAACACAGGGAGGAGCCAACATGGAGAACAGTTGAGGCACATTCACTGGTTAGCATTATAAAAGCAAGAGGCACTACTTCCCCTGGGGATAGATAGCAGTGATTGATATTCTAAACGGGAAACCCCTTGTGTGTGACTTATTTTCCCATTTGATCCCCATTTAATCAATATTACCTGGGTGACTGTATTTGTAGTCTTATTGGTTGGTTGAGGTTTTGTCCCACCTCATGCCCACCTTGTAAATTTCCATTGGGTCTTACAGTTTTGTCCCACTTTGTACCCACCTCACCACACAGCCTTGCTGTATAAAACACCTCTGAAAAGTGGGGTGAGTGGGCAACCCACTTTCCAGGCCCCCTTCTGTCCCTCTTAGACAGAAGCTATCTCTTAATAAATTTTCTTACTCTTAACCTCTGTTGTTCCTAGAATTCATTCTTCGATTTTAGAGAACATGAACTCGAGTTTCGGATATCTAGTAGGTTTGGGAGTTACATCTATTTCCCCTATATCAGGATTACCCACCAAGATTTGGGAGTAGCAACTCTGCCTAGGCTGGGTTCCTTAATGTGTTTAGGAAAGGCAGAGTGATGGCAGTGGGGCTCCCAGTTCTTGTTTCCCTCTCAGGACAATGGAGAGATGAGCTGGGCCGGGGCTCTGCCTGGGCAGTGGCAGCAGTGTATGAGCAGGGCAGGTGAGGCTGGGGACCGACCAGCACCATGCACATGTCCCCCAGGGTGCTGCCTCACCTCAGGAACTGGGCGCCGGTGGGCCCCAGTGCAATGATCCTGCTGGCCAGGCCCTCCTCCTCAGCCAGTGGGGGCGGTGTGCTCAGCTTCTGGGGCTTCACCAGGCGGCAGGTGATGCGTGTGGGTGCTGCACAGGTCCGAGGTGGGATCACTACCCTGAGGCCATTGTGGCGACTTCCTCTCATGGAGCCTCCCCGGGCATCGACCATGAAGCTAACCAGAAATCTGGAAGCAGGGCAAGCTCATGTTGGGCACCTACACCTCTCTTGGGGACAGGGAGGGTGGACCCCAGGGTCCTGGCCACTCACCCTGTGTGGACGGGGCTGGCCACTGGGCTGATGTTGTCAGAGGTCTCCGTGGCTGGGCTGCTGGGGATGAGCGAGTCCTCATCATACTCTTTAGAGGCCTAAGGAGGAGAGAAAGGCCTCCAGGATCCCATCTCACCACCCTTGGGCCACCTGAACACCATAACTGACTGCAGAGCCCCGTGGAGAAAGACTCTTTGGGGACAAGGCATTCCTGGGTGGAAAAGCATCAAAGACCCCTGTACCTCCACAGCCTCTCCATGGCTGCAGACCCAGGGCAGGGCTTGGGAACAGATGGAGGGAGCTCTTGGTCTCAGCAGGCTGCAGGTCCCCTGCCTGCTGCTCACCTGTCCACCTGCCCATCTGCTTGAGGCCCGCTGTTTTCCCCTCTGGAGTTGGCCTGGCACCTGCACTGTCACCTCTTAGCTACCCACTCTATGGGACTCTGCAGTCTGCATGTGAGTGCACGGGGCACTTTGAGGCCTCTATCTCCTCCTTTGTGGAAGGGGTGCTCCTTCCCTCACAATGATGGCACAGTTGCAGGGAGCCTGGTCCTGCTCTCCCTCCTGTCCAGAACTGGGCCCTGTCTTTCCTTCATCTAGTCCTATCCCCTTTTCCTGCTTGCTTCTGCAGGGAGTTCTCCTGTTGAGTCCAGCTGCCCCTCTGCACCCTTGAAAGCCTTTCTCACACTACATGATCAATTGCTTAGCTGTCTAGCCCTCCTGCCATCTGCCTCCTGGCCTGGTATGTTGGAGTCACTCCCATTCCCAGCTGGGTAGCAGCTCCAAGGAGGCAGATGCCCCAGACCCCCTACATCAAGCCCTACACAGGGTGCCTAGCAGGAACCCAGGAAGTAGCCACTGACTTGAGGAGTTCAGAGAGCTGCTGGTGTAGCTTGGTGGTAGAGCACAAGCTTAGCATATGTAAGTTCCTGGGTTCAATCCCCAGCACCAAGGAAAAAATACAGATGAAGAGAACGAGCTGGTCAGAGAACAGCAGAACACAGGCCCACCTGGAGGACTTCCACTGCTGTCTTTGGCAGCACCCAGGAATATGTCATGGCTGCACCAGGGCCACCCAGTGACACCAGCACCCATCACTGTGGTCCATTCCAGCTCGAAATAGCTGAGGGGACAGTGTAAGGCTGGCTCTGTCCTTGCTCCACACCTGGTCTGTGCTCAGGCTGCTACTTCTAGACATGTACACCTTAGAACTGAGACTTGGCTGCAAAAGAGCCATGCTGGGCTCAACTATCATGCATAGGTGCCAATGCCAACCTCCAGCATCATAGTGCTTTTTTCTCCTTATGAAATCCCCTTGCTTGAAAAAAAGTAACAATGGTATAATACTAAACAAAGGGAAGTTCAATTGCAATAAATTATACCCTACTTATGTGCTTTTTTGTACAAACTGAGGTGGCTCTGAGGACACACAGAATGGTACCACAATGAACAACACCCAGAACTGAGCTGCTCTCAGGCACCCTTCTGTTCTGTTCCCTGGGGGAAGGTGAGACAGAAACTGTGCCCTCTTGTGGGCGCAAAAGAGAAGGAGCCCACAGCACACGACCTGCCCAGCGTATCCCAGTGGCACCCGTGGGCCACCAGGAGGGTTTCTGTCTGGCACTATGATCTGCTGCCCACAAGGGCAGAGTCTGGGCACAGAAATGTGGCTGTGAGTGTGGGCTTTGGAGACAGAACTGCTGGTGTGGGTCCTTGGCCTCACGCACACCTGGACTGCTATGACAGTGTCTCACACACCCCGGCTCCTGAGACCTGAATACTCTCAGAGGCTGACACCCAGGGCTCCCTCCACAGAGCACATGGAACCCTGGACCAGAAGGACCCCTACAAATGGTACAAGCTTCCCCAGGTTGGTTCTCAGTGTACTCCACTAGGAGGTGTCTTCGCTGCACCAGGTGACCTGCAAAAGGGACAGCACAAGAAATGGTGCTCTTTACCTGCTCCGGCTCTTCAGACCTGATCAGCACCGTCTCAGGGGTGACACAGGGGATCCTCGGGATGGCAGGAGATTCCACCCTGTGCACAAAGGCATTGGAGAAATCAAAGGGTGGTACTGCAGAGAGCCTGTTTCCCTCAAGAGACCTCAGTGCAAGGCCTCCATGCCCTGCTGCATGCACAGCCTCAACTCCCCACTTCCACATAGGGCCCAGCCTTTCCCCTGAGCACTGAAGCCTTTGCCTCCTTTGTGCTGTGCAGAACTCTGCCCTGCAGACCGGGCTGAGGGACCTGCCTCTTCTACGCCATGTCCCCTCTCCCTGCCTTCACCCCTGCCCTGAAGTGGCACGGCCCCTGTGGATGGGACCTCATGCTGGCCTTGGTGATATATTACTCTATAACCATTTGGTTTGGCTTTTTCCCCCCCTAGTATTAGTGATGTAACTCAGGGCCTTTGTGCTGAACTACATTATTCCCTATTTTGGGGTATTTTTTTTAAGACAGAGTTTTGCTAGTGCCATACTGGACAAACTTGTGATCTTCTGGCCTCAGCCTCCCAAGTAGCTGGGAA
Source organism: Heterocephalus glaber (assembly GCF_053883595.1). Taxonomy (NCBI): domain Eukaryota; kingdom Metazoa; phylum Chordata; class Mammalia; order Rodentia; family Bathyergidae; genus Heterocephalus; species Heterocephalus glaber. The sequence goes on from NW_028258308.1 coordinate 43,877,741, forward strand.
CCTTGCTTTGGTATGTGTTTTGTTTTATTTGTTTGTGGTACTAGAGATTGAACCTAGGGCTTTCACACTGAGCCACATTCTCAGCCTTTTTAATTTTATTTTTTAAAAGTTTGAGTCAAAGTCTCACTAAACTGCAGAGATGCCTGGGCTGGGCTTGAACCTGAGCTGCCTCAGCCTCCCAGGGTGCTGAGACTAAAGGCATAGGTTTTGGTGTGGGCTTTGATCCCACCAAATGAATCCATAACATCTTCATGCCCAGGGTCTGAGTCCAATAAATACAAATTGGAACTGTAGTTTCCCTTCCTGCTTGTTGTGCTGCCCTGTTTTATATAAGCCAGTGGATACTTCTTGTGTTTCCAGAAAACACTTAGGGCTAAGTATGTGTGAACAGAGGCCAGGGTGAGGCTCCTTAGCAAATCGTCCCTGTGTAAAATGTCTCCAAAGCAGCAGAGCTCCCTGCAGTCAGACAGGAATGGGAAGCAGGGTCTAGGTGGCCACAGGCTCTCTGTGGGTTTTACCCCATGGATGGAGGGATGTGGTCAGAGGCTGATATTAGCCTGGTAATTTCTTTTTTTTCCAGTACCAGGAATTGAACTCAGGGCCTTGCCCTTGCCAGGCAGGCACAGTGCCACTGACCCAGCCTGGCAATTTTCTAATATGAACCTTCCCTGGGGATTATTCTGGGAGTTCATGAGGACAGGGGTTGTGGATGTGAGGCTGTGAGCTAGGGGGAAAAGTGCTGGGGTTTGGGGTGCTAGGGGAGAAGACCCACTAGACAGCTCAAGGTGATGAGGTCCTGCGTGGGACCTTGGCAGGCAAGGTGCAGAGCTGGCTGACCCTCATATGCTGGGACCACATTCCAGCTACTGCGTTGGCAGCATACCCAGGGCCTGGCCTCATCATGACCTCTCCCCAGTCCGCAACCCCACCCTGAGTTCAAGCACTGCACCTTCGCCACCCATGGTGTGACCACTCCAGCCAGCCCTGCTTACACCTGGTCTAGCTTTGGCACAAAGTCCAACAGCTCCCTCTCTTCATCCATGTCTCTGGAATCCTGCCGCTCAGCCTTGGAGCCTACAAGGTCTTCCCCTGGAACAACACAAGCCTCAGTGAGCGAGCGCCTGGAGACAGAGGGCCTCCTCTTTCTTCCCAAGGAGTAGAGGGTGGCCTCTGATGTTCCAAGGGCCCCTGAGCACCACATGGTTTGCCCAGTCCTGGCCCCCCAGCCCATGAGCTCAGAGCAAGGCAGCCAGCTCCTCACTTCCTAGTACCTGGCTTTGGAGGAAGGACGACAGCACAGGCAGAAAGAACTTTCTTAGCTGGACAAGTTCCCACTGCAAAACAGCCCTTTTGGGGTGTGCAGTGACACCCTAAAAAGAGGTGTTACTGCCCTCTTCACCACCACAGAGGAATTAAGTTATACTGGAACCAAACCCACTCATTCAAAGAGGCTGGAAGGTTTTCTCTAAACATGGTTGCTGAAACCTCACTATTTCCATTACTGTTTCTGTTATTTCACCATTCCTTATTATGGAATTATTATTTGTACTTCCAAAGAGTACAGAGTTCAAGCTTCAGGTGGACCAGCCACCTGCATCCCTGGAGGCCTCTTGGTTTCTCTCCTTGCCTGACCTGGGGTTGGAGCCTGGGCCCTTGCCCTCGCCTGCCATCGACCAGTATGAGACAGGGTGTGCCCGGCTTTGGGATGTGGAGCTGACAGATGGAATCACACAGCTCATGCAGTGATGACCACAGACACAGTGGCATGGGCGCACACAACATGGACAGGCACACGCAGGTGCCCAGTGGGGGGCGCATGGGTGAGGATGTCCTGATTTAGTCAAGCTCTGGACTCTGACGCACGCCCCCAGAGGATGGAGAGCAGCAATGGTTAGTGAGGACTCCGAGTGCTCGGGTGGGATGCACTCTGGTGAGAGACCACAGGGAACAGAGAGCATTTCATACCCATTATAGTTATGTGAGCGGTTCCTAGAAAGCAAAGGAGAGCCAAGTTGAAGGAAGGACAGCACTGAAGTCAGGTAAAGTGAGAGGCACATTATCAAGAATATACAAGGACAGATCTACACATCTAGTCAACAAGGTCACATAGTCACTGAATTATGGACTACAGATGGGAGGGGCTGCAGCACAGACTCAGTCCAATCCACTGTTTGTGTCCTGGGGGGGTCTTGCAAGCTTGAGTGGAGTGGGTATTATTGGGGGAAGGAATGATACTAAAAGCACCCTGTAATTCCCCAAGTTGACCCTGCTGTGACTTCATAACAGTGGAAGAATCTCCAAATCTACTGGCCCACCCAGGACCACACCTTATTAAAACTCATTCTCACTGATTGTAAATAACCCACTTCAACTCATGCAGAGCACCAGGAAAGCACCAGCCCGAATGTTACCACAGTTCCAATCTGAGTCACATTCCACTCCAACACAATACCCACACACCACACACACGCACGCACGCGTGCACGCAATTATGATAAATTTTAAACTTCAATCCCTCAGATGTCAATTTCCCCAAACCCATGACTATGTGAAAGGAGTTTTTTGATAATAGACAAGATCTGTAAAAAGTGGGTCCCCTTTCGGGGCCGAACCCGAGTGTGTCGTGAGGGAACTTTGTGTGTGGCCTTGCAAGGGGCATGATACAACTTGGGGTGCTTAGGGACCCTCAGTCCCCATGAGCTCATCATCCTGTACTTTACCTTCGTCCTCAGAGACATCGAGGATCTCATCGACCGTCTCAGGGTAACTCATCCGATGCTTGTCACTGACTAACTGAAAGGAGAGAAGTGGATAACTCAACCCAAGCAGCAGGGCACCCTTTTCCCATCCAGCAGGCACCTGGTGGTCATGAGGTGACAGAGAGGAGGTAGGAAAGGAGGTATATACCAAAGGAAGAAAACCAGACCCCTGGGCTCCCTGCAGGCACCCCAGGGAGATAATGGGGTTCCACCAGGCTGCTGCTCCCTTTGGCCACAGCCCCAGTGGCTCTGGCCACTAGGTGGCAGCACAGTCTGCCTGAAGCAGGTTGCTCTGCTGCCCTTTGGGTGGGTGCTTCCTGCTGGGCAGAGGCTTTGGGCTTCCAGCATAACCCAAAGGCCTGGAGGTCAGGCTGAGATTGGGGTACAGGGCAAGGCAGACGTACCACTACGCTGGTTTCATCCGTGACGACTTTGAGCACATCTGTTACAGAAATGTAGCCCAAACGCTTGGCGATTGCCAGAGGTGTGGTTCCATTCTAGGACAAACAGAACAAGAGGGTGGAGTCAGACATAGGACCAGGTCAGAGGAGAGTGTGGCCCCTGGGGGTGGAGACTCAGTTCACTTCTGGTGGTATGGAAGGGCCAAAGGGACAGAAATCTCTTGGAGCCGAGAGCCAGATCCCTGTAAGAACAAGTGCCTCAGTGCCCAGAGAGGCTGGGAAGGAGGAGGAGGTGGGAACCTGTGTGGTGGGTGTGGGGCAGGGGGAAGCTCTGGAGGGCAGAGCCACTTCCCAAAAGAGAACCCTGGGAGAGGCAGGTGGGAAGCCATGCATTGATTCCAGGAGGAGAGCACAGAGTGACACCGCTCCCAGAGAGCTGCAGCGCCAAAATAACCCTGTACTTCCAGCAGCTGAGCCAGCCTTCAGTGGTCACAAGTCACTAGAGATGGAGCAGGGCATGTTTGCAACTTTTTTTTTTTGGTACCAAGAATCAAACTCAGGACCTTACACTTGCCAGGCAAGTGAGGCACCAGTGAACTACATCTCCGGCCTTGCAACTTTGATTTTAAGTGAGTTAAGTGAAAATGAACTGATAGTTTCTCGAAGGTTTTCTGTGTAGCTCTGGGATATGTCCTGGGGTCCACACCAGCTCAGCTCCACTCACAGTTACCTCCAGCACATACACTACCATGCACTTTTGGAGCTGAGCAGCACAGAGACTATCTAATCAAACCTCCACATGGTCACAGAGGAGGTTCATCCTCAACCACGACCACTGAGGTTGCTAATGAGAGCCCCAAAGCCCTGAAAGAGGGCCCCCTGAAAGAGGGGACCCCAAGACACTTAATGGTGTTCACGTGTGCCACAAGGACAGCCATTTCATATATTGAGACAGAGCGTCAAGAATATTTAAAACCAAAAAGGGGAGAGTAAATGCTACTTAAAAGGACAACCTTCAGTCACCAGAAAGAGACAGGGATCCCAGAGCTGTCCTCTGGGGCACGCCACTACTCACCGAGCTGACCTCATTTGGGGAAGCACCACTCCTCAGCAGCAGTGTCACGATGTCTGTGTGTCCCTGCTGGGCCGCCTGGTGTAAGGGGCTGTATCCTAGCTGTAAAGGGAGGCCAAGATGTCAGGACCAGCTAGCTGCTGGAGAAGGACTCATCCACACACTCCAGAGCCCATTTGCTTCCCACACATGACAGGAAGAAATGTGTTTTCCCCTTTTTCTCCTTCAGGGACAAAGCTTAAAAGTGTGGCTGAGCCCAAAGTGTGTTTAGAGCAGCTCAGGTGCATCCTACGGGTACATGAGAAGTGTCAAAGTAGGACCCGGGCTAAAGCACCCTGTACCTTGGTCTTGGCATTGACATCCGCTTGGTGCTGCAGCAGAAACTTCACCAGCTTGATGTTTCCATAGTGGCTGGCCACATGGAGCGGTGTGTAACCCATCTGAAAAGCAGGAGACGCATAGGTGCCCAGCAGGGCATCCGGGAAGACAGAGCCACCACAAACTGCCTTTATTGAAAGCCTACAGTCCTACAGCAGTTGGTTAAAAGAGGGAGGGAGGGCCTGTGAAAAGCAGCAGCTGCTGGAAGCTGTGCTGCTGTCAGTAGTCAGAGAAGGAGCAGGGCTCTGTGTCAGAAAGTGAGGGCTGAGGCAGCAGTGATTAAGCCCTCGAGGCACCTCGCAGGCAGGGCATATGGGAAAGGTGTCAGGGTGGGGAGAGCCGAGGGCCCTGGGGAGGGGACACCTGAGAGAGTAGGGAGGGAGAGGGGGCCCAGGGACAGTGGCAACAGGTAGAGGGAGTCATCACAGAGTGTGGAGAGATGCTGGTGAGAGCAGTGCCAGAATCCCCGGGGTCACTTCAAGGAGGCCACATGAAATCACAGTGGACCCTGACCACAGCACCCTGTGTCTGTTAGGAAAGTGAAATCCCAAGGAATTTACGGGAACCGGTCACTGATTGAAACAAGTGGGCTGTGGTTATTTATTCATGTGGGTTTGGGATGCCAAGGAGCCGATCTGTCCTGTTCAGATTTTTGTTCTGTGTTTTGGTGCTGATGTGGAACCTGAGGCCTTGTACAAGCTAGGCAGGCACTCTACCACTGAGCCATACCCCAACTCCTATGGCATATTTGGGGGCTGCCCCAAAGGCCAACAAGCCAAGGCCTTTGAGGTCTTTGGTCCCATGCCCTAGGGGAACCAGTGACAGATTCCAGAGCTTGAGGACTGGACCTCTGTAAAGGCTTTGCAAGCCTCCAGGCAGTTCTAATGCACAGATAGGGCTTCTCAGAGCGGGACCCCAAAGGACTAAACTGGGCCCACAAGAGAAACCCTAAGGATCTAGATCATTTTCAGGTTTAAATAGGTTGTTGCTGAAGCTTCAGGCAGTTGTGGATTAAAAAACAGGTTCTAGACTTTTCTCAGTGCAACTTCAGCATGACACTGGTGCCCAGTGCCCAGTGCCCAGTGTTCCAGTGGGAAGCTCTGGAAGGGGAAGGGTGGGGCAGGGTGGTGTCACCCAGATGCCTTGTGACAAAGGAGTAAAATGCACTCATCCATGAGGCTCCTTCCTTCTTCCCTGCTGGAAAGACCCATCCTCCCTGGGTTCTGGCTCCTCTCGTACACAGCCATCAGGTTCCTCAGCTCCTCCCTGTTCCTCACAGCCACCTCCAGCTGAACTGCAAACGCCCCTAGCATGGTGTGTAGACTGTGCACGTGGCACCATGGTTGCCTCACACTGCCTTACAGGGCTCCCGGCACGTGGAAAAGGTGCAGAGAAAGACAAATGGATTTTGCTGCATGCAAGAAGAAAATCGTGTTTTTGAGTGACTCCAGGGGAGCCTGACAGGTGGGCACACTTCCTGCTCCCCTGAGACTGGTCTCAGCATCATGATTAAGCATTTCTCTCAATTTCATGTTCCAGAGGCTCAAAGGCCTAGCATGCTTTTTAAAATTCTCAAATGGAAAGTAAGATCATTAGGATTGATGTCTTCAAACTCCACTGCCAGGCCCAGGAAATGGCAGGAGGAAAGTTCCACGTGGTTCTTGGGGTTTGGCTCTGTGCAAAGGGTGTCTCTGAGAGGCAAGGGAAGTACCTCTGGGTGGGACTGTGTCAAAGTAAGTGGGCAGGGGTGGGCCCTATGGGACAGGGAGGCTGCCAGGCTCACCCGGGTGGTGGAGTCCACTGTGACACCATGTTTGATCAGCACATCTGCCACTGGGACGTGTCCTTCTTGGGCTACCAGATGGAGAGGAGTGAGTCCACTCTGGAAAGAAAAAATGTGCATCATCAGCTTTGAGCCAGGAAAGGATTAAGGCACAGCAACAGAGCACTGAGGTTTGGGAACCAGACCTGGCTCTGTAGCCACTGACCTGCATTTGACCAACTATTTGGTAAAATTATTCTTGTTCAGAACCTCAATACCTTTACCTTAAAAATTAGGTATCTAAAACTAGATCAGGTGTTAGCAACGTTTTCTGTTCGGAGCTGGATTGTCAAGACCTTAGAGCCACGGCTTTGTAGCAAGTCCCCGACGTTGCCAGTTGTGGTAACAAGCAGCTCTGGCCAACACAGAAATGAGTGGGGATGGCGGTGCTCCAATAAAGCTTTATTTACATAGAAAAGGAGTAAGGCGGGTTGGGCCACAAGTCATCGGTGAATTTTATGGTACCTTCCAATTATAACATTTCCCATTTCCATGCTAAATTTCAGAGACTTGGTTTCCTAACTTAGGATAGAGGGATTATCACTGACTTAATCTCAAGGACAAAGTGGGGAGCATTTGAGAAAGCACGGGTTATGTGAAATCATTTTGAAGAGCATGATGGGCCCTGTAAAGGTAGCTTGTCATTGTTGGCACTGGTGCAGCACTGTACAGAGGGGAGGGTGCCTTGGGAGTGAAAGCCCCCACTCTGTATTTCTCAGCTCAGCCTTCTGTGAGGACAGCATGTGCACAAAGTGTCAGAGGCTTCTCTCCCCCATCTTACCTCCATGACCTCTGTAGACAGTGGGACAGATTTCTGTTCTCTGCCAGCACAGTCCCCAAGGCTGCCCAGGGTCCAAGGGTGATGCCCCCAGCACTGAGGTCACTGTGTCAGCCACCAACCTTTTAGGCAGGTGCCTCACCTGACTCAAGATCATCCCAAGAATCTGCTGTGTGAGGGGTGTGGGTGAGGGCGTGTTTCTGGAACAGACCCACCATCATTACAGTCTACTTATGTAGCCCAAAGATGTGGGATCAGAAGACATTCAGGCTGTCATGAAACACAATGTCCCACCATGACAGTTCCCGCTGGGGAGTCACCTGTCCCCATGTATACAAAAAGGACCAATGGATTGAAAGGCTTTTAGGAAATCTGAAGTTACTCCTAAAATGCTCATCTTTCAGAAACTCTTATGTTAATTTATCATCTGCAGTGGTTCTTGTACTATGTGATTCCATTTATATAAACGTCCAGAACATGCAAACTAACAGAGCAGCTGAGTGGCATCAGGGTTGGGGCTTTTGTGGAAGGGAAAGTGGCCGCTCTGCAGACCAGGTTCCTGATGGGTTATGAAAATGTCCTAAAATTACACAGTAGTGACAATTGGCCAGTCCTGTAAACATACTAAAAGCCATCAACTTGAACAGTGGTAAATTTTGTGAAATTTATTTCAGTAAGACAGTTATTTTAAAAAAGAAGTAATTCTTGGTCAGGTTATGAATTCTTTTGAAGTAAACTAGCAATAACTCACCTAGAAAAAGGATCTTGTGACCCAAGGACTGTGTAACATTTTATTATTTTGGGGGGCGGGGCTTGCTTAAATTATTTTATTGGTACATTTTAGGTATACAATACATTTACATTTATCATTGGGTGCTTATGCCTGTACATGATGTATCTTAGTTCTTATTTTTTCCCCATTACCTGTGAGCCCTTTACTCCCTCCACCCTTCCCTATTTACATAGACTTTATTTCCATTTTTTTTCTTTTCTCATAAGTTTTCCTTTCCCTTCTTCTCTTTCCCCTTCCTCTCCCACCACCCCTACACCTTTGGACTTTTTCTTCCTATTTCAAATGATCAGTTTTAATCATTTTAATTCTTATTTACACTTTCAGTTTCTCACACTAGAGAAACTATTCAGTATTTGGATTGTGTAACATTTTAGAAGACTTCATGTTCATCCTCCTGTAATTTCTACATTCAACTCCTAATGTATAGGTCTGTTAAAAAAAAATCTTCCCCCATAGGAAATGAATATTTCATACCAAACTATTTAAAACATTCCTGATGTAGATCCTGGGCCATATTTGAGAAAGTGAACTCTGGATTTTCATACTGATCTTTTTGTGATTCCCTGCATGTGTCTATTTAGAAAGATAGGATGGTACAGGAGAGTTGGAAAAGGCTTTGGGGACAAGCAATCTCCCCAACCGTTTTCTACAAAACTGAGCTAAAGCTGACATAAGGCTGTTGTAAGGAAAACACACACACGCACACACACACACACACACACACACATACACACACAGAATCTAACTCAGATGAGGAGCACACAGTGGGTACTCAGCACGCAGGTGTTATGTCTAGTGAGCTGGCACCGATTACTGCTGAGACTGAAGGAGGCATCTGAAGGCGCCACACCTACCTTGTTCCCCAGGTTGCCGTTGGCTTGCTTCGAGAGGAGCAGCGCCACCATCTCTGCGTGGCCCTCCTGAGAAGCCAGGTGGAGGGGAGTCACACCTTGCACTGACTCTGCATTTGCAGACCCCCCATACTGCAGCAGACTGCGGGCCACTTCCATCTGGTTCTGCTTGGCGGCGATGTGCAAGGGTGTGTAGCCATTCTGAAACAGAACAAACACCCGGAGCTTGGGGACAGATGAAATAGGAGTGCCTGAGGGAGGCCTCAGAGCAGCCACTGGGCAGGGCTGGTATCTCCTAGGAAAGTCACTAAGTCAATAAACAGTCCACCGGGTCTGGACACAGTTAGCTCTCCAGGCTCTCACAGTCAGCATGCACCTGTGCTTTCTCCACCACCTATTTTCTGGTATTCTTCTGGGACAAACTTCAGGGCAAAGAAAGCTAGGATTCAAATAGGTGACCTACAGAACAACTCTAAGGTGAGGTAGGTAAGGAAGTTAAAGGTCCCTACTTCTTCTTTCCTGCCATAAGAACCCAAAGTCCCCAACACTTCAGAAAGGAAAAGAGGACATGGTCTTTTATCTTTCCCTGTGCAGCTGGGCCCAGGGCTGCCCCTCGGCTGCTGGCACCAGGCAGGGTGGTGTAGGGGGCAAGGAATATCTCAGGAGAACATAGGAGCCAGTCCTGGTTCCACTCCTAATAAGATATGGGGCCCTAGTGCTTCCTCTAGACCAGGGCTGAAGGGACCAGTGACCTCGGTAGGGGATGAGGACAAGGCCAAACTGGTCGGAGGTCAGGGAGAGGTCATGGAGGGACACATGCCGGTCAAAGGCTCTGCTTTCCCAGGAAATGAGCTCACAGGACAAGACAGTCCACCATCTAGACCTCTTTGCCTATTTCTTTTAAGACATTACAAGTGGATAATGATATCTGCCTTCATTTCTTAAAATTGTTCGGTGGATCAAACTCAATAATGCATAAGAGTGCACCTGCCCAAATTAAGATATTGAAGCAACACAAAGTGAATCACGTCTTTGCAGTGCAGTGTTCACAAGACAGTATTAATTCCAAGACAAGATGGAGGAGGTGGGCCCTGGACATCAGCTGTGGCTCTGTCACTGTGCAGCTCATTCACTTAATCTTGTTTTGGTAGCAAAACCTTATCTCTGAAGGAAGCGGTGCCTGGGTTTCCATCTGGAGTAAGCTCGTTGCCTCATGCAGATAGCTGGTCTAGAGACAGATTCCTCTGGTCTTCACTATTAGGAACCACTGTCCCTTTGGTATCTGTTTTGAGCTTCCCCACAACCATGTAAAGCAAGGCAGGAGTTTTTCCCTGTTCCATGTCGTGCGCACAGAAGCCACTTGGGTAAACGACAGCTGAGCCAACCCCTGGTCCTTCAGCCAGAGCAGTGCTTCTTGAACTGCGATGTGTGTGCAAGTCATTGGGGACCTTGCTCAGATGCATATTCCCATTTGGAAGGTCTGAAGAGGACTCAGACTGCCCCCCAGGGACCACACTTCGAGCAGAGAGGCCCAGAATACTCAGGGTGCAGGGCCCAGCCCCTTGGGAGATGGCTAGAGGTGAGAGGTCTCAAGGCTGCCCTTCTTCCCTCAGCCAGGGCCCCTCTGCTGTCCTTGAGGGCGGAGTCCTCCGCCTCCACCCCGCTCACTATCTTGTTATGGTGACTAGCATTTCTGACTCTGCCAGGATCCCTGGCCAGGAAAAGGGAAGGGAGAGGGAGGGGTGTTTACCAACATGGTAGAACTCCAGCTACACTGCACTGGAGGCCATGGAAAACAATAGCAAGGTTGGTCTGTAAAGTGGCTTTTCTAGGGAAATTAAGAATTGTACCTCACTCCCCAAATTAAATTGAACAAAAAAATTCTCTGTGCAGAATTCTGTAACATAATTCCTCCTCCTTAACTGGATGATATTATGAAAATAACATTCTTTGGGGGTCACGTTCAAATGACAACATTGGCATTTTGATTATAATACAATTAATTAAGCAAAATAACTTTTATACTGTATCAAAAAAGAGCAAAGAAAAGGAGATACAGTTCAAGGAGTCAAGCCTGAGACACAGAGCTACCTCCCAACACAGATCCTTACTGTCTGAGAAATAGTCTGTAGTGTGGTCAGGAGTATCCTGGCAAAGGCAAACCTGCCAGCAGATGGCTAAGGCTACCAGATCACCTCGGGTCTAAACCAAGGAACAAATTACCAACCTCTGAACATGGATCTCCGCACCAGTGCTTCCTCTAGACCAGAGGTCAGGGAGGGACATGTGCCTGTCAAAGGCTCTGCTTTCCCAGGAAATGAGATCACTGGAAGGAATGCAGGAACAGAGGGCTCTGCCTAATCAGCACAGCTCTAGCATCAGACTAGGAAGGGGAGGGTTTGGTTTGGGTGCGCAGGGATTTGCATGTGAAATTCTACAAAATTGCCAGACTACTTTGGGAACTATTTTTTGCCATGGAAACAAAACCCATCTGTACAGGGTTTATGCTTGCATTTAGCTCTCTTTAAATATCATAGACCTGGCTCTGATTCCTTTTGTATAAGTAGGCAAGTGAGGAGGAGGAGGAGGGGAGTCTGGCTTTTTATTTTTAGAAACAGGAGTAAGCTGACATCTTAGCAGGGCCACATGTTCCCTCTGCACAGTGATGTGGGGCTGCTACGACAGCAGCAGGGAGAGGAGCCCCAGGAGCCTGGGGCACGATGCTGTGAGGTCAAGATGAGCATCTGTGCCAGGCAGGGAAAACACATGGAATTGCAGCATGGACTCCACCCGCACAAGGCTGCAGGCAGCAGCCAGAACCCCACAGGGGGCCCCACCCCTTGACTTCCATCTCTGCAGCCCAGCCTCTGTAGTGCAGCCTCCTGGGGGCAGGACTGCTGTACCCTGTCCCTCTGCTTGGGCCACCAGCCTCATAACGTCCAGTGCTGCAGACACAGCCTCACACAGCCCTTGCTGCTGTCCCTTGGGAGGAGGGCAGCCTGTTTATTCCACCTTCTGGCTCTATCCTAATCTTCCTCCCGACCCTGGCCTGGTCTGGCCTGCAAGAGGACAGCACGCTGGATGCCTGTCTACCATGGGAGAGGTACAGTCAGGTGTGTCTTGTTAAACAAAAGCTACCATCCTTGTGTCTATCACACATATTCAGAAGAGGCTTCTCACTTCATGGTTCCCACAAGTTCCCTGCACTCTCAAAGCTCCTCCAGGGATGGTCATGGCCCCAGCTCAGAGTCACCCCCAAGGGCAGGTGCAAAATGGGACTTCTGCAGCCCGGGGTAGGACTCCTGGACCAAGGCTCAGGAGCTTCTCAGGCACAATGACCTGTGACAGCCAGCTCACCAGACTCAGTGGGTACACAGCCACCTGGAGCACATGCTTTATGCGTGTAGCAAATCCCACCTCCACGAGGGAGCTGTTGTGGGAAGTGTCACCACGCCCCATCCCTGTCCTGGCCCTTAAACGGCAGCATTTATGCTGCAGGTGACATTTATGAGAGCAAGGAGCGATGTCTGAGGTAAGAACAAACACCCAGGAGGGCCTTACCCAGGCAGGGCTGTGTGGGGAGCCACCCCGGGGCAGCAGCAGCTTCACGATGTCCAGGTTGTTGTGGTGAACAGCCACATGCAGGGGTGTGAGGCCATTCTGCAGAGGAGGAAGCAGGAGAGAGGAAGCCCTCACTCAGGTGTACTTGCCATAGGGAGCCCTCTGGGGACACAGGCATCCATAGCACTTATTTTACATGGGTGAAATCTGGCTAGAAATCCATCCAAAGCCAGGCTGGGGCATAGCTCAGAGGCAGAGCACATGAGCTGGGTTCCATCCTCAGCACCCTTATCACTAAAATAATATTTAAAAAGAAAAATCTGTCCAAAGCCAGTCTTGTCTGGGAGTCACTAAAGATACATCCAGCAGGATCCAGGGCCATCTTCTCATCCCTTAGGGGACCTCAGGGAGCATCCTTCCCACAGGACAGGGCCTTTGGTGGAAAGATGACTCTTTCCAGAGGCTGCTGTCCCTATACAGCTCCCCACTCAGCAGGAGGAAGCACTGGCTCACAACAGTGCAGCCCACCTGTCCTGTTTCTCTGGCCCCACACTCACTTTGCCAGCAGCGTTCGGATGCGCATCACGTTCCAGCAGCAGCTCTGCCACCCGTGCCTTCCCGTACTTAGCTGCCACATGTAGAGGGGTAAATCCTTTCTGAGGAGAAACACAGGCCATCAGGACCCCAGAGCTGGCATTGTCCACCTCGAGGGAAGCCTGGGCAGGAGGCTCCCCTCTTTAGCAGCATGGGGATGCCAGTCAGACCAAGGGCACCTCAGTAGGGTTCCCACCAAGGCCAAAACCTCAGGAACCCACAGTGCACCCCCATCCCACCCCCTGCCCCACCATCTGTGGCTGTCTAGGAGGGACACCTGTGGGGACTGTCACCAACTGTCAGCTCATGGAAGGAAGGGCTGAGTCTTACTCCTGTCTGTGATTGGCCTGGGAGGTGCTGGCAATCGCTCTATGAGAAATGGACGAAGGCCACCCAGGTGCAGAGCATGGCTCCCCACCCTTTCTTGGGGAGTAGACAACACTGTGGGCTCACAGAGGGTGACCAGTCCTAGGGTCGCAGCTGGGGTCCGCTGCTGGGGTCTCACTGTGTGCCCTAGGGTGGTCCTGAATGAGTGAACTACCGGCACTCGGCATTGCACCCAGCCAGCCTGCTGTCATTTGGGACAGGAAGAGGAAGGCTGTACCTTGGTCATGCAGGCCTGAGATGCCTCTTTCTCCAGCAGGGCCAGGGCCGTGTCCACATGGCCCTCTCGGGCTGCGATGTGCAGGGGTGTGTGCCCGGCTGTGGTGGCCAGGTTGGGGTTGGCATTACTTTCCAGCAGGAGCTTCGCCATATTTGTGTGGCCCACTCGAGCTGCACAGTGAAGGGGGGTCTGGTCATCCTGGAATGACAACAGAGAACAGGAAATGTTACCCAAGCCAACTCTTTGCGTGGGTGGTGGTGGGGTTACTAGGAAGACATGAGGGCCTTTGTACTGAGCTACAACCCCAGCCCTTGTTTTTTATTTTGAGACAGGTTCTCACTAAATGCCCAAGTTACTCAGGCTGGGTTGGAGCTTGTGATTTTCCTGCCCCAGCCAGAGATCTAAGTGCCTTTCTGGAGATTACCAGCCAAGAAGATAAAGAGCTGGAATTTGAATCACCTCTCTGAGTTACCCAAACTACTGTGTCCATCTTTTTTTCTACAACTCCTCAAGTGAGTTGTTATTTCTATTTAATTGCCCAAAGGCTCAGCCTTCCCATCTGGAAAATGGGAATAATGATATCTACCTCTGAGAGTCAGGGTCAGGATCAGGCAGGTGGTCTTCACAAAGTCTTTCACATGATCCTGGGCACAGGACAGACACTCAATAAACTACAACTGCTATGCCATCTCTGTGATCCTTTCTAGGTGTCCTTCTGTCTTCAATACTTCCCTCCTTATCCTGAGACTAATCATTAGCCCAATAAACACTTCTAGCCAGCCACACTCCTTGGACTTTCATTATTCTACCGAAATTCAACTTTGAAGAAAAAAATATCTGGCCTCCTCAGAGCACCTACAAAGCAGAATCAGAGCTTCCTGTGACCTAAGTGGGAATAATAAGTGACCATAGAGCCACAACCCTGAGGCCCTGCCTCTAATGAAGATGGATTCCCTGGCTTGAACTCCCTACGCCACAGGACCCTTTCTCCAGCCCCTAGAACTTACCTTGGCCTTCGCATTGACTTTGGCTTTGTTCTGGAGTAGATATTTAGCCACTTCTGTGTGCCCTGCTCTGGCTGCCATGTGTAGTGGGGTCTCTACTTTCTGTAAAATAACAAAATTACAGAACTGTTAATACATGCTGGACTTGTCAAAGGATATATGCAGAGCTCCAAAGTGTCAGGCTGGAACAGCTCAGTGGGTTTTTGTCCAAGAGGTGGAGTTGCTCCAGCACACAGCTCTTTAGCCTGCTGTGTGTGTGTGTATGTGCATGTGCATGCATGCATATGCTCATGTATGCATTCTAGTTATACTTAAAAGTAAATATCAGAGCTAATGAATATTCAGAAATGTAAACATGTTTCCATGTAACATGGAAGTTCCAAAATATAATCCAAAATAAAGCCCCAAAGACTCACAGATGTGTGACAAATGTAATTGGAAAGCATTGGTATAGATCAGCGATGGCAGACCTTTCAGAGCTTTTAATGATCCAAACAGCCCTCTGTGGCACGCATGCCATAGGTTCGCCGCCGCTGGTATAGAGAAATGTGTGCCACATGTCTGAAGCCTTTGCCATCCGAGAGTTTCACCTCTATCCCCAGAAAGGAGACTCTGGGAGCCCTTGCCAGAACTCCCCCACCAGAAGCTCCACTGTCCCCAAGGGCTTACCACATTGGAGGCATTGGGGGATGCCCCCCGCTGTAGGAGGTTCTTCACGATGGGCAGGTGCCCCATGAAGGAGGCCACATGGAGAGGGGTCAGGCCAGACTAGAAGAGACAAGAACAGAATGAGCAGGTGGGGCCTCCCAGAGGGGAGGGCGGCAACATCTAAAGCTTCCATCTAATGCTAGATGCTCATGGCTGCTTCTCCAAGAGGAAGGAGCTAGCAGGTTTGCTTTCAGAAAAAAGGCCAGAGGAACAAAATCACTGGAGGGAAAATTCTGTCCACTTCTACCACTCAAAAAATTGCTTTGGATCTTCCAAAGCTCTCTGAGACTTGACACAGGGCCCCTTGTCTCAGTCCCAATTCATTCTGCTAACCAGGTACACATACACATGTGCACACACACACGTGCACATACTCCTGCAGCCACAGGCATCTATGAAGGAGAACGAGCTCACCAAGAGGGCAAGGCTCAGGGAGGGAGGCCAGTGCAGAGCCAGGGTTCATGCCCTACCTCGGTGACCGCTTCGATGGAAGCCCCCGTCTTGAGCAGCAGCTCCATGACCCTGATGTGGTTCTTCTTGCAGGCGATGTGTAGGGGGGTAAAGCCGTTCTGCAGCCCCACACGAAGGGAGACAGATTTCAGGGTTACATAGTAGCCCAGGGGCACCTGGGGACTGGCAAACAGACCCTGATGCCCCCAGACCAATGAATAAATGCACATCTGCGGGATAATTTTGTGATGTCTGTTAGAGTAAATTGCATAAGAAATAGGTAGCTGTTGTTTTGTGCACAGAGCATGTTCCTGAACACACTGTGTAGAAGCCTTTTAAAAAATATTCTATCACATTTCTGGATGCACCGAGAGCCAGCTCTGTAAAGCTCCCTTAAGGCTAAATTTACAATAAAGAGTACTTTTCAGAAGCAAATCATGTTCCTTCTGCCCTGAAGCTGTAGATGGTTTGAGTGAGATGGATGTCTGGCCTGAAGTGAGATATTCTGGAATGTTAACTCCACAGGGGCAAGGGCAGGGCTTTTTGTTTTCATTTTTGTCTGTCTTTTCAGTGCTTTATCCCCTCAGGGCCTGGTTCTCAAAAAAGAGGAAGTGGTGTGGGGAGAGAGGGGATGGTTGGTGCCCTCTCCTAACAGTGACAATGTGTAGAGACACTTCAGATTGTCAGAACTAGGAGAAGCTACAGTGCCCAATGGTAGGGGCCAGGGAGGGTACACAGGACGACACGGCAGCTCCAAATGGCAACCATCCTGAGGTTGAGAACCTCAGACACCTGAGTATGGGGCTGTGGCCAGTGTTCCAGGGATTCTGGAGAGTGAATGAATCCTGAACCACCCTCTGCTTTCCTGGCCCTTCGGCTCTCCTCTGGCAATGGGCAAGACCTTGATGGGGCCATGCACCTGCTCTGTGTGGATATATGGCCCCTCCAGGTCCATAAATGCCTGGGAGCTCCTGCTTGGGTGATGAGGGAGAGGAATGGGCCGTAGGAGGCAGACTAAGACACGACTGCTATCAGTTCTGCTGCTCCAGCCCATAAACACACTGTGAGCACTGCTTCCTGAGTCAGCTCTTCAGGGCACAAACACAGCCCTGACCATTAGCACTGTCTGTGGGGGCACCTGTGCCAACCTTGGCCTGGGCTGGCAGCTCTGGGCTCCTCCCTCTGCCCTGGGCCCTGCACGACCTTCTCCAATCGCCACCAACTCACCAGGGCTCTGGAGTTTGGTTTGGCCCCTTTATCCAAAAGGACCTTGGCCACCCTATGATGGCCACAGTGGGCTGCCACGTGGAGGGGGGTCAGGTGGTCCAGGGTCATGTCGTCTATCTCTGCATTGTATTGCAATAGAAGCCGGACACAGTCGAGGTGGTCTCCCTGAGCCGCCATGTGAATTGGGGATAGGCCATTCTGGGTGACAAAGAAAAACAAGTGATCAGAAAGCCTTCTAGGAATGGAACACAGAAATTCAGGACAATGGGGCCTGAATCTGACTCCAAGTGACATATTGAAGTGACACAGAGTGATAACCTCACTTCCTACTCTCCAACTTGGATCCTAAGTGAACCTCCCTCTTCCTGCTGGCTTTAGGCTATAACAGTCTCCTTCCCACCTAGGCAAATCCTCCATGCCATGTGGCCAGGCCACTTCTTCCATGAAGCCTCCCCTGCACAGCCCAGGCCTGCAGGGGCTTCCTGATCTGCACCACGGGGAAGGAGGCCTTATTCTCACACTTGCTGAGCCACTCCCTGCCATGCATCGGCACCTTTCCAGATGTGTGTGTCTTTTCTTCTGACTCACCAGCTTCTTAATTAGAATAGGGGACTGTGCCTAAAGTTGCTAAAATGCCCTCAGTGCCCAGGGAATGCAGGTAACGTGTACAGTGGTCTTTAATCAATGTGGTCTTGAGGGAAGGAAGGAGACAAAATACCCCTTGGGTCTAAATTCTGCTGTTCTATGCCCTGACACATATGTCCATAGCTGTGAGTGGGCCTGGTTTCTGCCTTGCTCTACTTTGATAGGTTTTTAAATTCACCCCAGAGAATAGGCAGAGGACCTGGAGGAGGTACTGGTGGCACTGTGGGGTGACGGCCTTAGCCCTTCATGGAAATGCAAATCTTCATATTAGAACCTAGGAATAAGCTTTGGTTTGGCTCCTAATGGAGTCTGAGAAGAACAGTTTGTGTATGTGTGTGTGTGTGTGTGTGTGTGTGTGTGTGTGTGTGTGTGTGTTACTGGGCATTGAACCCAGGACCTTTGCATTGAGCTATATCTACAGTCCTTTTTTTTTCTACAGCCCTTTTTTAATTAATTTTTTTTTTTTGAGACAAGGTCTTGCTAAATTGTCAAGGCTGGGCTTGAACTTTTGATTCTCCTGCCTCAGCCTCCCAGAGTGTTGGATTATAGCTGTGTGCAACCATGCCATGCTACGGCTCTCTCTTTTCTCCCTTCCGTCACTCCCTCCCTTCTTTTTTGGGCTGTACTAGGGATCAAACCCAGGGCCTTCATGCTGACCTATATCCCCAGCCCTTTTTATTTATTTATTTTTACTTCAAGACAGCATCTAATTTGCTAAACTTCCCAGGCTGGGCTCAAACTTGCAATTCTCCTGCCTCAGCCTTCCAGAGTGCTGGGATTATAGACATGTGCGACCATGCTGCCCAGCCAGGCTTTTTTCTTTCTAGTTTCACTTCCATCTAGCCCAGGCTCTGCAAATATCTAGGGTTCTTAGCTCCTGTCTTTCCTGGAGCTAGAATGAAAGAGATAGAGACTGATTTAGAGAAGTAGGCGAACTTTAGTCAGGGGGCCAAATTTGGCCCTTGGTTTGTGAATAAAGTTTTATTGGCACATGGTCACTAGTTTGCACATTGTTCAGACATTGTTCAGGACTGCACTTCTGCTCTGTTGGCAAAATTTAATCATTGCAACAGAGAGAGCAGCCTGCAAAGCCTAAAAATACTTAATATCTTTAGATAAAATCTTGCCAGCTTTGATCTAGATCATAATTAGAGCCTCTTATGTGACAAACATGGCAATAAATGTCACATGAATGGTTGCCTTTGGCTGTGGAAGCATCTCTATTTTCCAGACATGGGAATCCCTCCCAGTGCATGTGACCTGGAGCCCCGCCTTAGAGATACCTCTCCCAGGAAGGAGGCACGGACCTTGGTTTTGGCCTGGATGGGTGCCCCGTGGTCAAGCAGGATCTCTGAGATGCGCACATGACCATTTCGAGCTGCACAGTGGAGAGGTGTCAGTTCATCCTTTAAAAGACAGTGAAAAACAGAAAGCCGGGAAGGCATCCATCAGAAGCCACAAGGGAGCAGCTGGCTGCGGACGTGCTGATGCTTCCCAGTCAGCCCAGCTTCGTCCCCAAGCCCACCACCGCAGGCTCCCCCTGAGTCCCTAAGACCCGACCTTGACATTGGGAAAGGCTTGTGCTGGGACCCACCTTGGTCCTCGTTTCGATCTGTGCCCCCCGGTCCAGCAGGAGCCGCACCATGATCACGTTTCCCCTGCGGGAGGCGATGTGCAGTGGGGTGATGCCGTTCTGGAGGGGAGGAGCAGGCTGGTCAGAGCTCCGTGTCCTCTCCATGCACGATATGCGCCCCATGCTGGCCCCCACCCAACCCACAGCCACTCTAACCTTTGGGCAGGTTGACTCTCCCCAGGAGGGAGCACAGACCCTGTGAGGCCTGGGGCTGTGGTAGTTGATCTCCCAAGGCAGCCCAGCCCCATCCCCATCCCTGGAGGGAAGCTGACAGATGGTTATCTAAGAACTGGCTCCACACTTCCCATCTCTAGAACTGCCAAATGTCCTCTTGTGTTTTCTCAAGCCCTGAGGATGACTAGGGACATGGCAAGAATAGGCCTTCACATACACCAGGGCTGCTTCCTCCTAGGCTTGTCAGCAGCATGCATGGCTCCATGGTGCCCAAGCAAGAAGTGGGGCACCCTGGTTCCAGACAGGCGCAAGAACCAGTGATGGTACCTTCGGTGTAAAGTTGACGCTGGCACCCCTGTTGAGGAGGAGCTGGGCCACACTGAGGTTCTCGTAGTGGGCGGCGATGTGGAGTGGGGTGAACCCCGTCTGGGCACAACAGAGAGAGGAAATTCATCACCTGTGACTACCAGCACCTTCCCCCAGGGCAGCCCAGGGGTCCCGGAGGAACTGAGACATACAGCAGATTTTGATAGGGCCAAGAGACACTTGTGGCAAGTTGTGTTCCAAAGCGATTGTGACCATGCTTCAGCTCACGAGGTTACCCCAAGTTCTAGCCTACTCCTCTGGATGGCTACTCATGAGGAAATCTCGTTCATAAATGAAGGTGTGCGGAGCTCACAATCCTAAGATGACTCAGCTGCCTGTCCAAAGCAGACTCTGACTGCCCCGATCCAGTCTGTCTCCTCACACCACCTCCATGCCCAGTCGGCCATGGCCCAGACCAAGCTCAGGGGTGAGGAGGGGGCTACGTGACAAACTGCAAATCCACTCCCACAGAGGAGCACTTCCTACAGGTACGGCATTGGGTCAGCAGTGCCTGGTAAGATCAGACCACATAGACAAGTAACTGGCCAGGCCTCCTGGGGACCCCTTCCCCACATTCCAGCCTCTGCATGGTAGGGGTACTCCCTCCCTGCCAAGGGAAGAGGCAGGGGGCAGAAGAGATGAAAGTTCAGATCGCCACCTCCTGAGGCTCCTGGAGACCTCCTGCCTCATAGGATGCTGGAATCCATCCTGCAAACACTTGTCTGGGTGCTCACAGGGACCCTGGATGTGCACAGCTGGCCAGGAGAAAGCAGGGAAGCACAGGGCCTCTTCCCCATTGCAGGGCTTCCTGAGTCTGGCCGGCAACTCCCCAGGGGCTTGGCCTGGTGGCCTTACCTTAGAAAGCACATCTGGGTTGGGGTCGTTCTGCAGCAGCACAGCAGCCGTCCGAGTGTCATCATTGCGGGCTGCGATGTGCAGGGCTGGGAGGCGCACCTTGCCTTTTGTCCCATAGTTGATGAGGTGGGCCACCACATTCTCATGGCCCTGCTGCAGAGCCACAGCCAGTGGAGTGAAGCCATCCTGCAGAGGAGGGGAAAGACCAATTTGCTTGGCCTGCAGACAGGACACAGACTTCCACCATGGATTCCTGCTCCAAGGGTCTGAGCCTGCAATGCCTCCTCCAGCATGCTGCTCTGTATGCAAATCCCTCTCCTACCTGCAGGCCCAGCTTACACACTACCTCCTTCCTAAGGCCTTTCTGGGTCCCATTTGCTCGTTCCATCTTCTCACAGGGTCTGCAGTGATTTTTCTTTAGCACTTAATTTTCCTTACATTTGGTTCCAGCCTGAATGTGTGCTATGAGAGTCTCTTTTTTAAAGGTATTGGGGATTGAACCCAGGGCCTTTACACTAAGTTATATTCCTAGCCCCTTTTTATTTATTTATTTTTATTTTGCATCAGAATCTTGTTAAGTCACTCACTAAGTTGCCCAGGCTAGGCTTAAATTTGCAGTCTTCCTGCCTCTGCCTCTCAGAGTGCTGAGAATGTTTATGAGCCACCATAGCCAGTTTATGAGAGACTTTTTATTGCACCTTGTTTTTTTGCCTAAGCTCCCTCTCATCCCATCTTCTGGTACCAGTACTGATCTTTGAAGATGGCAGATGTATTCCTGAATATCTACTACATGCTAGAAACCAATTCAGGCCCAGGGCACTGGGCTGTGAGTTACTAATATTAATTCCCTCGTTTGCATATTCCTGTGAATGCTCTGGGGCCCCATGAAGTGGGGTCATACAGTCACTGAGCTATGCAGTGTTCTGGGCCAAGAGAAACCTCAGCTCCATCCAGCCCAGACCTACCATTCCCAGGACAAGGCTCAGGATCAGAGATAAGAAAACTTGCTCTCGGGTGTGCCAGGGGTTTTCGACAAGACCCCTTCTCAGAAGGCCCAAGGCAGCCTTGTCAGCCTGACATACCCAGCACCCCACCTGCCAGCCTTCTGTGCTGGCTATGGTAGGAATGACGTCCTTGAGTCCAGCGTCACTTCTTTGCTATGTGATGGGCCTTCTGAGACCCATGACTTGGTCTCTCATCTTCTTGAAGTGCCCAAGGGCACCCAGGACCAGTGACCTGTACTTCTGGAGCACTCAGTGACCCATGACATCCTTACGACATGTGTGGCAATGTACATGTGTGTCACATACCCAGGACATCTTCCAAGGTACTTACTTCTGTGGCCACATTCTGATTAGCTCCATTTTCCAGTAAGAACTTCACCACTTCCAGATGATTCTCTTGTGCTGCCATGTACAGAGGTGTGAAGCCTTTCTGTAAACCCAAAGAAAAGCCATTCACATCAGGGATGTGAAATGAGCCACCCCCTTAGGACAGGACAGCTCCCCCTTCACCTCTGTTCAGTCCCACCTGTGAAACCATGTTGTCACTCTGAACTGGGCTGGTGGAATTATTACGAAAGGCCACAGGGTGGGGACACTTCCCTGTGGAAGTCTGTTTCATTCTTTACCATTGGTCAGTCTTAGGCTCATTTGTTCCCTTCAGCTTTTGCTCCCTTCTTCATTAACTCCCTCCCAGCATACATAAAATTTATCTCCTCACATGAGCCATAACTAAAAATATTATATGCCTGATTTATTGAACAGACATGGGGTCCACAACAACCCAATCCCAATGTGTAGAAAAACCATGAAAAAAGGGTAAAGGGTGGATAACATGGCGCTAATAACCCTAGACTCTGCTACAGTGTGTGTGTGCACACATGCATGCACAGCAGACTCATTCCCACTGTGTGGGAGGAAATAGCAGCACGCAGTGCATCACCTGGGACTGAGCATTGACATTGGCGCCATAGTTGACCAGCTCCCGGACCACCTCGTTCTGGCCAGCGAGGGCAGCGATGTGCAGAGCGGTATTCCCTTTCTGAAACACAGAGGGAGGGACTGAGGAAGTTCCCTGACTGGGCACAGGATCAGAAGCAAGGCTGGGGTCCCCGGGGCCTTTGCTTATAGTTGCAGGAGGTGGAAAATGCACATACTTGCTCCTGGCCCATCCCACATCTCATAATAGTATTGAAAGTGTGGGGAGAAAAATTTCTATGTAATCTGGGATCAATAGCGCTGATCACAAGAACACACGCACACTTGACTTCCCAATCCATTCCCCTGTCACAAAGCACATTTGTGAGGTTGGCCGGCAGGCCGCCGTCTTGGACCTGCAGCTCCACTTAGCACAGTGCAAAGCCATTGGTGGGCAGGAACCAGGGAAGGGCAGGACATCCTGGACCAGCAACCCTGTTCTCCTAAGGGCAAATGCTGGGCCAGAGGGGACAAAGACCACAGAGCATGAGCAGGAGAGCAAAGTATTGAAGGGAAAAAGAAAGGATGAGAAACACTCTATGATGTCTAAGGAAGAGAAGGAAAATACAAAAACAAATAGGGGAGCTTTGACAGCAAAGGAAATATAAAGAAAGAAGATTCAGGGCCAGGGATTCAGCTCAGTGGTTCCGTTGCCTGCCTCACAAGCACAGGGTCCTGAGTTCGATTCCCGGTACCAAAAAAAAGAAAGAAAGAAAGAAGATTCAAAATATTAATAAGTAAAACCGGATGAACAAGCTTTCACCAAATTGGAGAGGAGAGAAACAGAGATAATAATAAAGCCTGGGAGAAAAGTGAAGCACATGATTGTTTTAAACTTTTTGAAAAATAAGAACATTAACAAGCCAAGCAAAGCAGTGCTTGCTTGTGTTCCCAGCTTCTCGGGAAGCTGAGGCAAGAAAGCCAGCACCATGGCCCAAACAGAGGCTCTGCACCACCTGTACTGGCTTCCCTATTCAGGGACATTCTGGGCTCAGGCTCTACTCAGCACTTCCTTCAAACAGGGCAGGTGGAGAATCTGGGACCACAGCCAGACCCATCTGTTTCTGTGCTGTTTAAGGAGCCGCAATTTCAGGTGACCTCATCTTTGATCGTTCAGTCGACCCCTCAAGGCCTCGGGTCCTGCATCCTAGGATTCAATCAACCTTGGAAGGAAAATACTAGAAAAGTACTGCACCTGTACTGAACACATACAGACTCTGTCTTTTGTCATTATTCCCTAAACAAAACCATATAACAACTATTTACAAAGCATTTACATAGTATTAGACATCTGAAGTCATCTAGAGATGACTTAGAGTCTATTGGAAGATGTGTGGAAGTTATGAGCAAATACTGTGCCGTTTGATAGAAGGGATCTGAATGTCCTAGATCTTGGTACCTGTGGGTGTCTTGGAACCAGTTCTTCCAGGATATAGAAGGCAAGTGTATGTGGTTTTTAAACTGACCTCCATGAGCATGTACTGATCATCTCCAGAGGTGACAAGTGGGGACTTAACTCAGTTCTGGACTGTGGCCACCTGTCACCTGCATACACAGCTTCTTACCAAGGGGGAATTGAGTGGCATGGGCCAAGCTCCTTGGCCACCTCATGACCAATGGTGCCGGTGTGTCCACGGGTGCAGGGCGCTAGGGGGCTGGCAGGAGCTCGGGTCTTTTTTTCTTAAACTTTGGTTTATTTAGGTACCAAAGCCTGTGTTGGGCAGAAGTTTCCTGTTTGTTGCCTCCTAAACCTCTTTTTTATTTCTCCTTAAGTCCTATTTGATAAGTACAAAGGTTCTTTGTCAAATATTCATCAGAGAATAAACATCAGAAGTAAATGATAGATGCTAGCTAATAATTTTTCATGGAAGTCTAAAGAACCTATCAGAGAACATTTGGCACCTGGGTCTGGTTCATTCACAGTACTGAGTAGAGCAGGCCTGTGGGCACCAGAAGCCTCTCTAGAAGCCAGGGCTCTGAGCTGTGCATGGAGCCCACCCATCTCTGTGGATATGGAGCCCAGGTCCGTGCGTACTGTGTGGGTGGGTATGGGGCAGAAGACCAGGCACAGGGGTAACTGAGACTTGGGTTGCTGCCCTGAAGGCAAATATGTCAAAGGCTTCTTTCCCTCGAATCCCCTGCCTGAAGTCTACCCACTCTCCTGTCCTCCACCCACAGGGAGGGAAGGCCCTCTCTGTTTTGGCAGGTGGTCCCTGTGCCACCCAGGCTGCAAATCTTGGCCTGTGCCATCAGGGAAGAAGGCAGCGCTGGTGAGAAGTGAGACAGAGGGAAGACCTTGGGAAATGGGCCTATGGCCCCATGTGTGCACACATACCACCCAACACACACACACACACACACACACACACACACACACACACACGCTCTGCAAAGCTCAAGAAGGCCTTGGCCCTGGGTCAGGGAGCCAAGAGGCTGTGACCCTCTGTGTTCCCTGCCCCTCCCTCAGCATGGAAGAATTGGGCCTCCAAGGAGCAGGAGAAATCACTGAGCTCCATTTTGATCCACAAATAGTCAAACGTTTCCATTTTCAGGGACTCATAGAGCCATAGAAGGGAGAGGGCTGAATCGGTGCCCAGTGGAGGTGAGCAGAGGGGAGCAAAGCTGGGGCACTGGCATGAAGGAGGGGAAAGCTCACTCTGCTTGTCAGCCTCTCAGGGGCTGACAGAAGGAGGATGAGAAGAAGGGGAGCCGGAGTGTTTGCCTCATGCTTTTACACTTTTAAGCACCACTTAGGAACCTAGATTAGTTTTGGCTTCTTGCTTTCTTATATTTTTAATCTTTCCCAGGCTTGGGAAATCCATTGCAATTCCTCAACCTGTTAGGTGTCTTCCTTAGCCAATGGTTTGAGTTTCATTTCCCCCCCCCGCTTTCCTCTGTATGGCATTCCAAAACCACACTGGCTTCTAAAATTTCCATAAATAAAAAGACACACCAAGTGTTCTTTGCAAAATAACAATCAAAGAGGGGAATTTGGAAAGAGTAAAAATGCTGAAGCATAATGTTTTCACAGTTCCTGGGGAAATGCCAGGGAAGAGCGGCCACCCAGCCCACGCACAGCCTGTCAGATGGTACACTGCTTGCAGCCAGGTACAAGAGGGCATCAAAAAAAATAACAATTGCATCCCTTCATTCAGAGAAGGACAGGGTGGCAACAGGGTTAGAAAAAAAATGCCCCAATCTAGTATATGTGCTGCTGAAGCGAGCACAAAATGCCCCAATCTAATGCCAGAAGGATCAGTTTGGTTTATTTTACCAATGAGTGCAAGTGAGATCTTTTCACATTTGGGAAATGACATGAAAATTACAAAATTTTACTTTGTGAGATGATTCGACCTTCATAATATTTTGGTAGTTCACTTCATACCCATAAATTGTATCTGTTCTCTACATATTGTTCTTCTGTGTTCTCTGCTTGAGAGGCGGCAAAATGCATGCTGCAAGGAGCTAAAATTGAGGCTGGGTGTGAGACCCCACTTACCAAATAACAGGTGGGAAATAAGAGGCTGGGAGAAAACTCAAGTAACAAACATGAGAAGCAGGAGGCAAAAGCAAAAGGGGAAGTCAAGGAGACAGTACTTACGTTAG
Organism: Heterocephalus glaber; assembly: GCF_053883595.1. Lineage (NCBI taxonomy): Eukaryota > Metazoa > Chordata > Mammalia > Rodentia > Bathyergidae > Heterocephalus > Heterocephalus glaber. The sequence continues at coordinate 43,904,001 of NW_028258308.1, forward strand.
TAAATGGAGGTGATTTTTTTTGTTTCATGATTACTTTTGCTTTTTAAATCCTGCCTGTAACTGTTTAACAAGTTTAAGAAATAAAACTTAACCTAGACTCTGTTCTACAGCCCTCAATAACAAGTCACCAATATTTACTGATTTCTTCCTATATGTTTATATACACTTTATGTACACCACTGCACTGTGATTGAGTATTATACTCCCCATGTTACACGAAGAAACTGAGGCAAGGCCAAAGGTCACAGAGCAGGGAAGTGCCTCAGCTGAGATGTGAACCTGAGGCTTCTCACTGAGAAGCTTCTAGGACTCCAGGTGCCTGTATGAGTCAACAGCCCATGGAACCACCAGGAAAAAGTCAGAGACTCAGATTTGTAATCTGCTGATGAGCAAAGTAAAGGGCCACTGAATCTTTCTGGAAAGAGGATCCTGTGTTTCAGGTGGTGTTATGGACTTGCTGAACTGGGAGACAACTGAAAGGACAAGACAAACTCAGATCCATGTCTGGGTTTCTCTCACAAAGGACTGGCTTCTCGGCCAGTGTCTGGGATAATATGAGAGAGGGATAACACAGCCCGAAATTCTCAATGCAAAGCGCCCCCATTTACCATGAGACATACCTTGGTTGTTGTTTCTAGAATGATCTCTTTGTGCAAAAGTTCAACCACCATCTTCACATGGCCTTCCTTGGAGGCCAGATGTAAGCCGTTCAGGCCATTCTGCAAAGACATAGGCAGGAAGTATGGCTTAGTGGGCTATACACCCTGCCTTTCCGAGGGCCTAGGAGGAGGAGGGAGCTGGAGTGCTCTGACGTCGTTTACAGGGGTGCTGTGCATCTATTCCCTCACAGGGTACAGTGCTCCAGCCTCCCTGAGCACCTGCTATGCAGGTGGGCGCATGGGGACCAGGACAGCAGAGACACAGAAAGGATGGTCACAAGACCACGTGTCCTGGATATCAGTTAAGGTGGGGAAGCTCTCTCAAAACCAACTGGGAAGCTCACAGCTCAGACCTCGGACAGTCCTCAGGAATGGCTGTGGTTTGGAAGTGGCCCCCCAAAGACCCACGGTGGTACAGCCTTTAAGAGGTGGGGCCTACTTGGAGGAAATTAGGTTCCTGGAGGTCCTTGACAGGGATACTGGGGTGCAGGGGGTTTTCCCCCAATCTCCCCTCTCTTTTTCCCAGCTTCCAAGAGTTGAACAGCTCCCTCTGCCACACGCTCCTGCTGTGATGTACCATGTCACCACAGGCCCAAAGCAACAGAGCCCAGTGACCAGAGACTGAAACCTCTGAAACCATGAGCCACAATAAACCTTTTCTCTACTGAGTTTATTTTCTCAGGTATTTTGTCACAGTGATGGAAAGGGCACTAACATAAGCACCTCATGTAACTCAAACCGGTGGTAAAGCTTCAGTGCCCTTGTAAAATTTCACAGCAGTGACCAGGAAAAGCAAAGAGATGATACCACTGGATCTTCAACATCTACAGAACTCAACATACATTTACTAAGGTGACAAACTTTGAAATGAGGCCATATGAGACAAAGTACTACCACCCAGCCAGCTATATGACTTCCTCCATAGAAAAATCAGCATTACAATTTCCCTTTTGCAAGCCTGTCATTTCAAATGTAACCAAAGAAGCCTCCCTATAGTTATGCTGTAGGAAAAACAAAAGAAAACAAAACCCAGTTTTCATGCCTAGCCATCTACCGAAAAGAGCAGACACCTCCCTAAGCAAAAAAGTTCCAGTCACTCCTGGAGGGACTGCACTGTGCCCCCGAAAGCACCCACTCAGAGTGTATGATCACCCTCCGGCTTCTGACCCTCATGCTACAAGGTGTCAAAACCTGCCAGCAAAAGCTGACATGGAAGCACTGACATGACTCAGACCGCAGATAATTCTGATGACACAGTGGAAAGAATGTTTGGCTCTGACAGGCGAGATTGGTTCTGCACAGAACAGGACCACAGTCAGTGAGCCATCTCCATCCCCAGCTTTTTGTTTTGTCCCTCGCCTCCTGTTTCCCTGCCAATTCCCCTTTCCTCCCTCTCCTCCTTCCCATTTCCTGTTGTGATCAGTTTGGTTACAGTGCCTTCCTTTCCAGGGAATAGCACAGAGCCACTTCAAGCTGTGCCTAATAAAAATGACCCCCCAACACAATAGGGAGTGGCTGCTAACGTGTGGTGTGACTCACCTGTCCCAAGCATCTCCACATCCCACCCGGTTCCTGAAATTCCTACATCTCCCTGGCTCCAGGAATCATTTTCAGAAAATTCATGTTACATAAAACAAATTTCCATCCTGGAAGTGGCCAAGTATTATTTTCCTGTCAATAGCTCAGCCTCATTGTTTTGCCATAACCAGCAAAGGAAAGTCCCCTAAGTCGTGATGGTGGACTGAAGTGTGCAGAACTCTACCTAAGAGCCTTGGCAGGGTGGGTTAAACAGGTGCAGAAAAGAGAGCTGGTGGCTGCAGAGAAACTACCTGCATTCTGTTCAGATCAGGCAGAACCTGCACCTTGAGGAGCCAATGAGTACAACTGCCAAATCGCTGCCCACCAGCACAGCTAGTCCTACCAGCACATGTACGTGCGTGTGCGCACTGTGCATGTGCACATGTACATCTGTGTGTGCACGCAAGTCAGTGGCTGGTGTCCTCGCTGAAATGCCTGAAAATTGCCATTAGATTTCTTCCTCTTGTGGAGTCTGTACACCACTCACTATAGGGCCCAAAGCCAGGTATATTCTTCACACCCCAGTGTGAATGAATCTGTCAGATCTGAGATAGGTCACAGCCAGTTTTGATAACAAAGGCAGAGAGCAAACTTGAAGGCAGACAACTGTCTGTTTCAATAGGAGGGTGGGGGAGGTGGAAGGCCATCAACAGACACAGCCCATTTCTCTCAACTCAATTTGCAAAACACAAATTCAGGCACAAGCAATTTGTCAAGTGACAGGTTCTGCAGAGGCCCTGAGGATACCTGCTGTTCCCATTGCCTACAGCTTTGCCACTGAAACTTCCCTGGGGCAGCTCGCCCAGAGGAACCCCTGCTCCTCTCCAGAGCACTGCCATCTTTGCTGGCTAGCACATGGCATCAAGGCAACCCTTCTCGAGAAGGTTCAGAGGATAGAGGCACTGAGGGCCACCCCGGGGATGTCGTGGGAATTGGTGGCAGCTGTTGTCATCTGTTCACTGCAGAGGTTGACTCCAGCAGGGGCAGCCACCAGGGTGGCCCTGGAGCTGGCTGCTAGGCTCAGGGCCTGCCCAGGCAGCCCAGTCACCATGACGGCACTGGTCGGTCCTGAAGGCCTCAAGTGGGGAGCTGGCAAGCCTGGCAGGAAATACCAAATGTCCACCACTAGTGCCCAGGTTGGCTTGTCCCTGCTCTTTGGCCATTGTCCAGAGCTCAGTTTGGAGGGATTCTAAATATTCTGTGTGACCAGAGAATGGTGGAGTTGAAAGGGATATTGAGATCTCTGAACCCTGATTTCTTCCTAAGCCACGAAATCAAGGTCCAGAATGGGCAATCATGGGCCAACGTCATTCAGTCTTTCTAGGCCACAGCCACACAAAGCCAACCTCTCGCGGGTAAAAAAGGTTGAGGTTTGCCCCCTAGGAGCTAGTACACTTCTTTTTATCAGATGATGAAAAGATACTTTCCCTTTTTCATTACCAAGAAGCTGAGAGCAAACATTCAGTCTCAATAATGAGCCCCATGGATCTGGTTGTGCAGCCTGCATTTGAGCTCTAGGATGTTATCCACTGCCCTGTCCACAGAAAGGCCCCTTTCTTTCCTCTCCCTGGGTCAAAAGCTCTTTTCCCGAGCTTGGCAGAAGGTGCTGATCTCTAACAAAAGGCAGCCAGTGGGTCTGCAATGGGTCTGCTCTCAGTTTTACTCAGTCTTCATCCCAGGTCCTGGTTCAATGCTCTCTTCTTTATGTCTCTTGAACTTTCTTGCTTTATTTTAACTTATTTGTGTTCAGCAATGTTTTTCTAACTTACCTCCAGGCCTGTGACTATGGTGACCTGCATCCAGTGTCTGACTCAGCCACAAAACAAGCATAGTGTGGCACAGCTAATGAGGGTGTGTGAGAAGGCCCAGGAGTTTATGCACAAGCAACAGGGCAGTGACAATACCTGTCTCCACTTCAGTGGCAATCCCTGTGGCCTTCAGTGCTGAGCATCTACTTAATCCAATTGAACAGACATGTACTGAGAACCTACCATGCCCAGCAGTGACCCACAGATGAATGAATCACAAAGCTGTTCCCTTGAACAACTCACTCCTAGGGGGGAGGAAACAGATTTGTTCAAAATAAAAGCAAGTCATTTAAAAAATGCCCCAAATGGCATGGATAAGACCAGAAGTAGCACAGAGGATGAAGAAACTGCTCTTCAAGGGGCCTCAAGAGCTTCTTGGAGGCCTTTTCAAGGCCAAGGATCCAGCCACCAAGGCCACAAATTCATCAGTAAGGATGAGATGAGAAGCTAGGTCTGAGCTGAGTTTGAAACCCACAAACAAGCTAACCCTGGGGACGCTCTCTGCCCAGTCCTCCTTATGGAGCATCTCTGCATCCTGTCAGGGGCAGCTGAGCTCTGCAGAGGCACAAGCACACAGACCCACCATGGCAGGTCTCCTCCAGCTTCTGGCCTGCTGGGCACCAGGCTGGTGGGCAGGGCAGGCAAAGGATTCTGAATAAGGTGCTTGGACCACTGACTTCTCAGATGAACACCACTGCAGACAGGAGATCACTTCTGAAATCTGAGAGTGCTCCATGGATAAACACCATATATAATGCTTTCTTTTTCTTAAAACCATTTTTAATTGCTCAAATGCAAAGGGGGAGGAGAAATGTAAATTATGCGAACCATTTTTTCTTTGCTGTGACGGTGGACAGAGATGAACTGCAATTTCCCATCCCTTCAAAGCCAGGAACCATATGTTTTATCTCAGTTAAATCCAGTGTAAGCTGGCTGCCAAAAGTAAAAGGCAAGCTGCTAAATCTCGCCTTTTCCTAGCAATTCCATCCAACCTCACAGCCCCTTCTTTCGAGGCCACATGGCAGACAGGCTTCCAGGGGATTAGGAAAGGGATACACCACATATTTCTCTGCTCAAATAACAGGGTATAGAAGAGAAGAAAATTGAAGTAGAGAAATATGAGAAGAAATGCTTGCACTAACTTGGAGGCTGGGAAAGAACCATGAACTATTTGTGGCCATTTTCTCAACCACATGGCTTTCCCTGCAGTTTGCTGAGGTCCTCTCCTCCCAGGATCCCAGTTCCACATGTGTTAGATGCTGAGTTTGTCCCATGGTCCTGCTCTGGACTATTCTTTCTTTACTTTCTTCCCTTCTCTTTTAATCTGAATAATTCTCTTGATTCGTCCTTAAGTTTTTTGACTCTCTCCTCAGCTACCTGCAGCTACTGATCAGCCTGCTGGAGACTCAGCATCACTGAGAAACAATTTTTTATTTCTAGTACTTCATTTGAATTTTTCTTAGAGTTCCTCTCTCTGTTGAAATTCTCCACAAGCTCATGGATATGATCCACTTTCCCCTGCAGAGCCTTTGACACAATGATGGTGAACCTTTTAGAGCTTTCAATGATACAAGCAGCCCGCTGCAGCCCACGTGCCATAGGTTCACCACCACTGCTTTAACATCTCAGCCATACATCTTATAACAGCTCCTTCAGCTACATGTCTGGTTCTGTTGATTGCTTTGACTCCTGGCAATGGTTTGACTTTTTCTTACTTGTGTGTGTTATAAGTTTTAACTGAATGTCAGATACCATGTGTGAGAGCAGAGGCTGAAGTCAGTAGGATTTATGGCTGCAAACAGGCACGTTTCCTCATCTATGACATTGTTAGCATGGGTGGGAGCTGATCTAGGCTTGAGTGTCACTGTCACCTTTAGGGTATCTTGGCCTCCACTTCCTCAGCAGCAGGCTGTTGTCACCCTGAGCTTTGCATGGGAGCCCTGGAACCAGAGGGCTTCTCTGTGTTCCTGCTCTCCCTCAGCTTTCCTCAGTTTCCCTGTGTTCCTATTCCTCAGATGGGGTTTCCTCTCCCCTTTCCCCTCTCCAAGTGGGATGTGTTCTTCCTTGCCAAAACAGTCTAGGTTGGGAGCAGCGGGTGCTTTGCATCTGTCCTGGCTCAGCTGTAGGCTCAGGCAGACTTTTTGCCCCTGGACCTCAAAGGTGGGACTTTAAAAATAATTCTTTTTGATACTGGAGATAGAACCCAGGACCTTGGCCATGGTAGGCAACTTAGGCATAATAGCACATGGTTGGAATTCCAGCACTCTGGGAGGCTGAGGCAGGAGGACTGAAAATTCAAACCCAGCCTGGGCAACTTAGTGACTTAGTGAGACCCTAGCTTAAAATAAAAATTTTTTTAGAAATCCTTGTTTAAGCATTTCTTCCATTGATTGCCATGCCAGCCAGACCTGCCTTGTGTTTAGGGGTCCTGGGTGGGGATTTCTTGCTTGGCCTCAGCCACTTGTGCAGAATCCTGGGCCTCAGGCAGTTCCTGGCCCTGCCTCCTAGTCCAGGGCTTTTGCTGTCTTTAGCAAGGGCCCTTTGGTGTCGTGGATTCCTGTCCCCACCCTAGAGGCAGAGGCAGAAAAGTAGATGTCCGTGTTGCTCTGAGGGAAGAGGGTGTATTTTTGCTTCCCAGGAGGAGAATTTGGGGCAGTTCCTCTTTCACCTGAGCCCCCACAGCCTGCGTATCTGGCCACAGCCACTGAGGGCCCCTCTCAGGTCTCCAGTATTTCTCATGAGCACCCATGAGGCCTAGGGACACAGGCTTGCTCCACACACATTGGCCTACCTTTGGCCTGTAAGAGTTTTTAAGATATGTTTTGTTGTTGCTCTTTTTTTGAGTCAAGGGTTCACTAAGTAGTTCAGGATGGCCTTGAACTCACTCTGTAGCCCAGTCTGGCTTCAAACTTGCAGTGATCCTCCTGCCTCCTTCCCAAGTGCTGAGATTATAGGATGTGCCACCATGCCCAGCTTGAGTTTTTAAGATTTGGGCTTGGATGGAGGCCACATTTCCTCCCACACTCTGCCAAAGCTGAAACAGCTCATGTGGCCCCCCTCTCCAGGGCCTTTCCTCCCAGACTTTAGTTTACTTGGTTGCTTTGCTACCTTAGCCCTCAGACAGGTTCAGGAAGAATGATCCCTTTCTAGATTATTCAGCTCCCTTCTCACTCTAGGGTGGGAGCAAGATCCTTGGAGCCCTCTGCATCCTACACCTCCTTCTGCTAACCCTCAAGGGCCACTTGGCTCCAAATGCTCTCATATATGTGGTTTTAAAACAGCAGACAACACTTTTAGGCCCCTTTTGGGCAAAAATATTCATGCCAAGCACTCATACCTGAAGTTTTTCATCTCCTTTTGCTCTTTCTCAGTTAAAATGTCATTTTAGGGGGTTCTTCTATGAAGCAATCTGTGTGGCAGGAGGGGGAGTGATCTCAACCAGGCTGTGTTTCTTTTAACATTTTTAAGAAGGAGAAGAAAAAAGCCACATTTAGCCTGAATGATTTAATTTGGAGTATTTTCTTGTACCAACTGTGAGGAATTTCATTGGCAAAATACACGCAATTCCAGACATTTGTTCTCAGTAAATTAGTCCTCAGTTTAGCTCCTCCGGTTGCCCCGGTTACACTAATTGATTTCCAAATGTACAAATACAGTAGACATGTCATAGGAAACATCACTCTTACCCTGTCAGAGAAGAGGAAGGGTTTCAACCAGCAGAAAGGCCTTGGCGTTCGCAGATTCCATGCCTTGCTGAAGGTCTCCAGGATGCCTCAAAGCCAGATGCCTACATTCTCAGGAGGTCACACAAGTCTACACTTCCTTTTCTAATGGCTGCTTATCTCACCAGGCTCTGTGGACACCCGCCCCCATCTCCCCAAAGGAATCATTTCAGTACCCCATGCATTTCTTTGCCCTATGCAGTGGCTCAGGCTGACGTGCTAAAACAGTATCCAACAAGCTCTACCTTCTCTTTCATCAACACCTACTATTCTGCTATTGGTGCTGCTCATCAGATTAGTTGCCTGCCATGTAGCCAGGCACAGAGGCAAGGGGACACTGGTGAAGGAAGCTCTGATCGGAAAGGAGAGGGTGGGAGTCCTGGGAAGAACAAGTCCAACAGCAGTGGCAGAGAAGCCAAGATGAGTGGTTAAAAGGTGGGGAAGGGGAGCTTCTGGATTCTTTCTTTCTTTCTTTCTTTCTTTCTTTCTTTCTTTTAGAGACAGGATCTTACTATGTAGTTTAGGCTGGTTTTGAATTCACTATGTAGCCCAAAGTGTGACCTCCAACTTGTGGCAATCCTCCTGCTTCAGCCTCCTGAGTGCTAGAATTACAGGTATGTGCCACCACACCTGGCTAGATAATTTTATCTTGGTATATCACTCTGCTTTAACCCTGCAGTCTGTAAAGAGCCAACCAGGAGATGTTGCTTATGATAAGGACAAAGGTGTCTACACAGATGACTGATTATATACCTAAACTACCATATTTAACATTCCATTTTCCTACTTTAGCTGGATTCTCTGTTGAGAACCAAAAGCAATTGGACACATGGAAGGAGTGGACTTTGGTATCTACTTACCATCCTTCCTAATAGGACCCAGGGGAACTCCAGAAGGAGCCTGGGGCACTTTGTGCCAGAAAGTAAGAAAATACTCAAAGGGTTCTGAGACGTATCAAAGAAGCCAGTGCATCCAAAGATCTTACTGCTGAACTTTACACTTGAATGCAAACTTATGAGAACAGTAGGTTAAAACCACCAACTGGAATAGGGATGCAGGAGTCCAAACAGGTATAAACAGATAATGAAAACAGAAATCAATGTAGGAAGAGGAAAATCTTAATTTCAATAGAATAAATACAGAACAGATGATGGAAATGGAGCATCACTCTTTGGACTCATCAGAGCAGCAGTGGACACAGGCAGAGGTCACCAACAGACGCCCACTTGGGGGCTGCAATCTGATGAGGAACAGAATATTTTCCTCCTGTGCCAGGATATTGATCATCTACAAGGGAAACATCTATGACTTCAGCATAGAAAACTGTGGCAACACTGGCTCTACTGGTGATGGAGGGGAACCCCAGGGGGTGGTAAGGAAGCATAGTTTCTGTGGTTTCCCAACAAGAATGACCCGCCCTAGTCCTGCCACCAGGAACACAGCTAGACCCAGCTGAGGGTCACAGCACAGGACAGATGCATTCGGAAACAGAGGGATGCCAAGGCTGGGGAAACAGAGAGATGCCGAGACTGGGGAGCTAATCGAGACTGAAGGGGACAGGGGAGGTGTGACCCCTGCCTGAGGCAAAGCACATTCCTAGAAAGAGTTCTAAACAGAAAGGGAGAGTGGAAAAGGTGGTGATGGTGTGGCTTGGGGGGGCAGGGAGAGAGAGAGAACGGGGAGAGGGAGAGTGAGCAGGGCAGGATGGAGGCAGACAGACTGCTGGGTGGTAAGCAAGAGCCTGCTGGAGTCTGTGGACCAGGAGCCGTGTGGCAGGGGTGTGGAGGTCCTGCCGAGGCACACAGGGAAGTGTGGGAAAGCGTGTTGACTTCTGGGTGGTGCTCACTGGCATGTCTAGGGCTGACAGGAAATTATGTCTCATGCGTTGGATGGATGGATGGATGGATGGATGGATGGATGGATGGATGGATGGACAGGAAGCGCACACAGAATGGAATGGTCACAGAGAACACAGGCGAGGGAGATATGAAAAGTCTTTGTATTTTGCTTGCAACTTTTCCATGGTTTGAACTACTAAAAATTATAGAAAATAAAACAGGAGAGAGGGAGGCATGGCATGAGGAGCTGGAGAGGCAACTGGAGAGGAGGGGCAGAGTAGTGGGGGATTCTGGGCTCCGGCTGTGGCAGTGCAAGATGGGTGGCCTGTGAGCCAATGTGAGGATGTGACCACCTCCTTCTGTCCTATTGTGACAGGGCCCGTGAGGCGTGACATAGACTTGAGGATGGACATAACCAAAGCATATTAAGAGAGCAGCTGTTAGCCCCATGTGGACACTCCAAGCAGGGGCCAGCTCTCCTGGGGGACGTGCCATACGTGCTACCAGGCCAGTGCACCTGCAGCCTTTTCTACTCCAGACAGTCAGGGATCCCCAGACACTGGTTGGTGAGAAAGGTCTGCTAAAAATATATGGTTTGGAATCTAATGAATCAGAAGGCAGACAGAGCTGAAGCAACTGTCACAACCGAGGCAGGAAGTCACCGCTGGCCTCCTTTATAGGCCTGACTCTTTCTCAGGGACAGGGCAGGCAGCATAAGAGAAGGACCCAAGAGGACTGCACAAACTCAAAAAGAGGTGGCACAGATGGAAAGGAAAAAGCCACTCTAAGCATTTCCCCCTTTAATCTATTACAGTCTAAATTTAGTTCTCTACTCAGGTAGCTCTTAGGATTCGTAGTTTACCAGATGTGAGGGGGAAAAACACTCTAGTCCTTTTCATTATCTTTTTAAAAAAAGGCACCCACACTGATTTCAGAGCTGTGCCAGCAGACGATGCAACCTCAGATTACCTCTCTGATTCACTCGGCCTGCACAAAGCTCACTATGGCTTCTGCACCCGGAAATCCTCTCGCTCAGCAGCAGAGCCTGCACAGAGGCTGCAGGCCCTTGGGATGGAGGAGGAGAAGTGCAAATCCAAGTTAATGAGAGAATGGGGCTCAGAAACGAAGGGCAGCTAAGAATATCTCCTGTGGACTAGAAAGATTCCACAGCTGAGACCTTAGTATTCCTTAAAAAGAAAACACACACACACAAACACACACACACACACACACACACACCCAGAAAATAAAAAGAACCAGATCTGTAAGGCAGGGGAATTTAGAGAAAGAACACCAGGTAGGGGTGAAGCCTCCAATCCATCCTGTCACCGCCCAGGACTTCAATCTCTCGTAGCTTCAAAATGACAGAACTGCTTTGATCTGGTCTCCACCTAATTGCACATCCCAGGAATCAAACAGTACAACAGCTTGCAGAAAACAGTTCAGATATGTGCCCTGCATTTGCATAAAATGTACGACAAGATTTATACTAAACTGTGAACAGCGGTTGGGGGTCTGCTGGGGATAAGTTTGGGGCTGGGGGTGTCTTTCACACTTTATGTATTTCTGGATAATTTGGATTTTTGAGCAAAAACCATGTATAAGTTTTATTGTTATTTATGAATTAAACCATTAAAATGAGAGGCATGCTTTTCAAAATTAAGGAAAATGTGCATATGGAAGAATTCACCATCAAATATAAACCATTTCAAGCCAATTCACAGCCATAGTCCATTGCAGCCAGCGTTTCCTTTATCACAGAGGGCAGTCTTCCTCAGACCTGATCAAGAGTCTTTCTTCCTGGTGACTCTCCCTTCCCTCTCTCTTTGCCACCCCATCCCCTATTTCCAGCCCCCCAAAAGTGAATGGCTTTCTCTGGACCATATTCCCATGGAACTCAGGGATAACCTTCTCAAGGCCAATCACATACAGCTGCCTTTCTCTGCTCTTGTATCTGCCTGCCCTAAAGGCCTGGATTGTGTGGCCCTGTGCTCTTCTTTGTGATCATGTCCTGGCCTAGAGCATTTCTACAAGAGTCTGCAGAATTGAATATGCATCTGTGGAACCTGCCACTTCCACAGACCTGTCTTTCTCCATCATCTCTCACATATAAGAGAATCACATCTGGTCTTCACACCATGAATTCACAGTCACCAATACAGAGGGGTTGGGAAAGTGTGCTTTCCTTGCCATATAGTCCAGATTATGCCTAATGATGCTATTACCCTTTCCTGGTTCTTAGGATCCAGAGAGGTCCCTGTTGCTGCTCCAAATGGACATCTTTAGGTTAACTCTTCCTTCACTGCAAAGGAAGAGGAAATGAAGCCAGCCCAGGGAAGATGGCCCAGAGGAAGAGGGGTCTCTGCTCAGCTTCACACTCATCTGTGGGGTGCAGGGTAGTACAGAGACTTGGCTGGCAGTGGCCAGTGTGGGGCTCTGCTTCAGGAAGACTTTACCTCTTGGGGGCTCACTGGTCAAACACCTATTACTCCCCACTTTAGGAGGATGAAAAAACACTCAAAATGGCCATGGCTCAGGAGGCTTTTGGACAGTGGATGCATCACAGAACTGGGTCATTCTGATGTGTGACAAGGAGTCATTTACTTTACAACTGGAAATTGGTCTTTATAATTAGCAGGATGAATGCCACATAGCTTAGTTTCTGCCCAGACACAAAATAAATTTTTCTGTTTAAATAATTCAGGGGATGGATGGTTCCAAGTCCCATTGTTTTCTCTAATACCTTTCCTAGTGGGAGCCAGAAGTTCAGTGGGACCCAAGCACCAGGCATGGGACCCTGGGCTGCTGGTCTTACATAACATCACTGACCTGCATGGGGCTGCAGCATACAGTCTTCTCATTCTCATCACTGTTCCCCAGCTGCACCCAGGCAGCTAGTCTTGGGTACAGGTAGAATTATGGAGCCATGTGGCTCAATGCCATTTCTATGCTTGTCAACAGTGCCTAAGAAAAAGTGACAGGAAAGTCACAGCCTGAATATTTAGACTGATCTAGATTTGACCGCCCTAGCTTGACTGCCCACCACCCTCAACTTCTTCCATTTTATGCACTCCCGACTCATAGAGCCCTCTGTGCTACTCCTTTCACTGATTTCACCTCTACAGAGTCTACTCCTTCATCCTGTAATTACTGCTTTCTGATTCTTTATCTAGAGACTCCTGGGCTTCCTTCAAAACCTTTCTCTGATTCATGGGTTCAAAAGCCATCATCCCTAGTCCAAAACAACAGGACAGCAAGCATGGAGACTTGTTCACCCATGACAGGCCAGTGCCGGGCTTGGTACAGTGATATGGCTGACCCCTGCAGCAGGCATGAAACCACTCATGTGCTGCTTCCATGAGCCACTGGCAGTGCTGAGCTTGCAGCCTGTCATGTGCAAGCCAGACTTCTTCCCCTGTCCTGAGCACTTTGAGAGCAAGGCATGGATTTATTTAACTGGGACAGTCCTTGTCACTGTAAGTATCCAGTACACATTCGTGGAATAAACAAATGACTCAGAAACTTCATGTAGGGCTCCTGACATCCTCTCACCAAATCCAAAGTCACAAGGTTTATATGATTTTCAGAGGTAACTTTGTTTAGACCTCAGTTTCCCAAGCTATAAAATGAGAGCTGAATACTGTGATCTCTTCTGAGCTCTAAGAGCCTACAGCTTAGAAAGGTTGTATTTATCACAATCACCAGAGCCCAACAAAGCCTAATCAAAAGATTTGGCATTTGGTTACTGTTGAAAACACTGTTTTGCAGCAGAAATCATTGTTACATGTGCTCCATTTATTTGAACTGACTAAAGCTATAACTCCCAGATGAAGAGATCTCAGCCATGATGGGGCTTCCTAAGACACACGTGGAAATGTAGGACACATCCATGGAACTGGCATGGTCTTGTGTGCCTTCACTGGCAGTGTCAGCATCAGAAATCTTTTATGGCTCTGTGACCATTCAGACAATCAAGCTCCTGGATTCTGAAGCAAAGATTGCCTCATATTGACTCGGAGGCCTAATGCCAGGATTTGAACCATGGTTGCCTCAGGACAGTACCCTAGGAATCTGTGACTGAATGAGGTTCTCCCAAACTGGTTGCTTAGTCTAGTTCCTGTATAGGCCCAGCATTAGGGGGCACAGCATCACCTCCATGAACTTTTCTATTCCAGCTACTGACTGGCTTTATGGGGAGTGGATCCTGATACAGAGCCCCGAATAAAACAATATCCTTTTCCCTTGAGGCACTACATTTAGTGAAGAAAAGGCCAAAGAATAAGCAGAGGCACAAATGCACAATCAGTCAGGTAGTAATAAGTGCAAGTAATAAGGGAAGCAATAAGGCAAGAGAGGGGTCGAGGGCACTGTGATGTCCAGGAAGCCTGCCAGCTGAGCTCAGTCTGTGACAGGGTCTTTTTAGTGGAAACTTTCTCCTGGGGTCTCAAGAGCCTTCTCTCCTCGGGCAGGCTGAGCGAGGCAGCGCTGGTTAGCAGAATGCGAACAGAACAGAAAACTAAACTAGTGAGGCTTTCTTTCCAGCCTGAGGCTCAGCCCCGTGAGCACTGCCTGGCCTGGCATTCTTGAGCTGAGGTGGTGGGGAGCAGGTTTGCAGTGCTCCACGTGCTTTCTTCTTTCCTGGCTAATTGGTAGATGTGAAAGCCAGCCACCTCTACCCTGAAAGTATTTATTTTAATTACCATAGTCACCAAAGAAGGTATGATTTGATAGAGACAGGTGATAATTCTGAAAATTGAACATATGAAGCACAGACTGGCACATGCAGAACTATGGCATTTATTCAAACAAATATCAGAGCACCCACTGGATAACAAGCCCTAGGCTGGGTGCTACATACAGGGAAAGCCTTGGACTTGCTTCCCTGTGGCTTGGCACATGCTCAGTGCTGCCATGCTGTGTGGCAGGACCCATCTGAGTGACCAGAGAGGTCCTGAGAAGCTTCCAAAGATTGAGCCCACCAGCCTGGCACTATGTGGTCACTTTAGTGGCAAGAATGATGTCATTTTGAGCCCAGAAAGGTCCCTCTGCCTGATGTCTGCTGAGGCCACCATGCCCAGGTGACAACACTCCAAACTCAGGGAGACAAAGCCTCCAGGCTCCCACCCCTTCTTAGTCAAAGCCAGCATATGGTTTAGCTGCTCACTGCCTCTGCCTCCTCACTGCCCCTGCTTCTGGCCCTGAACCCCAGGTCTGCTCTGTGACAATACCACAGCAACCTGGATGGATAATTAAGAGCCTAAGTCACACCAAGCACCTCCTACAGAACAGATGTGGCCTTCCAGTGGCTTCCCACTGGAGCAAAATGTGAGTCCTCACCTCAGCCCCAGACCCTTCACTATGTGGCCCTGGCCATTTCCCCCATCCTTTTGCCTACTGCTTTCCCTTAGCTCATTCTGCTCTGACTGCACTGTTCTTCATGCTGCTATCCAAACAAACCAAGCTTACTCTTGGTTCCCAGTGGCCTCAGGGCCTTAGCATATGATTTCTCCTCTTCCAGGAATGCTGCTCCCAAAAAACCATATAGTTCTCTCTCTTACTTCTTCTAGGTCTCTTAAAAACCACCTCCATAATGAGTCCATGTAGAATAGGCCCTTTTTCTTATCCTTTCTCCTTTACCGTCCTTCTCAGCAGCTTACACTACGCACTTGTCCATTTTCTCGGTTAGTAGCTGTCTCCTTTACCAGGATACAAATGCCAAGGGCATGACTGCCTCTTTTGTGGAGCTTGTACAGTGCCTGGAATAGAACCTGGCACAAAATAGGTGTTTAATAAACACATGTGGGATGGCCCTGCCGAGACGCAGATGGGATTATATTCTACATGCTTCTCCTCCCTGTCTGCATCAGCCAATGCCAGAGTTTAGCTTCCTCGAGTGCTGAACAACTTCCAAATGTCTTTGGTTTGGGGCTTTGAACTCTCCTCACCAGGATCTCCATGCTACTTGCTTCCTGACTCTCCACCCTGTTGCCCAGGGACACCAATTTGCAGCATTCTTTGTTCCAGTGGGTGGTGCCACCAACTGCACACTACATGGCCCTGACCCTGAGGCTCCTTCTGGAAGCCTCTTTCCCTGTCCCTCCATCCAATCATCACCAGGCTGTCCCCACAGCCATGACTCCTGCATGTCTCATGACTATGCCCCACCTATATTCCACAGAGTAGGACCTTAAAGGTGCACCTCTGACCACAGCACTCCTGTGCTGGAATCTGTGGGCTGCTTTCCTCTGCTCTCAAGAGAAAAATCAGAATCTTGAAGGCAGCTTCTGTAAGCAAGGGGGATATTTGACCAGGACTCCCTACTACAGTTGCACAGATGTTCATTGCTGAAACACCTCTGTTCCTGGTGGCCAGCAGCCTCAAGCTCTTAGGTACCACTCATACCTACTGCCCTGGCCATTCTGTCCTGTCCCCCCAAGATCCCTTCCCCTCAGTCAACAACTCCAGGGCCAACAGATGGGCAGCAGATGATGTTGGGGCTTCTGGGGCACACCCTCCCAGCTGCTGGGTGCTGCACTCTACTTTAGCTTTGCACCCCCTGGTCCCTCCTGCATGCTGTGTGCGACCCACTCTGGTCTTCCCTAAACTCTTGGTCTTCTCACCTGGGGGATGTTGCACAGGTTGGACTCATGGCTGAAATGTTCTTACTTTCTTCACCTCCTTCAATCCAGTTCTCCACTCTTGCTCACAGCAGCCTTCTCTGACCTCCAACTCCAGGTCAGGTCTCTTATGTGTTCTCAGAATATTGTAGGCCTTTCTTTTGTGGGACCTAATGAAGTTTTGGGGTTGCTTCTATTTGTGTGACTATTTGATCATCGGCTCTCACTGCCAGCAGACTACAGCTGATAGGGCTAAGGACTATTTCGCTCGTCCACCCCTATACCCCTGTACTCCTCATCCCTGTGAAGATGCACTGGAAGACACGAGATGTAGGAGCCGAACACTCAATGGTGCTCAAATAAGTAGAAGAACCAGGCATTCACATAAGCATCCTGATGTATGTATGTGTACATGTGACTTAGATATGAATCCCTTCCTTTCTATAAACAGAACGATGATGATGATGATGATAAAAGTTAATAGATAAGATGGATGCAATAAGAAAACAGCCCTGAATATTCAGACGTCTTTTGCAGAAGCCAAGATTTCCTCTTGCCACACTGCTTAGAGTACTCACTTTCTATGATGGAAAGCAGCATGCATTCTTCCCAGACACACTATCTTGGAAGTGTGTTCCTTATGTAAGAAACTGCTATGCTATCACAGTCCTTGGCTCCAAAGACTCGAGCCCAAAGCAAATTCCCAAGCCAGGACCCCTGGACAAGAACATGTTTTTAAGCTTCTCGAAACAATGAAGGCAAGTTTTACAGAGGAGAAAGCTCTGGTGCCATTACAAGGCCAGCCCTCTGGACATTATAAAGCAGTGGTATTGTGCCTCCAGGAGCATGGATGTGTCTCATTAAACATGAGTGGAGCTAGTCCAGCCCCTCCCCCTGGCCCCTTCTCTCCCCTCAGAAGCAGAAACCAAACCACCCTGTGCAACCACAGGGAGCTCAGATGACTCTGACCCAGTGCTTCCCAGAGTCCAGCTGTGGCTACCTGTGACAGAGCAGCCACAGATCCCAGGACACAGGCCAGCAGGCCATAGGCCTGGCTGCTGCCAAGGGCTTATGCTGTAGAGGGTTTTCCTTTATTGCCCTCTGCCATTCACTTCCTTACTTGCAGCTGAGCCTTTTTGGAAGAAAGATGCTGGACCAGGACTACAGTTACAGCATAAGGCAGGAGCCCCTCCTTCTCCAACACAGAGACTGCACCTCATCACGGCACTGAGCCCATAAGCAATGGTGTTGATAAAGTGCAAACGCTGCCTCCATGCTGGCTGCCCTCTGAGCCTGCAGTGAGCAGGGAGGTGCTCTAGGCCAAGAGGGCAGAGGAATGAGGCAGTTACCCCAAATGGAGGCCAGTCAGGATGGAGCCATTCCCCGGATGTCATCAAAATCTTCCAGTTTCACATGGAAAATGAGCCCTGGCTTAAGCCTCACGAATGCTCCATGTCCCAATTTCAGCTAAATGGATTCCTCTGGGAGTCGGAGCCTGAACCCTTGGAAGTTCTCCGTGGCTGAGTCTCTTCCTCCAGGAGCTGCACTGCAGATAAGTCCGGCAGTGCTGCTGGGCCAAAGCAGAGATAGAGCACCACAGATCTCTCAGCCCTGGGCCCCACTGGGAGACTCCAGAGACAGTGGCCCTCACATGGACGGCCCGGACCACGTGCATACAACTTGTGCAGCTGTGTTTGGGCATGTGGGGTCGAGAGGCCTGAGACCTTCGTCCGGGACCATCACCCTGTTCCCACACTTCCTGCTTTCACCTCCTCACCAAAGCAGAATTCATAGTCTCTGTCCCTCTGCCTTCTGAATGCCAGCTTTCAGCTCCCTATCAAATGCACAGTTAGACTCACAGTGTCCGAAGGTCTGCAGATGCATGGCTGCTGGAGTTTCTGGGTGGGGGAGGAACTTCCCAGAGGAGCAGGCCCTGTGGGCCTAGCCAGTTCTCACCCCTGAGCCCTGTTCCATGTGCACCGCCCTCTGGTTCCCTACCATGGGCTTTGCCTTGTGCCACGCACCTCATCACTGTCTTCTCTGCTCTCTAGTGGGGAATCTGTGCCACCACTGACTCCAGGTGGGAATTAGAGCTGTTCTGCTGGGCCATGGCAGGGGCGAGAGACAAGGGCATGCTGTTCATGGAAAACCTCGAGCACGTTCAGCAGGCATTTGTCCCTGCAGTTTGTGCAGACCACCAACTTCTAACCATGACACAGGCGAACCATGACGATAGGGGGTGACAGGAAAAGAGCCAGTCCCATAGGGACTTCTGTGTCTCATTCATGGAGACTGGGAGAGAAGGGTGGCTGGAGGAATGCTGGGGCTGTTTAATGGGGACAGAGCTTTAGTTCAGCAAGGTGAGGAACATTCTGGAGATGGGCAGTGGGACGGCTCCATGATGACAGGAATGTGTCAGCTCTACCAAACCACACACTTGCAAGTGGCTAAGATGGTAAATGCATTTCACCATGATGGAAATAATTTTTAAATGGTCAAGATGGTTTAAAAAGAGTGACAATTGATTCTAAATTAGAAACTGAGTTAGCTTGTATATCTGAACAATCCAACTGGCTGGCAAACAAAAAACCAAAATAAGTCACCAGTACAGAGCCCAGGCACATACCTTCTCTTTCCAGGGCCTGGTTTCTTGTCTACCCAGTTAGCTCCTAGGTCGTCAGCCCGAGCTTGACTCTGCGCTCTAATCCAGCCTGAGCGTACTCCATTTCCTCGCCAGCTCTCCCGAGAGCAAGTTCCTGCCTGAGCTCAGAGCCCTCACCAAAAGCCCTGCCAGCCACTGTGAACTGAGCCCTCCTCTGCACGTCTGACAGAGTCCCCAGTCCTCTGTTCTCTCCTCCACCTGGCTGAGAACCATAAAGGCTGCTGGCGCACAAAAGAGATTCACTGATCCCATGGTATGGCCTCTTCAAAGGCCACATCTTCTGAGAACTTCTAAAGGAAGAGGCTGTGGGGAACCCGAGTGTCATCCCCATACTGCCAGGAAGCAGCCCTTCTCTGCAGGGCCCTGGACCAGGCAGGGATGGAACACAAGACTGAGACCTTCACAGACAGGAGCCCCTGGGGAGTTCTGAGGCCTCGGGGAAAAGTGGATAGAGCCCATTTCAAAGCTCTCGGGAAATGGCACCAAACAAGAGTTGCTCTTCAAGAGAACGGCCTGTCTCCGTTCCACTTACCTGGTTACAGGTGTTAATATCTACCCCATTCCGCAGGTGATCCAAAGCTTTGTCCAAGTTACCTGATCGTGCTGCCCTCAGAAAGCTGGTAGCAGCATCGGCCTATGGAGAAAACAATAAGCCATGAGTGTCCCCTGCATAGTCCTGCTACTGGAGTGTCCCTGGGTGGGATGGAGGTGCCAGTTGGCTCCCCAGTTGGACTGTTCTGGGGCCCAGGCACTCAGGCCTCCCTTCCTTTGGGTATTTTATAAGCCTACAATCTGGCGACCTCTTCTTGGAACTTGGCCCTTGAGAGTGATCCCACTCCAAGGGCCAATGCTCAGCACAATCTGGGGGTTCACTACTTGGATATTTCAGGGGTTCCACATTCTTACTGGGGAATCTCTAATAGGTTGGTGGCCTCTGGCTCCAGGGATTCATGAACACAAGCATCAGAGGAAGCCAGAAGGTGCTCCTCTGTGCTGCTTGTTTGTGTAAATAAATAGCACCATGTTTATTATGTGCTAAGAATCACTATCAGAACTTTACAAGTAATACATATTTACACACATGCACCTTATCTTCCTGTCTTCCATGGCTGCTGCTCCACCACAGACCCCAGCAGAGCAAGACCCAGGTTTGCATTAAAGACGGATGACAACCAGGACCAGAGGGAGAGCTTGGGCAATAGCAGAAGCCTACAAATCAGCGAAGGCAGCAGAGAGGGCACAGGAGTGGAGGTCATGCCTCTGTGCACGCCAGCTGCCTGGGGGAGAGCCTTTCTCTACCCTCGTGAGACTTCAAGGAAATAGCATACTATACCCTTGTGAGCACAGTGCAAGGCACATAGCTGAGCTAACAGGGACCAGCCACAGAGGTAAGGGTGGGATGCCATGCCTCCAGATCCACCCCCTTCTGGTTTCCACTCCAATGAGGGCATGTTTGTCTTCTCCCCCATGCCATGACCTCAGAGAATGTGCTGCAGGGGCAGACAGTGCCCCCAAAGAAACACCCACACTCTAAGTTCTGCATCCCATGGTGACTGTGTCCTTGCTTGGGAAGAGAGTCCTTGCAGATGTGGTTAAGCTGTGGCTCTCAAGATGAGATCATCCCAGAGTCCCAAGGTTGGCCCTAAATCCACGGACCAGTGTCCTCAGACAAGAAAGAAGAGGAGACACACATGGAGAAGGAAGCAACATGAGGTAGGAACCAGAGACTGTAGCCACCAGTCTGGAGAGCCCATGGGCCCCACGAGACAGGTGGTGGAAGAGCGCTCTGAGCCTTTGATGGAAGGGAACCCCTGCTCACAACTTCACTTCAGATCCCACCTGGGTGAGGACACATTTCTGTTGTTTTAAACTACCAAATTTGTAGTCATTTGTCATAGCAGCCACAAGAAACTAATACACCACTGATGACGACCATCCCTAAACACAGAACACTAGAAATCTTCAGTCAAGAGCTACAAACAATATTCTACAATAAAGTTTTGATCACCCCTCCCCAAATGGGATAACATGTCTTTGATTAACAGTAACCTGCGGCAGGAAAGAATTGTCAGCATTAGCGTCCTCTGAAGCTGATTCCTGCAGTCCTCTCTGCATACTCTGGTCCCCACATGAGCCCCTCACGGCTTAAGTTCAAATCCAAACCCCGTGGCTACTCACTCACCACTCACGAACTCAGGTCTTCTTGCCCCCAGAATGGCAAGAGAGCTCTCCTTTCCCTCCTGACTTCCCCATTACTCCCTGGACCCTGAGGTCTTGTCTGCTTCACTCTTGTCTGCCAGTTCCAATCCTTCATTCAGGGCCCCCTGAAAGCCCCACCCCCTGCATGACACTGCCCTTGGCCACTCAGAATTTACCCCAGGAAAAACTATAGGACAGGAACTTGATTCATAAAAATTCATTTTAAACAAAAAATGCATATCATACAGCACTTGCATAAATTAAATAACTAATGTTCTTTAATTTATGCAAGGCTTAGCTCCTTGGCTAAATTATTTGCTTCTTGGAGCACAGACCAAATCTTCCATCTCCTTTGAATCCTTCAAAGCATTAAGTGTCTGCAAAGCCAAGGCCTCTTTTGATCTAAAACTCATGCCCCTCATGGCCCCAGACCCCTCAGTAGGGGCTGTGAGGTGGGGAAATATTACAGAAGTGAGGGCCAGTCTGTTGGTTTCCCCTGCAGGAGCTGGATCCTGAGAACCCAGACCTAAGGCCCATGGTTCAGATAAGCGTCAGTGCTTGCTGATTCAGAAGCTCTGTCTGCATTCAACTAGGAGGAAAACATAATATTTATTTCCCAAGAATGAGAGTGTTAAAGAGGCAGATCTCCCACCAATTAACTATCTTTTGTATCACAATAATAGGATTCAGAATAAAAACCTGAGAATAGGTGAATAAAAATAGACTCAATATCAATGAATGACACCATTTGACTATTCAAAGCACTGACTCTAGAAAGAAAAGCAGACTGTCAGTAATGGACAGAGAAACAGATAGACAGAGGCTGAGGGAAGACAGCCTAGACAAGAGCAAGGATGGTGAAGCAGGTTCTGTAGCTTCTATAAACATAAATCACAAAATTATAGCAATGGTCATCAGGCCAAGCATATTTACCAATGGTAAATCCTCCCCCCACACCAGCCCCACCTCTCTCTCCCCTCCTTTTTCTTTCTGTGATACTGGGGATTGAATTTAGGGCCTTCACATTACAGCTACACTCCCAGCCTTTTTTATATTGATTTGGAGTCAGGGTCTTGCTGAATTGCCAAGGCTGGGCTCAAACTTGCAATCCTTCTGCCTCAGCCTTCCAGATTGCTGGGATTACATTTTTTGTTTTTGTTTTTGTTTTGTGGTGCTAAGGATTAAACCCAAGGTCTTGTGCAGGTTGGGCAAGAACTCTATCACTGAGCTCATCCTCAGGCCTCAATAGTTTATCTCTTAATCCTTACCACAGCCAGTGAGGTGGATATAATTGTTATTCCCATTTTAGAGATGCTAAAATTGAGGTATAGAGAAGTTAATAATTTGCCCAAGTTCTGCAGCTACTTAACACTGAAGAACTTCACTCAGGTATGGCTGACTAAAGCCCATGCATGACCCCAAGATTCGTTCTCAGCCATTTCAAACCTAGCAGTACCCATGCTGACAGTCCTGACAGATGCAGGGCTGAACAGGGACGCAGTTAATCCACAGCAAAGTATTTTCTGGTGAGGCCAGCAGGTCTCAGCCTTGCTGCAAGCACGTGTGAAGGCCAGCACAGGTCTCTGGAAGGGATCACCTAGTTCTAGACCTTCCCTTCTCTGAGGATAACATCAAGGCCTTGAGATGTAAGGTGACTGGCTAGTGTCATCTAGGTCATTAGAGGTGAGTTCATTTGCTAAGTTTTGTCATTTTCTTTTTGGTCTCTGATACACACAGAGTACTGGAAACATAAGCAGGACCCTCAGGATATCTCAGAGGTGGATTTCAGACACTGATGTCACCCCACTAGCTACTGCATCACTCAGTTTCATTCTTCAATGTTTCCTATTTCAAGTCCAGTATCCTTCTAGGGTAAAGAGAGAGAATAAAAACCCAGAATGTAGGCCTCTGTCCTCAAAATTTGAAGAATAAAGTGGCTCAGTTATAAAGGGGTTACCCACACACAGCCATGTGCAGATACATTCCACAAGGACTCACTGAGTACCTCCATAGGGCAGGAAATATTCAAGCTGCAGGGACAATTGCCCCAGTGGGTAAAGAGACTCATCTTTATCATCTTGTTCTTCAGAGCTCTGCCAGCCACCCATCTAGTTCAACTGCTCCAGCTCAACTTCCTGTGTTCCGTGCACCCAGAAACATCCTATGTAATCCAACAAGGAAGGGAGTCAAAAGAATCCAGTATTTATCCATTAAAAATATTGTATTTATCTGAGGGCTGAGATTAGCTCAGTGGTAGTGTTTGCCTAGCATACATGAAGCCCTAAATTCTATCCCAAGTACTAGAAAAAAATTCCAAACTAGAAAAGCAATAACACCAAAATACTAACTAGTGGTGGCCAACCTATCAAATGCATGCCACAGAGGGCTGTTCATATCACTGAAAGCTCTGAAAGGTTCACCATCACTGATAGACTACCTCTGGGCAGTTTCTGGCCCTTTCCAAGACCCAGCCATCCCTGCCAGTCAGCTGCAGAAAGACCAGAATGCAGGACCCATATGTGAGCTTCCATTAGGTTTCTCTCCAGCTCATGTTACAGACCTCGGCCTGGCACCATGAAGGCACTTACCACTCTGTACACCCACCGAGGCCATGCTCCGATCTCTCTCCTTCTCTCATCTTATGCTTCATTTTATCTGATTTCACATGTGTGTCATCTGTGTGCATGTGTGTGTGTATGTTTGGGGTACACAGCCCATAGCCTACATATTTTTTATGGCCCACATCTCTATCACTCAATCTATGTGACAGCACTAAACTTTCTTTCAAAGCAAACTAGGTTTACTCCCAGAGCCCTGTGTTTTAAGCATTCTACATAAATGAACTCACTTGCTCCTCCCAAGAATCCCATGAAGCGACTACCTTTATTATCTTTTTTTGAAGTCACAGAGAAGTTAAGTTACTTGCCCAAAGTCACAAAGCTAAGTGACTTGGCCAGGATTTGAATCTAGGTAGTACATGCCTGGGTCCTTCTCCTAACCATGTGCTATCATTTTCACATGATAGCTGCTCATAAGATTCCTCTCAAGTTCAGCTCTGGCTAGAGGAAGCTGCTTCGGAGGCCACTCTCACTTCAGATAGAAAGGAGGGGAATGGATTTCCTCCTGGACTTGGTTACCAGGGCTGCTCCAAAAAAGAGGGTGAGCCCTGGTTACCTGAGACACCGGGCTATTATTAAACTCCCACTTCCTGTGTGGCAACACTAATAGAGCGGTGGATGAGCAGCCCAGGGTGCTCCAGTGTCCCAGGAGGGAGAAGACGGAAGCTCAATACTAAATGTCAGCATGCTGGCAATAGGAGAAGTTTCAGAACCCCCAGAGGCCAAGCAGAGCTTCACTTCAGACACAGGAAGAGAAGCTCAGGCCTGAGGTGGCCCAAGCTGTCCAAGCACAAATCATGATGTACTTTCTCAAGGTCTTTGGGATACAATTCCAATCTAAAATGTTGACTGGAAGCTAAGCTAGTATCAGTGTCTGTGAAGGGCTAAGCCAGTCTCTCCTTCCAAGGAGTCTTGTTTGGGCAGAATGTAGCTTCTTGGACACAGCCATTGTCAGAACTCATGGGAAGTCTTGATGGTTTTCCTAGGGGCACTGCTGCCCAGCCAGCCACGGACTGAGCCAGACAGGCAGCCCTCCAGAGGTTGGGGGGTGGGGCGCGGAGGCCTGAGAGCAGCATCTCAGGGCCTGGGTCTGCCCCTCCAGGCCCCAGTCAGAAGGACACTGGCTCCAGCCATAGCATCTGTGTGGCCCTGGCCTTTCTCCCCTGGATCATGCAGAAACAAGTGAATCCTGGGCCCTGCCTGTGTGTGTTTCTATTGGGTTTCTTTCCAGAAACTCGGGCTGTTACAGCTTTCCAAACTATCAGGGTCCCAGCACCCCAATCAGACTGTCATCGGCAAAGATATTAATGAACAAACCAGGCATCACTGATAACATAAGATGTGTGGCAGGAGTCCTGGGTTCCCTTCCAATCTCAATACAGTTGCGGCTCCTCAGGGGCTGGGGGCTACAGTGGGTACCAAGTCGGGGATCCTGGGTAGGAATCTGTCTGTGACCCCTGCTCTGACACTTGACATACTGCGCCTCCTCCCTAGCTCCCAGACCTCCATATCCCGGTCACTGACAAGGGGATAATACGCAGCGGGCTCTGGCACATGACCTGCGTGCCTCCTCCGCCCCATCCATTGCCACTGCGCTGTCCGGGATCTCAGGGCTCCTCGCCTTTCCGAAGGTAGGAAAAGGCCGAGGCCTTGGCACCCTCCGCGGCCAAACCTCAGAGCAGGACGCCTCCTTTGAGGCAGCCCCGCGGTGACTTGGCTCCCGCGCGCCACCTCGCCGCCTCCAGGCCAGAGGAATTTTCCTCTGATCGGCTTGACCGCGGAAGGGCGCCCGGCGCGAGTCCCCGCATCGCCACGGAAGTTGGCGCGGCCGGGGGGCGGACCCCGAGCCCGCGTCCCGGCCCCGCCCCCGAGCCCCCGCCCCGCGCCCAACCCCTGAGCCGCACTCACCGCGGGGTCCGCGCCGGGCCGGCCCTGCCGCGCTGCCATCGCCGCGCCCGCGCCGGATCGCGCTCCCCTCCCCCGTTAGATGCCGGGCGACGCGGGGCGCGCCGGCGAGTTACGCGGCATCTGGCTAAAAATACAGGCGCCCTCGGCTCGGCTAGCCAGCCCGGACCCTGTGCCTGGCCGCCCGGCCGCCTGCCGCTAGCGGGACCTCGTCTTGCTCTCCCCGCGAGCGCGTCCGGTGGGAAAGTTAATGCGAGCGTCCCCGGAGAGCAGCACCTGCTGCCAAGCCGGCCCCGCAGAAGGGGGCGCAAACGACTAATGGAGATGCGGAGCTCCAAGCTGCGCGCCCGCCCTGCCCGACACCAGACTGCCCCAGCATGGGCCCGGGCCCGGGCCTCAGAGCGCCCAGGGTGAACTCAGCAGAGTCTATTTCGCCCATAACCAATTTGCATGTTTTGAGCTCTACGTCCTGGCCTAGGACTCCAGTTCATCAGCCTATTCTAGATTCTGGAGAGGAAGCTGGGAGCGCAGGTGGGTCTCCTCCTCTCACCTGCTCTCTGCTCCAGTGTTCCTGAAATGCCACCTAGGGCCGTTATCCTGGACTTCGCTCCAGTCTTCTGCTCTAGGACCACCCGCCTTCTCCTGAGGTCATTTGTTCAGGGACTACTGTCAAAGCATGTCAGAGGCTGGCAAAGTCTTAGGGGTGGCACCAGGGATTAATAGCACCCTCACTTCTGAAAGGTGAGACATGGTTAGCAAAGCCGTGCAGGTGTGACTGGGTCCCTTACTCTACTGCTGGTTCAAGTCACAGATTCTTTGCATCATGAGCCTGGCTTCACACTCTCCTCAAGAAACAATCTAGATGCAACCCCAATACTCCTTTCCCCCTAGCCACTCTGATATGGCACAGCACAGCTGTAGGATGGTGAGGTATGAGGCATAAGGGCATCCATTGCCACTGGCTGATGGCCATCTCATTTCACTCTCCCCACTGTCCTGAGGTGGTCAGTGCTGTCGTGGTATATGGAAGAAGAAACAGCTCCGAAAAGTTAGGAGTCATGGCCAGCAATACCAGTAAACATTAGGTCCAACTGGCCCAGAGCCAAACTGACCCACAGGCCTTCCACACAGCACTGGCAGGATTCCAAACAAAGATGTGTTCGGTGCCAGGAAGAGATAATGTGGAGGATGCCCCTGTGGGCCAGAAAAACTGTGAGACTGTTACAGAGCAAGGTGCTTCTCAAAGCCATGGGAATTCCCAAGGAAGATCCAGAAATGGCCAGGGCATTGCCAGAAAGACAAATCTGGAAGTGTCCTGAAACAATTAACTCCTCAATATGTCAAGACAGCAATATCAGCATGCCCCGGGCCTGGGGCCCTCACCATCACTGGAGACTGAACTTGAGGACAGGCACAATCTGAAAGGCTCTGGAAATGCCCCGCTCTGTATGGAATAGCACCGTTGATCTGGAGGTGGACGGTCCTTGCAGCCCCTCCTCCACCCTACCACACACATTGCTAAGGGCAGTAGCCCCTAGGTGTCTCACCCCATCCCTCTTAAAACTGTCTTCCAGACTGGCTAGAATCCCCATACAGGCAACTCCGGGAATAAATGATGGTTACTGGAACAGCCCTGATTACTGCCTAGCAGCATATCTCAAGGGATTCTGAAGCTCTCCTGCAACATTAATATTTAGAGAGAAAGAAATGCCCTATGCAAATGGAAGTTGAATGGCATGATGATACTTTCAAAAACACGAATACAATTGACTCCTCATGAACTGATAAACAGAATATTTTATATTTGGGTATAACGGACAAATGACAAACTGCATGATTAAAATGCACAATGTGGGAAGGTCTGACATATGCACACCTCCACAAAATATCATCATAATCAAGCTAACAAACTCGTCAGTCACCTCCAAAAGTTTCCTGTGGCCTTTGGGAATATTCCCTTCTCCTGCCACCTGGCCCATATCCTTACCAACACTTAGTATAGTCAGTCTTAATTCAGATATTCTAACAGATTATATAGTAGTGTCTCATTGTGGCTTTAATTTGCATTTCCTTAATTATTAATAACTTCTTTTCAAGTGCTCATTTATCTTCTTGGGCGATAGATGTGTTTGTATCTTTTGCCATTTTTAAATTCGATTGTTTCCATACCAATGAGTTTTGAGAGCTCCTTATATACAGAATATCTGTCTCCTAGGTGCAAGATATTGAACTCTCACTAGTGAAATATGCAAAGCTCAATAATTTAAAATGGCCAGCCCATTTTTGGTACCCAGTTCTTACAACTCGTAAGCCCAGTAGTCTTTATATTATACAATGGTATGGGTTACATACAATCACAATGAAAAAGATGAGATAGTCATAGTGGATCAGAACCCACAGCACTGTGAATGTAATAGGAAAAATGCTTAGGTAGCAAAGGACATTAGTACTCAGGATCACCAAGAATCCTTGACCTTGGCCATAACCTCATTAGCCTCAAGGCCTTGAAGCTTAGAAATGTGAAGAATCAAGCAAAGGCCAAAAGGAGAAGAAAGGATACAACTGCAGACATGTTGCTCAGTGAGACATGAGGTCAAGGAACTGAGATGATGATGCTAAAAAAGAGGGGGCTAAAGGAGGTGGCCCTTAAAATCTTCTCTCCTCCAGCACCCCCAGAGTGGACCCAAGTACACAGTGCCTTCCCCCAGGAGAGGCAGCCTAACACCATGACTAAGTTACAAGCTTCTCATGGGACAAGGCAGATTGATTCTCCAGGTCTTTCCCCCATTCCCTCACCTCACTTTCCCCACCTACATCTGGTGTAACCAGCACAGTGCTGGCTGATGTTTGGGGTGACACACCAACATTTTCACTAGTCCCAAGGAAACTATACATCTTGGAATTACATCAATGCAGAAGGATTTAGACTAAACAGAAAGGACCTTCCAGGCAGGAAGGGTATGTGTCCTAAGAGATCTCATTATTCAGAAAGAGACTTCAGGACACAATGGAAGCCCTGAGGGCTGAGAAAGAGAAACCACTCTTTCTTCTGCATAATGGGTGTCCCTCCTTGCCCCTGCCCTCCTCCATCACACCTTTAAGGCATGAGTAACCATCCTGCTCCTTCCCAGCTCCTGGGTTTTTCAGACACGATGCTGTAATTTTCCATGCAGGTATTTAGTGTGCCAGGGGGTCTGCCAGTGAGAGTTGCTGAAGTCAGAGCAAACCAACAGATTGAATGGATGGGCTAAATAAAAGGCTTGAGGCTCTCAGCAGAGATTCCAGGCCACTGGTTCTACTCCACAGCTTCATGGGCTCTGCAGGTTTTTTTTTTACAAACTTGTTAAATCCTTTCCCAGCTGTGTCTCTGCAGTCCTCAGCACACAGGCAGAATGAAGCACTGGAGGCTTCGGCTGTGGAGCTCCGGCCTCTAACCACATTAAGCCATGTCAGGAGGGGACTGTGTTGGGAGAAGAGT
The DNA here is from genome assembly GCF_053883595.1 of Heterocephalus glaber. NCBI lineage: Eukaryota > Metazoa > Chordata > Mammalia > Rodentia > Bathyergidae > Heterocephalus > Heterocephalus glaber. The sequence goes on from NW_028258308.1 coordinate 43,933,085, forward strand.
GGAGTGGAGTGAAATCCACTGGGCAGCACCTAAAGGCCCTTGCCTGCATCAGTGTACTGAGGTGGGCTGCCCTGGGACATAGAAACCTGGAATCTCTCAGTTGTTTCTTAGCTTCTCCAGAAACTGGGAGAACATTTTGGTTTTTATTTGTTTGCTCAATGAACCCCAAGTGAGTGGGGACTCAAATGACTCTGCCCCTGGGGTGCTCTGGGGACAGGGACCATGCTGGAAGATTGCCCCGTCTGGATGCAGAGAGGCTCTTCTCCCAAGGACGTCATAGTAGAAACCCAGGGCAGACCTGGAGTTCCAGAGAGGGTGGCCTGGTCCCCCAGGCCCTAAGGCAATGACTGGCCCATTGTCAGCACCTGTTTGTGGAATCAGCCAAACCAGGGGCCAACTTACAACAGAAATGATTTGCTTTTCTGAACAGCTTTGTAAAATACTCAATGTTAGCAAGTCTTATTCGGCTAAGCTGGGCACATCTTGATAAGGGAAAACGACTTTTCTGAGGATTGGCTTCCACATCAGGAAGATGAAAACAACTTTCCCTACCTCTCCAGGTACTGCAAGAACAGAGTGTGAAATTGCTCCTGCCTTTTCTTCTATCTGCTCTGGCCCTCACCCACACAGGGAGTTGCCCCAGTTCCAGAGGCTGTGGGCACCACTGATAAGGGTGGGTCCCAGCAGCTCCACCCTTCCTGAGAAAGGCAAGTGGTTTATCAACACACACCAGCCTGGGAGGTGTGCTGCTACTGCGAAAATGTCATTTCTCAATACACACTATGGCACCTTCCCTTTCTACCCTCTCCCTGATTAATCAGGAAGGACCTTCACAGACTATTTCATCCAATATTACCTTGAGGGGCTGGGGGTATGATCAGTGAGAGAGTGTGTGCTTAGTGTGTGGGAGGCCCTAGGTTCCATCCCCAGCCCAAAAATAAAGAAATGAGTATTACATTGAATGGAATAAGAAATACAGTGAGACTCCCTTAAAACTTTGTCTCTCCTTTTTAACATTGATAGGTGATAGAAGACAGAGTCTGGGTTGTTTTCCTATTTTACTTCGCACGGTGAACTCCTGTGACCACTTAGATAACTCTGGGCGCCTGGCTGCCCTGGATGGAGAAATGGCAAGTGTAGGGTCTATTTAGGGAGGTGACCAGGCCAGGTGTCAGGCCCACAGCGCTGGCACATATCTCCACTGTGTTCCTTTTAAGAGGGTTGGCAGCCACGGAGTCTATTTTTAAGCCCACGAGAAGGTGGTTCGTGGATCCCGGAGAGGGCCAACATGGAACAGGAGATTACTGCTGGAGGGGGAGGGAGCACAGCTGAATCTCAGATTTTCTCTTCAGGTACACATGGGGTTCCCCTCCCCATATGCCTAGAATCAGACATTGACTTTCCTTCCAAAGGAAGGAATCACTTCCAAAAGAATCACTTGAGTTACAGTCCTTTGCTTTGGCACGGCCTCAGTGGAATTTGACTCCTAATCAGCCCCTGAGTTGGCAGAGTTTTCCATACTGGGTCTATTTTTCAGTATTTGTTGTTGTTGTTTTATTTTGTGCTTTGATACCACTGGTCCCTCTGTGAAAATCACTGTTTTTTTAAATCAATCGAATCACATGTTCTAGAAGAACTCCTGCCTCCTCCAGCTGTGTAGAGCCCCCAGCCAGGAGTCCACCAGCAGGAGCTTGCAAGCCAGTCTGAGCCCTCCAGTGGTCACTGTGCCCATTCCCCTGGGAGTCCCGTCCCGCACTGGACAGCAGGGTGGGGAGTTGCCCCAAGTAGAAAGTCTGCAAGAGACAGGATTATTCTCCCAACAATGAGAAGCAAACAGGGATCCAAACATCACTGTGTCTCATCAAATAGCCAGATGAAGGGAGCAGAATGTTTTATGCACAATAACAAATCTCAGCTCCAGTATTGGTTTTCGCTGGGGGTAAGAGATAGAACTGGAAATGCTAAAGAATGAAATGCCTAGAGAACAAGCAGATGCTTCTGCAGAGAAGTCCTGGGGCCACCAGGGGGAATGAGGACACAATGTGGTCTCAGCTCTTCCTGGCGTGGGCTCAGCACTGAGGCAGCACTCCGCCCAGGGTTCTGGAGAGGAGCTGAATCAAACTGAGTTCCCCAACTCAACCAAATGGAACTCTTGCCAGACTTGGTCAAAACAACAGATGTGTCTTAGCACGATGCTGGCCACACACCAGAGAATTGATAAATGTTAGCTCAATTGGATCTCCATGAATCTAAGCCCTCCTGATTTCAGAATGAGCCAGGCTTGTTGACTCAACTGTTCATTTCCCCACATGATGTGGAATGGCCTTGGAACCACTGGCCTTTCCTGGGTAGGGGAGTCAGAGCTCCTTCCCAACCCAGACCCCTGGGAACAGGGCAGAGAGAGGAACCAACACCCACATCTGAACCTCCCTGCTTTTCCCTCAGCCAACACCCAGGAGCCACTCTACTTCTATGCTGTCCTGGCAATGAACACCAGAGTGCTTCTGTTGTTCCTGTCTCACTACTGGGGTGGGGAACACTGGGAAAGCACACAAACAGAATCTTAAGAGCCTCAACCAGCATCGAGTGCACTGGCTCATGCCATCCAGCAATGCTTCATTCCCTCCTGGTGTGACGAACTGGCTGCATTTAGAATTGACACTTCAGAACATATTGCTGATGGGGGAACCCAGAAAACATGTATGAGCAGCACTGCCAAAACGATTCCTTTTACTACACTACCTCTGGTATTGCCAAACATTCCAGAAGCCTTCCTCTCCAGCCTGCTGGTGTGGGAAGAGCAGTAAGTATACACTGCAGGAAGCACAAAACCAAAGCCATTCAGGCAACGCTAATATGGACACCTTTTAAAGAAATTGCTACACGGGCTTGAATGCTGGCTGTGAACCTGGTGGCTCTGGGGTTTCTGAAGGATGCCAAGGGTCTGGTCAGATACCTTTGCATGGTGCACTCACCTGGGGCAAGGCAAGGTCCTTCCCTCCCCTAGAGATGCAATGCTGTCTTGCATGACTCACTATCCCACCAAGCAGGCAGGGCCCATCCGTGGCCGCTCAGTACCACCTCTATGTGACCAGTTCTTCCTGAGGAAGAGAGTCTGGACAGTGGCCAGCCATAGTGAGATCTGCCTGAGATTACAGGGTGTTGTTTCCCAGAGCTCATCCAGCCTCTGCAGCAAGGCAGTCTCAGCTTGGAGGAGGCAGCCATGGGTTGTCCAGTAAGAAGCAGGCCTGGGAGTATCATGGTTTGGGATGCTTCCACATCGTGCAGCTCTGATAATTTACCATGGTGACAATGAAGTCTAGATGAAAGAGCAGAAAGGGGAAAAGGCTCTGGAAATGACAATAGCTGGAATTTGCCAGCCAGACATTGTTCTAAGAGCCGTAAGTATCTTAACACATTTAATCCTCACTACCACCGAGATGGCTACTATTATGATCCCCACTTTACAAAAGAAGCAGCTGAGACATGAGAACATTAAGTAATTTGCCCAGAGTGGCATGGGGAAGTGTATGAAGCACAGCAGATGGAGTTGCTCTGAGTTTTGCTCTTGCAGAAGGTTAGGTGGGAAAGGCAGATTTCAGGATGTTCCAGTAAGAATTGCTCAAACGTGGACATTTGGGTGCAACCAGGGTATCTTTATTCACATGACCATTCTTTCTATTGAGAAATGACCCAGCCACTGATCACAGACATGTTCAGTGAAGAAATGTCAGGCCACTGTTCCCATGAAGCTGGACCCTCAGGGTTTGATGACAGGTGTGACCAGAGTCTGTACTTTGCTACAGCAAATAGAGAAATAGAGGATCTCGGAACAACAAAGTTGTTTTTTAACTCTGTCTACTCTGAGTCTTTCACAATTATAACAGTAATGTCAGTCCATTATTTCAGCCACACATCTTCAGAACCTGGCAAAAAAGCTCCAGGAAGCAGGTCCTAGCAGATTCTGGCCCTGGGCCCTTGACCCCAAGAAGGGGTGACCAAGTAGAGGAGCCTGAGGGCCCCTCCACAGAGGAGCTCAGCTTTCCCCCTTTACCAGAGCTCAAGGGTCAGGGGCTGGCTGCTGGCCACATGCCGAATACAAAGGCTTCCTCTCTCTCCCCGAGCCAAAACATTGTGTGCATCAACTTAATCCACTCACCAGCCTACCTCCCATCTCCTGGACTTTGCCATTCTCACAGCTTAACAGGGAGATGAGACAGGCTCTAGCCTCCAAGGTCCTCTTGAGTGCTTTCAACAGGGTGCTTAGCAGCTACCCCGGAAACCAGCCTGGCACCGGTCCACTTCCTAGTCCTGTCTTCTCTTTACTACCAAGCCATGGGAGCAGGTGTCACCCATAATATTGCAAACAAGACTCATCATACTATTCTTAATAACTGAGCTGAAACCATAATCTTGCTATTTAATCTTCTTGTGAATTCTGGCTGGCTCCTTTTTCAGCCATCTTTTCATACAGTATTTCTATAACCTCCTTTTACAATTATTTAAATTTTAAGAGGTGAGGAAATTAGCCATACATCATCAGCTACATCCACACTTCATCTTGCTTATCTGCAGAGAACCCTAAGGTACATTATTCTGTGGACATCTCTGACCTGTACAATAAGAAAGCCATTGTCCTTTATAAAAAGTTGGCTTTTAAAAAAAAGTTGGCTGTACATCTTTTTAAAGAAACAAAATATTAGTGCTGTATTGCTATTCCTTCCCTCTCTAAAGTTCTATGACTTTAGAAGACATTATTTCTCTTCCAAAATCAATCTTGAAGGCCACTTCCATAAGCAGCTTTTCAAAACATCCTTTCTCAGGACCCATGACTTTGAACTCCTAAGTAAGGAATGTCACATACTAAAGAAAGAATGGGAGAAATGGGCAGTGAATCAAGTATCACTAATCGATCAAATACAAACTCATTATCACTTCCGGAATGATGAACTTGGTTCTTAGCCTGCAGAGAGGACATTTCCAGGATTTTTGAAATCAGATGCCAATACACCAAATCAACGTTTCCAAGGCACAATCATTCCTAATGTCCTCATTGCTCTTTAAAGTGCTTTTGGGTGAGGGTATCAGAGATCAGTTATCAATATGAGAACTCAAAAGTACTAAACAGATGTGCTTTTCCCCATTCATTTATTTTTTTCACTCACATGAGAACTATGGAGCTGCCATGTACAACCTGAGAACCCAGTGGTAGACATGAGTCAGTATATTCTTGTTCCTACCCTCAGAAAGACCACAAACTGCCAAAGGTGAAAGATGTAGCTATATGGAAAATATGTAGAATAACAAAAAAGTTAAATACTCAGTAAGACAATAAGGTAGCTCAAGAAATGAACCCAACGATGTACAGTTCTGCTAAGTGAGGAGTTCCCACAAGCAAAGATTCCAGAGGGGCTGCAGCACTGGGTGGCCATCTACAGAACAGTGAGATCTGAGTAGAATCTGAAATGACTCATGAGATTGATTTCAAAACCACCAATGCTTATTTAGAGCCCCATGTACTAGGCGCTTGGGTCCAGAAGAGGACCAGAGAACACATGAGTTCTGAACTTGACTGGACAGGCGGACCCAGAAACAACACCTGTAAACTAAGATGTGTGTGTGTCAGGAACAAAATAAATACACCTACTCTAAAGAAGTGTGTGAATATTATGGAAAAGAATAATTAATTCCTAAAACAGCATAGCTTCAAAGCTTTAAATCTCTCCTATCAGGAAGTTAAAAGTAGTTCTCATTCTCACAAAGATTTTATACAAAGAGGAAAATGTGATGACTTTTAGATTCATTCATTCCTTTAAAAAATATGTATATCCCTGCCAGGTGCCAGGGACTAAGCAGACAGGTCCTCTCACAGACCTCTGCTCTAATAAAGCAGGGAGAGGTGGAGGAGTGAGGGGATCTGCATCCACCAGGGAAAATCAAACAGGGACAGGGGACAGGGTGATGCTCTGGTGTCAGAGTGTTAGTTAGACCCAGGGCCCTCTTGGGCTCACGGGCCTGAATCCAGGCAGGGACAGATCACGTGGCACCTGGACCTGCAGGCTGTGTGTGTGTGTGTGTGTGTGTGTGTGTGTGTGTGTGTATGTGTGTGTGGTGAGCCTGGAAGCTCTGGTGCTGTCCCCGCCTCTCCCATCACCAATATAAGGCCCTGCTTGGTCCAGTCTGCCCTCTTCTGTACCTGAAGACTGATGCCCAGGGAGGCACAGGGAAGAACCAAAAGAAAGTAAACATAATACATAATAGGTAACATTTTGAGGGTGCCAGGCACTGTTCTATGCCCTTTACAAGTGGTAACTCAGTTAAGCATCACAACAATTTTACAAGACAGGTGCTCCACTTATCCTGATTTACAAGGAGAACAGAGGGCCACAGAGAGGTTAAGCAATTTGCCCAAGGTCACATAGCCAAAAAGTGGCAAGGGTAGTATTTGAGCTCAGCAATTGGAGCTGAGTCTACTGTTTTAGGCATTCTGCTTTAGTGCCTCAAAGATGTGGATGGAGAGACTATGGAAGAATAGAAAGCTCAGGAATTCTAAAGGACTCTACTGGATGAAAATTCCTGGCATTTGGCTGGCATAGACGGGGACAGCTCTGGAAATGTCCCTGCTCCCTATCGGCAGCCTGGTAGGCCAAACACACAGCAGCACTCTGTCCTGGCCACTTGCTCCAAGTGTTATTTAGCACTGCCAAGGGTCTACCCCATACCAAGGCTGCTTGGGAGATCGGTGTCCAAGCTGAAACTTGCAGACTCCCTCCATGTGGCGAGCTGATCTGCCACAGGAGACCTGGGTTTATCTCCTCTGGATTCTTAATCAAGAACTTTCATTATCTCCTCAGACTCCAACCGAACTCATAGACAGCATTAACCCTGTTCACAGACCTGTAAGAGTTTGTGGAGTTACCAGCACAACCGGCTCCTCTTCCTCTCGTGGGGGAGGGGGTGAGACATCTTCCTAAGCCACCCCACCCTGGGGAGCCAGGAAACCAGACTCTGCTTAGCAGATTCTGGCCGAAGCTTCTCAGGTCACAGGGCAATTGTTTCCTTGAGTCTGAGGCTGAAGTGGTTCCTGTATCATCCAGGTCACCCTGCTAGAAGGGAGTGTGCGAGTGAGTGTGTGTGTGTGTGTGTGTATGTGTGTGTGTTGGGTATGGTCAGGACAACTTCAGACTAGGAGACCATGGGCAGGTTAGAAGGGCTGGGCTCAGAGGCTGGGGCTGAGGTGGGAGGGCGGGGAGGACAGAGAACTGTTAGACTCCCTGAATTTCTGAAGGAAAATGTGTTCCTAGTTTACTACACAGATTATTTACAGGTGGTACAGGTAGATGGGGTGGGGAGAGAAACACCACAAACAAATCAAGGGTGACTTTGGTATTGAACTTGAGATTTCAGCTTCCTGGAAAGCCGGTGAGCTCTATAACCAGAAAGCACAAGAGAAACGGCGTGAACCTGATGGACATGAGGGAGTCTCCCTCCCTGGAAGAATTTGGCCACTCCCTGTCTGACATGGGAACTCCCTCTGGAAGCAGAGAGCAGAGATGGAAACACATTGTGGGAGGTTTTACAGGGGATGGAAGAAGACTCATCTGAGTTAACCTTGCCCTGCCTTTCGCACTTTCCTAGAACGTTGGTGAGCCCTGGACTGTACACAACCCCACCCCTACCCCCGCCAGGACTCCTTCCTAATTGGAAGGGCCACTGTCTCATCAGTTCCAAGGGACACCTCTCAGGCAGAGTGCCACCTGCGTCTGTGGCCCTCACTCAGTAGAGCTGCTAGGCACCACATCCCAGGGACCAAGCCCTCTGCTTCCAGCCCAGCACTGTCCACACATCACCTGGAGTCTGCACTCCTGAGGGTGGGGGCAGAGCTGAGACAAGAAGAAGGAGCACAAGGCCTGGCCCAGGTGCAGCCCTAGCCAGGACAGGCGGGACAGATGTCACTCTGGAGTCCATCTGGAGACCAGGGCTGGGACAGGAGACAAGGGAAGACAGTGAGGAGCAAAGCTGCTACCCTCGAGGCCTCTTAATGTCATCTCTACACAACTCCTATCATCTCTGCCACTAACTGGCAAGCCATGGAATCATTCCACTCCCATTCCCACCTCTACAAAATGAGATCTTTGTTCCCAATGGGGACATCATACTGAGTGCTGCATCCTGCAGGCCTAGCCCAGAAAGTCTGCAAGGCTCTCCCTGTCCCACACTTTCACTCTCATGAGGGACAGGGGACACCTGTTTGGAGCCATCTCGGGTGATCCAAGGTTTTTGGTGCATTAATTTCTGGGCATTTCATTTGAATCAAAATAAATTATACTGCATAAATTAATTTTTGCTCCATCTTACACACTTGGAGATATAGCTTCTCTAATTATCTAAGCAAATCTAAATAAACAAGATGTAATTCTGGATCTCAAATTAGATGAAAGGATTCTATCCTACTTAGCTTATAAAATTGCAGGTATTTCATTGACTTGATCATTAGACACCAGCTGATCAGAAAGTCTCAAGATTTCTAACTACTGTATCTAAATGGCACAGGCATTTCTAAAATATCCACCCTAGAAAAGCTTCTCTCATCCCAAATCCATTTCACCCAATTGAATGATTTTCTCATTTCCACAGAGGGCTGTGAAACCGACCATGAAAACTATCACAGCTCCACAGGCCCAGGAGGAGAAAGAAATTAGACAACGTTCAGGTAAATCAGTCCTCAGTAAGGAAGTGGGATGGGGTGGAAGCCATACGTGGAGTTTCTGTTACTTGAACTCTGATTCCTTTTGGAGTTGTCTGCCTGGTAATCAGGGCAGGAAGGGGTAGCTTGGAAGGTTTTTTGAGCCCCTTCCTGCTCCATACTCCAGGCTTTTCCCCTTTGGAAAAGTCTCATTATTGGAAATTCTTTCTCCTCTAATGGTGGACTCTGCTCTGTGCCCCTCTCCAGTCCTGTCCTGAGCACACTACTGATGAGTCTCTGCTCTTCCAGTGCAGTGTGGCAACAATTATGGGCTTTATGGGCCGGGGATTTAGCTCAGTGATTTTGCTGCCTGCTGCACAAGCACAAGAACTGGAGTTCGATCCCCAGTACCAAAATAAAAAATAAAAAAAGATTGGACTTGTTTGCAACTGTCAATTAGCATGGCTACAGGTTGTTCTTAGAGTGGCAATGTCAGCATAACCAAATTTCTCAATTCTAAGCAAGAGAGACATGGCAGGGGGTATTACAACCCCCAGCTTGAAACTATACTACAAAGCTACTGTGATAAAAACAGCATGGTACTGGCAAAGAAACAGACCTGAGGACCAGTGGAACAGATTAGAAGATGCAGAAACAACTCCAGACACACTCAGCCATCTCATCTTTGATAAAGGAGCCAAACACCTTCTCTGGAGGAAAGATAGCCTCTTTAATAAATGGTGCTGGAGAAATTGGGTTTCAACTTGCCAAAGACTAAAACTAGACCTATATCTCTCACCATCCACTAAACTAAAATCAAAGTGGATTAAAGATCTAAATATTAAAACAGAAACGCTGAACTGGCTGGAACAGAGATTAGGTAGAACTCTTGAAGACATTGGTGTAGGAAAAGATTTTATGAACAAAACCTCAGTTGTCTGTGAACTAGCACAAACAATCAACAAGTGGGATCTCTCTTTTTTTTTTTTTTTTGGTACCAGGGATCGAACTCAGGTCATTGCGCTTGCCCAGCAGGCGACGAAACCACTGAGCAAAAACCCCGGCCCAACAAGTGGGATCTCTTCTTATTAAAAAGCTTCTGAACAGCAAGAGAAACCACCTGCAGTGTGAAGAGACAACCCACAATGTGGGAAAAAATTTTTACCAGCAGTCCCTCAGACAAAGGTCTACTATCTCGAATCTATAAAGAACTTAAAAAACCAGACCTCCCAAATTTAAAGATCCAATCCAAAAGTGGGCATCTGAAATGAACAGATATGTCTCACACAAAGAAGTAGAAATGCCAAATAAACATATGAAAAAATGTTCAACATCACCGGTCATTGGAGAGATGCAAATGAGAACAATGCTGAGATTCCACCTCATTCCAGAAAGAATGGCTGTTATCATGAAATCAACCAATACCAAATGCTGGCAGGGCTGTGGGGAAAGAGGAACCCTGCCCCACTGCTGGTGGGAGTGTAGACTGGTGCAACCACTGTGGAAATCAGTATGGAGATACCTCAAAGAACTAGGACTGGAAATCCCACTTGATCCAGCTATTCCCCTGCTGGGTATCTTCCCCAAAGAATTAAAAGAATCATACCACAGTGATATATGTGCATCCATGTTCATAGCAGCACAGTTTGTAATAGCTAAAACTTGGAAACAGCCCAAATGCCCATCAACTGGAGACTGGATCAAGAAAATGTGTTGTTTTTTTTTTAATAAAATGTACTACTCAGCCATCAAAAACAAGAAATTAGAGACATTTATTGCTAAATGGATGCACATTGAGGCGATACTCTTAAGTGAAATAAATAGGACACACGTGTAAATACCGAATAGTTTCTCTAGTGTGAGAAACTGAAAGTGTAAATAAGGACTAAAAGGTAAAATAGATAGTGTGAAATAGGAAGAAAAGGGGCAAAGGGGAGGGAGAAGTGGGAGGGGTAGGGGAAAGGAAAGAAGGGAATGGAATTAATATGAGAAAAAGAAAAAATGGAAACAGAGTCTTTGTAAATAGGGAAGGATGGAGGGGTTGAAGGGAGGGCAGGGGGAGGGGGAAAAAATAAGAACCAAGAGAGATTATGCAAAGGTGCAAATTTCCAATGATGAATGTCATTATATTGTATACCTAAAATGTACCAATAAAAGGATAAATAAATAAATAAATAAAGATAATATCTTGTAAAAACAAAACAAAACAAAACCAATTTGCTTTGCTTCAGACCCTTGAATCTTTTCTCTCCCTCCATTCCTTCAAAATTTCTTCCAGCCATGGCGCCAGACTTTCTTCTTGCTGGTGATCCTCCTACATACATGATCCAAGCACCAGTCTCTCTATAATAAAAATCTTTGTATTATGGAGCTGTACTGAATCTGTGTTGCCCAAAGTGTATTCCCAGGAACACGAGCCCTGTGTGTTACCCACTTCAACACAAAGGGTGTGCCAAATGAACAAAAGTGAAAAATGCAAATCTTGTCTCTAGAGATTCACAAAATAAAGAACCATTTTAAAGCTCTGAGTGATCTTAGAGAAACCTCATTGACAGTATTTAAACCAATATTTCCCAACAGTAGTTGACTCTAAACATTTTCATTTGCTTCCACATAGCACACTTTGGGGAAGACTGGTCATCTTCACTTTGACTTCCAGCAGGTGAAGACTTGTAGCCCTTTGGGACAGTCCCCTGACCCCCTTCAACCTCTCCCCATAGCCCCAGCCCCGGCCTCCCTACAACCAGTAACATAAGAACAAAGATTTTATGCAATATAGTGACTGTACTTAGTGGATTCCTTCTTAAAGCAAACCAACCTTTTGGGATATAATTAATCAGCTCCCTAGTTTTCCTTCTTGCCTTGTACATGTGCACTTTGGTATACAAGTTCCATATCTTCAGTAAGGCCTGTGATAAAATTCAGCACTACCACCTACCACAAGGGTATCTTTACATGATGGATGCTTGTCATTACATTCACCGACAAGCAGGAAAGTCAGGGAGAGAGCTGGAGACATTTCCAGATACTGTTAGCTTGTAAGTATATCTGGATCTATTCAGTCAAAAAATTTTTGTGCCTCCCACAAAAGGTTTTATATGCAATATTTTTCATATGTACTTGGGAGCGAACTACTTGAAGAAACCTCATGGTGAAGCTTTGGCAAATTAAATAAACATACTGTAATGCAGCCGTTTTTTTCAAGCTTATGCACACATTGAGGTGGCTTTAGCTTTGTTTTTTAGTGTAGAGAGGAGAGCCCTGCACACAGTGGATCTAACAAGGTCTTGTCAAAGGACAGCAGAGTGGGTCCAGGGCCAGACTCTCCACCCCTGGCATCAGCGTCTGGTAAGTGAGCTCCCAGTAGTCAGGTAGGGGTCCCCGCATCTCCTGGAAAGAGCAATGCTGGCCTTTGCCAGCCCCTGTTTTGCTTCCTGTTTCTGCCACTCACATGAAAGTACAGTAAGGCACTGGTTAAGGACCCAGACTAGCTAGGTGTGCTAATACATGCCTGTAATAGAAGCTACTTGGGAGGCTGAGCCAGAAGATCACAAGTTCAAGGCCAGCCTGGGCAACTCAGTGAGGTCCTGTCTCAAAATAGAGTTGGGGATCCAGGCTCTGGGTTTCCCCATTCCTCAGCCATGAAGACTTGAACAGATTAATGGCTGTGTGCCTCAGTGTCCTCCCTGTGGCATGCAATGACTTGTGGGGCCAGTACAGAGATCAAACAACTCCATGCCTGTGCAGGGATCAGAGCAGGGTGCAGGAAGTGTGCTCAAGAGCCTGCTTTCCTCTCAGCTTGCTCATTCACGTCTTTTACCACTGCTTCACCGCAACTGCTAGTAGACTTGGCCTTTACCACTTCTGCTCCAGACCACTCTGTCCTCCTCCTCGCTGACTGCTTCCATGTGCCCCTCTGCTGGCTCATAGGGCCATCACCTGACCCACACCGGGATCCTGCTGCTGCCCTGCTCAGAGCCCCGCACAGCTCTAGGTCTGCTAAGGCCCTGCAGGTCCTGGCCAGGTGCTTGGGGCTCCACTTCCCAGCCAGCTCTCCACATTCACTTCCAATCTGTGCATTGGGTTGGGGCTCTGTCCTCCTGTGTTCTCCCTGCCAGCTCTCAGCCCCCATCCAGCAACATCTGCACCAAATCTGCCCCTTGGCTGCTCTCTTCATGGGATGTCCCTCGATCTCCTCAATGCTCTCTCCCTCTTCTGAATTTCCAAAGCACTTTCCTCTGTGGGAGATCCCCTTTGTCATTTTGGACTGTCACCTGCCTCATCTGCTCTGGAAGGCGCTAAGTACTTGGACAGCCACTACTTCATATCTGCATTCCCTCAGGGCCATGCCCATCTGGGGTGCTGAGTGATTGCTTATCAGCTTGGAAAATGCAGCAAAGCAAGACTGAAGGAGGAGGGAGGGGAGTCAGGACTGAGTCAGAGGGAACCCTGTAAGTGACAGGCCAGGCGAGGGGCCTTACCCAAAGCCCTGCCCATTTCCCCAACCTCCAAAAGAACTGCCTCAAGAGAAGACTCCCTAAGCTGGGGGCCCTGAGCCAGACCCCACTCATTCACAGTTGCAATGTCTCTGAGCAGGGTGCACCTTTACAGATAAACAAACAAAGTCAGATGCCAGCAAGCAAAGCCAAGACCCTGAGCATCACCTTAAGGCTTTCTCTACTTGCTCCAAGTACATCCCATTTGGAGCAGAGGGAGAGCTTGGCATGGTTACCTCAATCCTGAGGCATCACTTTGAAGCTGGCACATCTGGAAATGGTCTGCTAATTCTGCTCAGCCTTCACACCAGGCCACTCTGTGAGAGGCAGGGTCAGATTCTAGGACCTGTCCTCCACATGGAGAGTCAAGTTCATTGAAAATTAATTGGTTTTTCAAAACCCCACTGGAAGACAATCTAGACGGAGACTGAAAATCCAAACCTCCCAACTTTGCTCATTACTCATTGTAGATGTTTTTTAGCCAAAATTGAAAAAGATTTCAGTTCTAATAAAAGTCTCTGTCTATAGAGGCTGCCACAAAAAGAGAGAATAAAGGTAGTGTGGGAGCAAGTTCCACAGAGTAAATTGTGCACTGCAGCCCCCAGACAAATTTCACAGGTTTCACACGTGCACAGGAAGTCCAGCTTGGTGTGTGGTAGCCGTTTTTTAAAAACTCTACATGCATTTATGTAATGTAAGAGGTACCTTAAAGCAGAGATGGATTAACTGCTGGATGAGGGCCGTGGCCTGGATGGACAAGGGCTGGAGAGTGGGAAGCAGACCTGCTGTGGCCACTGAGGGGGAGCAGAGGAACCGGGTGAGGGGCAGCCTGGCCTGGAGGCCAGCTGCCTGGTCTGTGCGTGCTTCCACCTACCAAAAGCTCAAAGAAGACGGACTGGACAGCTCCATGTAGATGGCCCTGAATGGCAATTCACACATGTTTGGCAGTGAGGAGACCTCCCTGACACTGCTTCACCCTGGGAGAAGGAGTTGGGCTGTTCCTCACCTGAGCCCAGGCCGGAAGAGAGACCCTGGCACTTGCTGGCTCTGATACGTAGCTAACCTTAGCCCAGCCTGACAGAGGTACCAGGAGAGAGAAGGAATTGGGAATATGTGACATATGACATTCTGGGAGGTAATCCAGCAAACTAACTCCTGAGCCATGACATACATTGGCGTCAGACATCTTTAAAGCCAGGACAGCTCTCAAGCAGGAGTCAGAACACAGCTTGTCTGATTGAGGCTAAACTGAAGAACCAGGAGGCAGAGAGAAGAAAAGGAAAAGCAACAGTCTAGCAGCAGCTGTGACAGCACATCCCCTAAGATGCTGCCCTGCCTCCACGGCACCCAGCAGAAGGGCCTGTTGTCTCAGTGCTTTCACCCAGGAGCCAGCAAGTGGCTTCAGAACCTGCTCAGCACAGATCCCAGCAGCTGTTGTAAACAGGCCAGTGCTAGTGTCAGGCAGTGACGCTCATTTTCTATGCCGATCTTGTTGAATCGGCAATTTGCCACCAACATGATGCTCTCAGCTCTGGCATGAATCACCATGCCTTACCCAGGCTGGATGGCACATTCTTCAAGACGGTTTCACTTCCTGTTCCTCTGATTGCACACTTACCAGGACCCTGGTTCTGACTGACTTGCCATTTGGATTTTTCTTAATGGGAAGAATTCACTGACTGGAGAACACATATGAGACCACAGAGGAACAGCAGGGGATAAGCCCCACATCTCGTGTCACAATGTCCTGTTGACGTGAACATGGATACCTGGGAGTGGAACTAGTGTCCAATCAATCTCCAGTTCCACAGTCAATGGTTGTGCCTTGAAATCAGCTGGAGGACTGAATCCAGACTACAAATCACACACATTGCAGCAAGTCAATACCTCAGACACCAGTCTGATTTCATTGCCCTCCCTAACTGCAGGAAGACTCGGTTTCCTCATCTTTAACAGGTGCAGTAAGTCCATATGTGGCTGCCACATTAAGTGAGTTGAGCTATTTGATCACACAACCTCATGGCTGAGACAAATAGCTACTCAGGAAAGTTAACTATCTTCCATTCCCCTTGCTCTTGGACCTCATAAATCCTTACCTGGAGACAGGAGATGTTTTTCTAACTGGCTTCCATTCCAGTGTTACCCCCACCCCACTACCCTACTAGAGTGAGCTCTCTGAAATACAAATCAGATCTTGACCCTTTCCTATTGGAAAACCTTTGTTTGCCCCCCAACAGCCATAGAATAAAGTCCAAAGCCTTGGGCTGATATTCAGAAACTAACAACATGGCCCATGCCTATCTCAGCATCCTTGCATCACTCTGCACTCCACCTTCTACCTAGACCATGCACCCCAGACACATAAGGCTCTTCTACTCTCCCCATGTTTCCCTGTGCTTCTTAGTTCTGAGATTCTTCTTGTTCTCCAAGGTCCTTTCAAAGTTCCCTTCCTCTAGCTTCTAGCTTCCCTGGTGAACTCCCTTCTTTTCTGTCCAGCAGAACAATTCATCCTCATTTCATCTCCTGTTATGCTGGTTTCAATCCACTAGTACAGTGTTTACCACTTGCTGAGGGTCAGAGACTCTGTTATTTATTCCCATTTCCTACTCAATAAATTCCATTGACCTGAATAAAAGGTCAAAAACAGGAGGAGCCGGGGATTTAGCTCAGTGGTGTTGCCACCTGCCTCACATGCGCAAGGTCCCGAGTTTGATCCCTGGTACCAAAAAAAAAAGTATGTTAAGGTCTCTTTAAAATTTCCAAAGTTCTTAGAATGCTGAAGGTTATTGATAGAGAGAAGAACCTGTGATTCCAAGAAAAAAAATTATAATAACCAACATTTTCTAAAATGTGAGGCACCAGTCTCCTATATTCCTTCCAACAACCCT
Source organism: Heterocephalus glaber (assembly GCF_053883595.1). Lineage (NCBI taxonomy): Eukaryota > Metazoa > Chordata > Mammalia > Rodentia > Bathyergidae > Heterocephalus > Heterocephalus glaber. The sequence continues at coordinate 43,949,155 of NW_028258308.1, forward strand.
AGGTCAATCAGATGAGGAACAGAGGTATAGGGAGAGATTATGCATCAAGCCCAAGGGCAACATCCAGAAAGTTGCAGAGCACACATTCCAGCTGCAAAGCCCACAGCTGGACCATGTACTGTGCTGCTGGGCCACTACATGCAGCTACCAGCCAGCCTTTAGTTCCTGCTTGGCAAGGGCACTTGCCCTGTATAGTCTGGGCCCTGGGATTGCAGATGAACAGAGAGACAGAAACAAAACAATAGTGTCGGTATGCTTAGGATGGGAGGGAAGGAAGCCAGGCATCCTGAACACTGGTCTGGAGGCTGCGAGGAGGTAGGTCAAGCTGGGACAAATTCAGGACCTGGGCCACTGGTTAACTCTCATCTTCTCATATGGAAAGGAAGGATGATAGCACTAACGTCAAGGAACAATTCCAACACCACGTGAAGGTGTTGAGTAGAAAGGAGGCACGTGCTTGTTATATGTGAACTGCATTACTCCATACACAGAGTTTGGAAGGCTCTTGGAGGGTGAGGGGTAAAGCCTAAGGCACTCAGGCCAAGACGCTCAGCCGCCTCCTGGGCAAACCCCATGGCCACCTAGAGGACAGGTCTTCAGAATTTGAGCAAGTCCCCTCACTGGCCTGTATGTCTACTCTAAGTTCAGTTGTGTCCCATCAACTTGCAAGTTCCATGCTGTGACAGATAAAACTGTTAGGAACCCAGGTCTTTGGATGGATGAAGATCTAGGAAGGAACTGGAAGCCCAGTGTCACTGTCCTAAGCAGGAGGCAAGCTTGTCCTTCCCCACTTACCTGGGTCCCAGCCGCTCCTCATACCCTAACTATCCAGATGCTCTGAGCGCCACTCTCTGCCTCACCTGATCACAAATATACAGCTCAAGATCCTACCAGAAAGGTTCAAATGTATGCAATTAACAAAAAACTTTCAGAGACAACTCCTCAAAGAACCTGCAGACCACTCTGCAGTGGTGGAGTTTGGGCTTCGTGGCCAATGATTGGTGAAGGTGTCCAGGATGGAGGAATTCAGATCATGCCCCAGAGATAGAAATGTGGGGGCTCAGAGGGGAGAGATGTGGATGCTACACAGGTGTTAGGAGAGGGGAGGACCTTGCAGCTGGGTCTTCTGAGCATCTGGACTCTAGCGATCACCCTCCTCAATCAATAGTTCCCCACCAGGGAACTGAGGAGAAGGGCTGGGCCAACACCAGGTTCAGTTTAGCTTTCCTGTTTGGCATTAACTTTCTGAAGGAAATTAAAACCATATGCTCTGTCTTCCAAAATACTGCTTTGCATCCCATTTCTGGAGAGGCCAGGGTGGTTTTCTGACCACTGTCATCCCTGGGGAGGGTTCGAGAGGCTTCCCCTGCCTTCCAGAGATGGCTAAGACCTGGCACTATCCCAGAAAGAACAGCATTGCCCAGCTTCACAGGGGAGAAGGGCTGGGGCGAGTTATGTGTGCTTGTTCTGTGTTCAGGCAGTGCAGTGGCCTGCATTCCCACACCCTTCCATCACAAGCAAATAATCTGAGCAGCTGTTGGTCAGGCCCATCAGTGGTGAGACCACTTCCTCCCTTAATGGGTTTTCCTTCTGGTGCTGAAACAGCAAGGCTGGAGATAAATCAGGCTCTGCTCAGCAGCCAGCCTCAGCAGGAGAGCAATGATCATAGGGGTGCAGAGGCAGGGGCCATGGCAGTTCTGCTTCTCCCCCGATTAGCTGGCTGTCACTGCCCTTAGGAGAAGGATGACTAGCCCCAGGCTTGCCCCAGGCAGGTTCCATGGGCTGCAGTCTAGACCTGGGTTGCCCCAGACTGGGACACAGGGCCTGGGGCTGTGGCCACCAACTTCTGCACTCGGCCTGCCTGGAGATTTATTTTCCAGATTAACAGCCCAGCATCTTTCTCACAGCCAATACTCAGGATCTGAGCAAAGGAAAAAGAAGCAAAAACTCTGACTCATCTGCTGGTTTAAATCAATTCACTGTTCCATGTTTTTCAGCTCCACGTTTGAGAGCTCAGTGGATGCTGGGGAAATCAGAGGAAGTGACTCAAAGCTGAGTCGGACCCAGATACCATCCTGCTTCCACCTGGGCTCACAGGAGGGCAGCACAGATGGAAACAAGCACAGAAGTGGGAAGGGAGAGGGCCCAGAGGGAGGTTCTGGGAAGGTGCACTGAAAAGCAAAGGAAGGAGGAATTATCTTAGGAATTTTAAGTAATCCCAAGCGCAGAGTTTCTGAGAAGCACACACTGTGAGAGCTATTGTTTTCTATTGCAAGTTTGTGATCAAACTGGTGAACAACTGTGAGGCATTTTGCAAGTAATTTATTGTTCATCTATTACTGTCACCAATGTTCAATGAGCACCTACTATGTGCCAGGCACCATGCTAAATGCCAAGGATATGACAGTGAGTGACAGCAGCACCAAACACACTCATGTGGAGCTTATAGGGTCCTACAAGATGTCCAAGGATGGGGAGACCAAGGAAGAAGGAGCTGGAATGAGGGCCAGGCCAGGGAGGAGGTGTTACATGAAGGTGACTGGACTCCAAGCTCAGAACATGGTGAAACCCTGAAGATGTAAAGCTGGGGAGTCATGGGTGAGACCACCTGTCTGCACAATCACTGTGGTTGTGGGGTGAAAAGCATACTGAGGATGGGGGGGCCGGGCTGTGCGCAGTGGTGAGCACTTGCCTCGAATGTGAGGCCCTGAGGTGCATACCCAGCACCAAAGAAACAAAACACGAAGAATGGGCAGAAGGGAGAAAGACCAAGAATGAAGAAGACCTTGCTACTTTTAAAACCAGCACACGTCCAAGGTCCCCTGTCCAGCACCCCTGCTCGCACATGCACGTGTATACAGCTTCTCAAGAGCTGGCATCCTGGGGCCCCACCCACACACCCTAGCCCAGGCCCAGGAAAACTGAGCTTGCTAGCAGGTGGAGTGCAGACTGAGGTGGTGCACACCAGTGGTGACTTCAGAGTGGTTCTGTCTCTTTTTCAGTTTAACCCATGATAGAGCACCTACGACCCAGCATCTGTTCTCATCCTATGGGCAAGTGTAAAGGCAAAGGAGATTGTCACCACTCAGGAGATGGTCACAGGAACACTTGTAGAACTGTGTCCACCACAAGCCCTGTGTACCATGGAGAAAAAGGCGAGAACAGTTGCACTAGAATCCCATGGCCACATCGAGTGCCCTCTCTATCAGGTGGCTCAGTTTGGTGACCCATTCATAGGAGCCTTGTTTCAAAGGCATGGAATGTGACAGGTATATGTAGAAGTCAAATCATACATACCAAAGCTGCCTGAAGCCTCTTGTCTCATTCAAGGTAAAAGAAAACCCCTTCCCATAATGTAGCAAGCCCTATATTTTCTACATCTGTGGCTCTACCTCCATTTCTCCCTCCTGTTTCTGGCCCTTTGCACATGCTATGTCCTCTGCCTCTTCCTCCTGGGTTGTGCCCAGCTCTCTCCCTTGATTCCTGCAAGGTGCAGGGCTTCCATGTGACCCAGAGATGCCCACGTGCCCCTGCCCACATCCTATGGTCTGTGGTGAGCAGCCCCAGGCCTCCAGGACACTGGCATCCTAAGGCCTCTTGCAGTGCAGCCAAAGGAGACCCAGGTGAAACTGACCAGGAGCACTACTCCCATGGGACTGAAATGAGCTCCCAGCTCCCTCACAGAGCCTATCCTCCTTAGGAAAAGAAACCAGTCAGAAAAGGAAAACTGGAGAAGCTTGACCACCAGAAAGAAATTCTTCTTCATATTGCTTCCCTGTACCCAGCGACTTTAGATAAATAAGAATAGAGATGCTGCCCCTGGCCTCTGAACCAGAGTTCCTTTCACTTACAGTCCTCAGAGCAGGTGGTCTAAGTTTTTGGGCTCTGAGCTCTGGGCTCTGAGTTTTTGGGCTCTGAGTCCCCAAAACACCAAGAACTTTGCCCTGGAACAGGACTCAGAAACAGCACCTGGCGGAGCTGCGGGCAGCGATATGTCCTATCTTCAGGGAGGCCGAAACACCCAGGAGCCCCATAAGGCTCTATTATCGCTGTGAACACACTCCCCACACAGTCCCTATCTCCCAGAGCCATGGCACCTTTTCTCCTTCTCAGCCTTCTCACCCTCTAGTTAGCAACATAAATCCAGCGTTTAGCATTTCAAAAGCAGAGATGGTGTGGCCACAAGGTGACTGGTTTCTGTGGGTCTTAGAGAAACCAAAAGCCCCTTCCACAAGAGGGTTACAGGGTCCCAGCAGAGAAGACAGCCTCACAGGGCCTTTTGTTGCCTGGACTGTGGCGCTGAAAACACTGCTTAGAAGAGTCAAGGAGAGAGCATCATGAGAGATGGATGACAGTTGGCTCTCATCCTGCCGGCCCCAATGCAGACAGAACAGAGTTCACAGTCCTGGGTAGTGGAATGCTATTCAAGTCTCTGGCTATGACGAAAACATATATGACCTGGATTAACGAGTCAGGCAAAGGACACCTGCCAGCTACCTTCAGAGCCAGCATCAGGGCTGCTGTGACTGCAAACACAGAGCCCCAGCAGGGTCTTCCCAGTGGACACCTGGGGTCCCCAGTCTACACCCTGCCACCTTGCCTGTCCCCAGCACCCACCCCATGAGCAGCCCCTCTACTCACTTTCCAGAAGCCCATCATGCTGCACTAGCTGGCTCCTGCCAGGTCCGTGGCCTCTCGAGGAGCAGCCACAGCTGCAGGGTGCACCACAGCCTCTGCCACCCTCCCACTGTCCTTATCATGGGAGGGTGGCGCCCACCTGGGGCTCAAAGATTACAGCCTTGGGTGGGGGTGGCACTCTGGGACTCTGGGCTCTGGGTGCTGCTTTCCCAGTGCTTCCACTGGGTCCCACTGCCTCCTTGCCCACTTGTAGGCAATCTAGGCACAGTCTTTAAAACACAGGGGCCCCAAAGAGCCAGGTGCCTGGGAAGCAGAGTCCCCAGCAGAGGTGAGGAGGGGAGGGCTCTTCCGCTTGGTGGGCAGGATCTTCCTGCAATACCCATCGAGGGCAACAATAGGATCAGTGGCATCTGCTCAGGGTGGAGACACTGTGCCCTGAAACAGCAGTTGGCGAATGGCAGAGGGACCAGGAGACCGCAAAGGAACGGAATCATGAGGCCAGTTTCCCTGGAGCCCGGGTAACCGTGGGAAGGGCCACTGTGTGTGTTGAATGGCTAACAGGTCCTTTCTAGAAGGCAGCTGCTGGTTAGGGCCCTTCCTAAGAAGGGACTCTCCACCCTCTACAGTGCCCTGGGCCTCCCTGCTGCCAGGCTGAGCCAGGCCAGGTCCCTGAGAAGCAGCCATCTGGCTTCAAGGCTCTGCCACAGAACCGAAGCAGCCCTGTTGTGAGGGCACAACTGCCGAGGAAATGCCCTGGGAGCCCAGGTACGCTCTGTGTCCACGGCAGATGAGAACCCCCTGCCCCGAGGGCCCAGCGCCTCTGGGCAGATCAGCACCTGCATGGCCAGGTTAGGAAAGACCGTGGCCACCACAGTCACCAAGTGCTCGTCCTTCAGCAGGTGACCCTTGAAACAAGCAACCAAATCATGGCTTCTTTCTTTTGAAAGGGGCCAGAAAGCTAAAAACACAAAGCAGGTCCTGTTAGACAGCATTTAACACTGTTCACAGCACACTTCTCCATAAGCATGGGCCTGGCCGCTTCCTGCTAGCACTGCGCTGGCCTGTGCTCACTCAGGCGTGGGGTTATAGACTGGGCCCCTAGTGAGCATTCAGCCCAAATTCCTGGAAGTAAGCCATGGCTGTCACTGGTGAGAGCACTGAAATAAGAAGCCCAGTTGCCATCCAGGGAAGAGGAGGAACATGTTCTTCTCTCAGGAGTCCCAGAGGCCTGAAACAGCACATGCACAGGTGTCACTGAGATGTAGAGAAACTGCCATCCCAAGTCTCCGACTAGGTGCTTTTTGGCAGCACAGTCTCTTGAAGGTCCCTGAGGCCTGGGACCCTGGCAACTCAGAGTTTAACTGCAGAGCCCCACACCCCACCCCACTGGCAACTCCAGACACTTCTCCACAGACCTCTCTATGGGGAAAGGCCAGCCACCCTCGGGGTGGGTGCCCAACCAGCTGCACACACATAGCTTGGCTTCCCCAAGCAGACTCCCTGCATGCTGAGACCCCGACTTCACCCCTGGATGCAGCGCCTTGTGACAGCCTGTGCGCTGCCATACCACTTATCACTCCCCTTACCAGCAGACTGTCCCCAAGGACTTTCATCAGTTCTCTGCTGTCTCTGAAAAGGGTCACAGAATCTGTCCCCACCCTCGGAGCCCAAGGCCAAGCTACTTCATCGGTTCTGGCTTGTGAGAGTCCCTTGAAATTTTAGCACTCTTCCCATAGCTTCTGCATGTAATCTAACTGTGGATAAATGAACTATCACCAATGATTCTGCTATTTCCATTTTTGATGTGACACGATATTCCTGAGATTCAGTTTGTAGCTTATTCATTTTCACTACTGTATCGTATTCCATTATAGGCAGGCGCCACACACTGCTTGTTAACTTTACTGCTATTGGAATGTGAGTGGTTCCACTTTCTGCTATTCAAGCACTATTGCTATGAACAAGCTTCCTGGAGCCTGTGTGCAAGATCTGCCCAGACTGAATGCTAGCAAGAGTACAATTACAGAATTGTATGTATGCCCATCATCTAAGAAAGCTTAGATGATGCCGAGTTGTTTTTGAAACTGGTTTTTTGAATTTACACTCCCCATAGCAGGCATGCAGCTGCTCCCCAAGCTCATCAACACTGGATATTGTCAGACTTCTAAATTACTGTTGATCTAGGGGGTGGAAAATGATATGACATTGTGGTTTTAATTTGCATTTCCCTGATTACTAATGAGGTTAGGCATATTTTCACATGTTTATTAGCCATTTATTTTTCCTTTTCTGTGAAATTACTGTTCAAGCCTTTTGCCTATTTTTCTGTTATACTGTTTGTCCTTTTCATATTGAGGTGTAGGACTTTTTTACCTAGCCTGAATACTAATCATTTGTTAGTTATGTGCATTGAAAATATCTTCTCCCAGTATGTGACTTATCTTTTTGCCTTTTTAGGTGGTGTCTTTTGATGTGCAAAAATTGTCAGTTTTAATGTAGTCAAATGTATTAATGATTTCTTTTATAGTTAGCACTTATTCTGTCTTGTTTAAGAAATCTCTGCCTACCCTGAGTTCATAAAAGTATTTTCCTATAAGGGCACTGATCAACTTTCTATCACTGTGACAAAATATCTGAGATTATCAATTTAAAGCTGGAAAGGGTTATTTTGGTTCATTGTTGCAGAGGTTTCAGTCCATGGTCTCTTGGTTCTATTCTTTTTGGCTTAGGGAGCACAGCACATCATGCTGGGAGCATGTGGCAAAGGACTACTGCTTACCTAATGGCATCCAGGAAGCAAAGAGAAGACAGGATGGGACTGGGTCCCAGTGTCCCCTCCCAGGACACACCCCAGTGATCTGACTTCCTTTTTCTAGGCCCTGCCTCTTAAAGGTCTCTGACAACAGCAAGGGCTACAGACTGAGCCTTCAATCTATGTTCTTCTGGTAGACAGTGGAAGGTCCAAACTGTAAGTGTTGTATAGTTTGGCCTTTCATCTTTAGGTCTGTAACTTCACCTGTCTCACTTCTGTGTGTAGTGTGGAAAGAGTTCTAATTTTTTCCATATAAAGCAATTATCCTAGCACCATTTACTATACAGCCCATCCTCTCTTCACACTGCATCACAGTGGCATCTTTGTTAGACATTGAGTCCCCACAGCACAGGTCTGCTGGGCAGGGGACCCCATCCTACAGCTCATGGGCCCAGGTGTGATAATATCAGACCATCTGCACTGCTACTGCTTTTATATGGAGCTGCTACTACATACAGTGATACCTCGGCTGTCAAACTCAATTCCTTCAAAATTCATGTTTCAACATCGCAAAGTTTGAGAACTGAACGTATTTTTCCCACAAGAAATAATGGAAAACCAAATAATTGCTTCTGAGGCTCAAAAATTGCACTTATAAATTGATTTTAAAAATTTCACAATGATTTCTTTGAGTTTATCATGGTTCTCACAGTTTTCCTGTTAGCTTTCCTGCTGGTATCACTAACTTTCTTTAGAGCAACCAAAATGATACTTTCAGTAAATAAAGCACAAAAGAAAATCACCATGACAAATGTTTTAAGGCACTAACACAAGAACTATGTGTGGTCTGGGCAAGAGCCACATTTACACCAAAGTGTCACCCCTGTGTGTCTGTAGTGCAATGCAACGCAGGACTCACTCACGGCCCAGTCAGGGTTATTTTCAAGTCAGATTTTTGGCTGACTATGGAGCAAAGTTACAAACACCGAGCAGATTTTTTCAAACTTTGCTGTTCAAGTAGTAGAAAGTTCAAGCTTGGAACAATTCCACAACCTACGTATCACTGTATTATCTTCCTTTCTTTATAATGCTATAATAATCTCATAAAAGAGTTGGCTGAGTTTCTTTCTCTTTTTGTTCTTTGTAATGATTCTCCTATGAGTGGGATTAATCATTTTCTGCAAAATAATGTGGTCTCGAGGTTTATTTATTTATTTTTGCTTTTTGGGACAGGGTCTCACTTTATAGTTCAGGCTGGCCTGGAACTCACTACATTAGCCAAGGCTGGTCCCAAACTCACAATGATTCTCCAGCTTCGGTGTACTGAGTGCTGGGATCATAGGCGTGCGCCACCATGCCTGGCAGCAGGTCCTTTTTAATGGAAGAGTAACTCCATGGAAGTGAGACTGTTGATTTGACTTATTTAATGTTATGTGTTTATTCAGGTGACAAGTTTGTTAAGAGATCAGTATTTTTAAACTGTATTTCACGCTGTTGAGGTACATGAGGAAAAGCTGGCCCTACTCAGATACGAAGTTAGAAAAGGGAGTTGCATCTTAACAGCCTTCTCAGTGAATTGTGAAATTCTTGGTGGACACAACATCAGTCCTCAACAAGTGGTCATTTTTTACAGGTTGGTTGCAGTATGGATGTGCATAGAACACCAATGAGTAGTTTATACTTGAGAGGGTAAGTGTGAAAAAGGCAGTCCCATCTCAATCTCAGGAAGAAGTTCTGCCCTCAGGCCCATGAAGGGGTCTGGCAGGCACACTCTAGACCCTCACCAACGATCTCACCCTGTGCTGGGACAGCCAAGCCCTGGGACCAGCAATGATGGCAAGCACCTTGATGTCCTCAATCTGAAAATTAAACCGTAGCCCCAGGACACAATAGCATTTTTCTGGGACTTTTGTCATGAGAGAAGACTCTCATGTAGCCCTTGTTTTTTCTATAACTGGATGAAAAGGGGGGGGAGGATAAAGAAAAACAAAGAAAAAACATAATATTGAGGCAGCACAATGTTCTAGAACAGAAGATTGTGATGATTCCACTCTTGATTGTTTGGTGTGATAATTATCCAACTTACAAGGTCTTCTCCTGTTTCTAGCTACATCTGACCATCTCCTAATGTTAACAGCTTCACCAAAAACAGACATGAGAAAAAGAAAATAAAAATCAAATCAGTAAAACTACTCCCACCCTGTACTGGGATCAAACCCAGGGGGGCTTTGCCACTAAAGCTATGTCCCCAGCTGTCTTAATTTTTGGAGACATGGTCTCACTAATTTGCCCAAGCTGCTCTCAAACTTGTGAACTTCCTGCCCCAGGATCCCAGAGTTCTGGTGTTGCAGGTGTGTGCCACCATGCCTGACTGTACTTTTTATTCCTACAAGAGGAGCGATGGAAGAACTAAAGGCTTGACAATAACAGTAGTTAGTATTTATTAAGCACTTATCATGTACCTGGTCATTCATTCATTCATTCATTCAATCACTCTTTCTCTGAATATTTACCAGCACCTACTATATTCTGCTTTTAAAAGGACACATGGATTCCATCCCTGCCAGGCCTGCTACTAGGTAAGCAACAGTGAGAGAACACACACAGACCAAATGTTTTATAGCCTTTATTCACTTCTACTGCCAACAATCTGCTGGGGGTAGAAACTGTGACAAACCCATCTTATGGATAAAGAAACAGAAGCAGTGGAGGTGCTTCCCAAAGTTGCAGAACTACTGAGGGAATGGGACCATGGTCCAAGTCTCACTCTGGAGCAGCTTCCCTTACCCACAACACAATCCTGTCTCCAGAAGGAGACTAGCACACAGCTTCAAATCACTGACAGGTTGTTTATCAGAATCTCCCAAGATTCATTGAGAATAAAGTCATCATTGCCCTGCCTCTTTTTTAGAAATTAATTTTATTGGTACATTTTAGGTACACAATATAATGATATTCATCATTGGAAATTTGCACCTTTACATAATCTCTCTTGGTTCTTATTTTTTTCCCCATTCTCCTGCCCTCCCTTCAAAACCCCTCCATCCCTCCCTATTTACAAGAACTTTGTTTCCATTTTTGCATTTTCTCATATTAATTCCATTCCTTTCTTTCCTTTCCCCTACCTCTTCCACTTCCCCTTTCCCTTTGTCCCTTTTCTTCCTATTTCACATTATCTATTATACATTTTAGCCCTGCCTCTTTTGACCCAGCATTGTGACTGTACGTCCATGAGCAGGGATCCCAGCCCCACAGCAGGGGACAAGACATGGAGGTTAGGGATTGTATGGTGACAGTGAGGTGATAGTAATGAAGGTGATGTTGAGGTGGCCAGTAAAATCACTGGTCAGCTCTGAAATATGTGCTCTAAGGCACTTGAGAATCTTAGGGCATAAATTTTCTTTTATTTTTAAATTGAGGGTAAAAGCTTGGGGTTCAAGAGAAGAAAGCCAGATTCATACCATAAGAACTCCCCTCTATAGTGTCACAGGGGAAGAAGAAGGGGTGGGAGGAGGACTGGATTCTTGTTACAAGCAGAAGGTGGGTTCCTTTTCTGGAGAGACAATGGCTGGCCAGCTGAAGGTCAGTATTGCTTTGGCCCTGAAACTGTCTCTGGCAGGAGAGGACGTCAGTGCCTGTGACACCCCTCCCCAATGAGGGCAGTGATCGGGAGGTTGGGACACAGCTCAGAGGGTTCTTCAAGCCCACCATGCAGCTCCACCCCACCCAAACTCCTGGGCATTGTTTCAATTCTAGAATAGCTTTTCCTGAAAGCTCCTTGTAGACAGTCAAGCGCTGAACCAGGAGCCAGATGGTCTGCTCTCTGCAGAGCTTTCATTTCTATTGTTGTTTTGTTTGGGTGGTACATTCCCAGCCCTTTGTATTTATTTTGAGATAGGGTCTTTCTAAGTCATTAAGGTGCTCTGGCTGGGCTTGGACTTACAGTGACTTCCAATCCTATCCAACTGGGGGAAACACATATTTGACTAAATACATAGATAATATGAGTTTATCACAAGGCAAAATGTTCTTTAAAAAATCAAAATGCCGCTCAGTGGTAGAGCACTTGCCTGACATATATGAGGCCCTGGGTTTAATTCCCAGCACCAATAATAAGAATTATTATAATTATAATAATTTTTAAATAAAATAAAAATCAGATAACTTAGAACAATACTCTCAGTGCCTGGATATGGATACAGCCAAGGCATCACTGGAAGGTTATACATAGCAAGAGGATTATGAGCATGGCTTGGGAGTCAGATGGCCTGCCTGCTGGCTCTTAGAAGCTGTGTGACCTGGGCATGTTCCTAGCATCTCTGTGCCCCTGGATGACCTCCTCCATCAGATGAGACAATGACAACCTGCTGCAGGGGTTGTCAAGAGGACTAATGGAGTAGCACCTGGCAGAGCCCTGCTCCTTAGCTAGTGCTCAGCCTGTTACCTGCTATCATTACTCTGCTGGATATCCCTATGGACTCTGGAAAGTGCACATATTCTACATACATGCACACATGTCATTCTAAGCATGGAACACAGGGTGCTTCATAGCCTGCTTTGGTTAATTTAGCAAGACATCAAAAACATTTTTTCACAGGAGTGAAATACCCATCTGCATCATTGTGTCTCTGGACTGAGAGTGAAACATCCTGAGCATGTTTGCAATTTTATTAACCTACCCTCAACTGCTATTTGAGCAGTGAGTGAGAAATTATTGCTTAGGTTCTCAAATGTGACTCCTTCCTGAAATTCTTTCCCAGGCCTGGAGTATAGCTCAGTGGCATGGTCAGTGCTCCACAGACACAAGAACCTAATGCAGCTTCCCCCATATTCTAGCCTCACCCCCAGTTTGGGGATAATAAAGTTAAGTGCTGAATATTCTGTTGAAGACCCATTCTCCAGCTGGGTGGCATGGAGCTGCCTAACTACTGAGTGTGTGCTTTCAGACACAGATCATCTTGAGTGATGTATACCTGGCACTTCCGGCAGTGCTGGCCAGATATTCAGTACTGGCAGATGCCAAATGTTCACAATTCAGCCAAACGATCAGCAAAGCTAGTTTCATGTTAGAAGGTAGAAAGTTTGAAGGCTTTAAAAAAAAATTCCCCAGGGGCTGGGGATTTAGCTCAGTGGTTCTGCCACCTACTTCAAAAGCAGAAGGTCCGGAGTTCGATCCCTGGTACCAACCCCCACCCCCACCCCGCTCCCCACAAAAAAAAATTCCCCAAAAGCGAAAGCTCAGGTAATGGCAGCTCCAGCTTTTTCTGTTTGGTCCCCTCAGGTCACAACTCTGACCTCTGTGGAAGGTAATTTGCTTCCACAGTGCAGACATCTGTGGCTGCACAGCAAGGCTGCCCTGGGGCCGTATTAATGCCTCTTTCCATGGCTGGAACCCTGCCGTCACTGGGCTGTGGGCTGCAGGTCCATTATCCACTCAGGTCAGGGTCTCATAATGTGAAACCGGACCTCATGGTCACCCAGTACAGAGCCCCTCTTCCTTCACCCTGCCACCCCTCTGCCTTCCGTAGCTGATGTCCAGAAGCCCAGAAGTCCTTCCTCAGACCAGAGCTGCAGCCATCTGACAGGCCCTAGTTCTCCCTGCCAACCCCACTTAACAAATCCTCCACTTTCCTCTCAGGATAAATGTACACAGAAGATGGCACGGCCCTCCCTCCTCCAGGACACAAGCCCAGCTCCTTCAACTAATCCTGGGGTGGAGAAGCCAAGCACAGGCTGCCGAACCTCCCTGCTGGAGTGTGGATCTGGAGCGTTCCGTGAAGACTATGTATGAAAGGTCTGGGCCCCAGATGATGGTGCTTCTGGGAGATGGAGATATCTTTAGGGGCATGGCCTAGTGGGAGGAGGTTAGGTCATTGAGGGTGTGCCTTTGGGTGGAGTAATGGGATTGCCACTTTTTTCTCTCTCTTTCACTTCTGGCCAACATGAGGTGAGTGGCTTCCTCCACCACATGGTCCCACCATGATGAACTGCCTTACCACAGCCCAAGGCAACACAGCCAAGTGACCAGGGACTAAAGCCTCTGAAATGTGAGCCAAAATAAACTTTTCCTCCTTTTAAGCTGATTCTCTAGAGATCTTTTAATACAGTAATGGAAATCTAACACATCCCTTAAATTTCGTCCAACTGTACATTGGAAATAATGTAGTGTGTATCTTATAGGTTTCTGCAATAATTCAGTGAAACAGTGGGTGTACAATAGCCAACATGTACCCATCAATAGTATGTGCTCAGCAAGTGTATCTATTATTATTGTTATTACTGTCTTCTCTGTCTACACACTGTTGCATCCATAGGCTGGTTCCAACATCTGTCATGGATATCAAAATCCCGGAAGCTCAAGTCTCTCACAGAAGACAGTGCAGTGCTTATGAATAACCTATTTAGCTCCTCCCATATACTTTGTGTAATCTCGAGATTGTTTATAACATTCAATACAACATGAATGCTATGGAAAGTTATACTGTTTTTAAAATTTGTATTATTTTTATTGTTGCATTGTCTTTATTTTTTCCAAACATTCTCAATTTGTAGTTGATTAAATTCACAGATACAGAAAATGAGGATATACAGGGCTGTTACCTTTGTTTTTCTTTTTCTTTTTCTTTTTTTGGTACCAGGGATCGAACTTGGGTCCTTGTGTTTGCTCACCAGGTGGCAAAACCACTGAGCTAAATCCCGGGCCATGACTGTTTACTTTTTATTTGTCCAAGTTTCTCCAGATCTTTCAGGGATTCTGACGAAATTCTCTGGATATGTTCTCTTGGCAAAAAATTATTATCATTTGTGCTTATCTGAGTACATTTACCTTCCTGTGAGTTAGGTGAATGTGCTAGCTGCATTGGCAGGTTCTAAAGCTGCCATGTAAGATGGAGGCCAGCAGCAGGTCACACAAGACCTCCCCTGGGGGTGACGTCCATCCATTACACAACCCCCTCTGAGAACAGCTGTCCCACTGGCTCCAAGTTACTTCTTATCCAACCCAAATGGCTTCACTTTTCATTTTGTCTACAAAATCATACAAGACTTTTCCAATGTAAAAATATACAAACAGAGAAAATGTTCAATATGATATTAAAAAATAAGTGGAGCCGGGGATTTAGCTCAGTGGCACCGCACCTGCCTTGCAAGTACAGGGTCCTGAGTTTGATCCCTGGTACAAAAACTAAAATAAAATAATAAAATCAATGGAAGTTCTAACACTTTCTTTCTTCACTGACACCACTGGTCTTGCAGTCTAGGGGTCATCGTCCTGAGAGCATTTTCCTCTTGCTGAATCCTGGTCACATTTGCTTATATCATTTGTGCACTTAGATAATACTTTGTTTTACTATAGTTACTTATGTATGTTTGTCCCCTTTATTAGAAGGAAAGCTCTTGGGGGACAGAGATTGCAATAGATTCATCACTAGATGTCATTCAACCCCAGGGCTATAAACCTAATAGATGTGCAGTGATTACCTTCCCTGTGGGCCATGAATCCTGCATGGATGGATGGATGAATGAATGAATGAATGAATGGCTTCTCCCAGAAAGCTTTGCTGAGTGTTACAAAGGAATGAGTTTAGTTGGGTGTGACTCATTTCTGGTGGACCCACGTCAGCTGCCAGAGACCAGAGACCACTGTTTTTCCTCTAACTGGTCACAAGCCATCTGTTTAATAATCAATTCTAAAAAATTTCAGGAATTTGGCCTTGTAAAATTTGCTCTCTTAAACAGTGACCTATCTGTGTTTCTCCAGCTTTCCTCTTAACGCATCATGATTTGACTAACAGCCCCAGAATATCACTGCGATCATGTGTCCAAGATTGCTCGGTACCAGGAAGCACACGGCTTCAGAATTCCTGAGCTCATGGACACTGTGCTAATCCACATAGGTGCTGTGGAATAGCTGTTCACTGTTCTTCAGACAAGACAGATCAGCTTAGCAGGGCAGACTTTGCAGAGTCTCCTGTTTTCTTGCTGTCCTGGGGACAGAACTCAGAGCCTCACCCATGCTAGGCGAGTGCTCTGCCACTAAGCCACACCCCAAGCCCAAGTCTCTAAACTTTCACAACTTTACATTCCTCTCAATAAAAATACTTTTGAGCACGTATCTTCAACATATGGATATTTATTTATAAATCATCTACCTGTACTACTGTGCCAATGTGCTATATAAATTATAAAACATATGTAAAACAGAAACTAAAAGGATGAGATTGTTTTCATCTAGACAAATAGAAGTCCTTTTCCTTCCTCCTGCCTGTGCTTGCCTCCAATCCAGGTACAGGGACTCACTGTGGTGGCCATGAATGCAGTGAGGACGATGAGTCAATCTCCTGCAGCCCAGGAGGGAGCCTCCTCAGACCCCAGAGCTACTTCACAGCTGTGTGCCACCTGCCATGAGGTCGAGCACCAGGATGCATAAGTGTGCACCCTGTATAGGACAGTGTGTGGGAGGAGTCCTGGGTGTGACTGCCACAGGCTGGCTACGGGCCCTGCGGGTGCCTCACCCTGGGCAGGTGGCTGGGTGCCACCCTCCATTCTGCCTCCAGGACGACAGGGCAGCTGCACCCCTTCCTCTGCCCTGGGAATTAAAAGAGCTGACACCTGTGAGTGTGAGTAACACAGGTCCAGAGTTGGGGCCAGCACAGGAGTGTCTCCTCTCTCAAACCTCTCATGACCTCTTTATTTAGGAGGGGCTCGGGAGGAGGGAGCTGCTTGGATCACAGAAAGAGCTCTGGGCTGACACACAGAACCACTGCTTGGCAGTAGCTGAACAGATAACTACTTAGACATGCTGGAAGGGACCATCTAGGAGCAGAGAAGTGGTTGGTGCAGATAAGAAAGGAAGGAAGAGTTCATGAGCAACAGCAGCAAACAGCGCCCAACTTGGGGAAGAAAAACGTATTTACTCAACTTTCCCGCCCTTTGCCTTTTCTCCTGTGAAGTGATCACTATATTAGAGATATGTGTTCAACGTAGTTGCATGTATTTAAAAAGATATTATGTGATGTTTCAGGTGCACTAAAAAAAGGTGAAGAAAAACACAACCATATATCCACCACTATGATCCAAAAGCAAACACTGGAAACATAAACCCACTTCCAACACCTCCCTACCACCTTCCCCCCACCCCGACACTGCTTATATGATATTTATCACACCACACATTTTTCACATTGTATGCTACACACGTGTATCCTTACATAGTACTGTAGATAGCATCACTTTGAGTGCTTTTAAACTTAAAAAATGTTTCATTATTATTACTGTGGTCTGTTAATCACAAAAAGGATATTTAGAAAGTACCTGTTTTACTACATGATTAATGCAAATGTGAAGGAAAGGACCTTTTGCTTCCAACTCAAAGATGTCAGCACAAGTTACATGAGAATCTGAGGATTCTTGCTGCTTTCAGTTCACCATTCTGATGGAAATTATTTCTACAGAAAACCCACTGTTTTGCTATTCTGCAGACCTGCCCGGGATATCATGACAGGAGCAGAGGAGTTATTTCCCACGTGAACTTGGAAATGAGCCTTCCCAGAGAAGGCAGGTGAGCACCTCATGAGGACAGCACTTACCCTTGGCCCCGCCTTGGCCTCTGTGCTTTTCTAGACAGCAGAGTTTAGGGTGGCAGGGTGCGCTGGAGTCTTAGTCATGGCAGTTTTGCCACTGAAATTCTGCTTGGGCTTTATGCCTCTAAGACTCAGTTACACCCTGCCCATTCTGCAAGATTCCCCAGAATTCGAGAGCCTGCATGTGGAGACTATCCCTGGGGTCTCTCCCCGGGGTTCCTCACCCCCTCCCTTGCCCCGGATGCAGAGACCATGCCAGGCCAAGGGCTTCCAACAGGCCATGAGGAAGGGGCCAGAAAGCAAGACAGGCTCAGGGTGTTTGGGGCCACGCAGATAGGAAGTCCCCTGGGAGGGGTACAGCTAGTTCCAGGTGGGCACCGGCACCTCAGACACACTTTGCCAAGAACTCAGATTCAACACCAAGGCTTCTGCTTGTCCAGAGAGGGCACAGCCACACTTCTACCATGCCGGCTGCTCGAGATCCTGCCACACAGGTGAAGGCAGTCAGTGTGGGGTGTCCTCACCCACTAGGTCATATAAACAAAAAAGCTTCTGTGATACAAGTGATCAATACTCTATTCATCTTGTCAAAGTTGATGATTAGTTGAAAAGCCTCTCCAGCTTCCAGCCACCTAGAATCGGCCTTGGGTCCCACTGGCTGCAACCACTCTCACGTAATGATGCCTTGTCACTGCTACCAGTGACAATCTGCTGTCTCCTCAGGTGTGGGCTGGCAGACACCAGCCATTCTCTGTGTCCGGAGAACAAGCAGTCACAACCAGGCTCAGCCCCAAGACTACTTCACGGTGCACAGCTGCAGACTTTGGACCCATCCGCCAATGATGGACCACAGGTGATCCCCTCCTCAGAACTCCTACCCAGAGGGGTGGTGTCTTAGGAGCGCTCAACTCATGAAAAGGGGTGTGCAGTCCTTGGATGAGCAATCTTCCCAGTACTTTCCATGTCCCATCTACCAGCTGCTCCACTCCCCACGCTTCCCTTCCTGTCTACACAATCACCCTGTCCTTCTAGCCAGGGTTCTCTGCTCTGTCCCTATATGTCACTGTCCGTGACACTATAGGGTGCGAGCCACTCTTCCCTCACGGGTGAATTAGAATAGAAAGCCCAGAGCTATTCACCCTGCCCACTTCACCCTGCCTGCAACTCCTGGCAAATCTCAAAGACAGCCTGTGCTTCCCACTCCTCAGCCAACACCCTGCCCACCCTCGGTCCCACAGCCTGGTCCCCTTCCTCCCAGCTGCAGCCTCCTGAACCCCGGCAAGGCGTCCCCTGCGCATCCCACATCTGCTCCACACAGTCCACATCCCACTCTGAGCAAGGGATGGTGCTGTCTCTTCCGGTAGGATGGGTCATTTCATTGTAAATAGTTAGAAAATACCAAAAGGTAAACAGAAGAAACTAAAGTCACCCAATGATAAATGTTATTGATATTGGGGCACATTTCTAAATCTTTTTCTCTTTGAATCTGAACACTACAGTCTGAATACTTCCAATTTCTTCAAGAGGATCAAGGATCATTTGAAAGCCATGTCATTCTTATCCTTGCTTCTGTGTCTCCATGCACACTGTTCTGCCCCGGACTCCTCCCCTATCCTCCCCCACACTCCACTATCCAGCCGCACCTTCCCTTAGCTATAACTCCCTGCCATGCAGAGCGTGGCCTAAGCGTCCTAGTCTATTAATTTTGTTCCTGTCAATAGGTTCAGCTTTTGTTACACAGATTGCATAATTCAATGCTTGATATATTTTCTCTTTTCTAATAATTTCCAGAATTCATCTTGTGTTCCTGGTAATGACATAAACCCCTAAAGATCAGCAGCCACATATCACACATAGTAGGCCCTCAACAAACATGAGGATTTTCAGATTATGTCACAGTGTTTGGATTCCACTGCTCCTTCTACCCTCTGTTGTTTCTATGCAACTGTG
This sequence comes from Heterocephalus glaber, assembly GCF_053883595.1. Taxonomy (NCBI): domain Eukaryota; kingdom Metazoa; phylum Chordata; class Mammalia; order Rodentia; family Bathyergidae; genus Heterocephalus; species Heterocephalus glaber. The sequence continues at coordinate 43,968,076 of NW_028258308.1, forward strand.
GGAGATCTCACCTATGCCAGGAACCAGGAATCAGTACCATCCAAGAGTGGGGGGATCATTAAAGTCTGTCTTAGAAAAGCCTGGGGTTCACATCTTGCTATTTTCATAATTCAGCCCTTCCTCCTCTTGTGTTCACGAGCTATTTCCCTTACCAAGGTTGCTCTCTGAGAGGCACTCACAGAGGGCAGGGCCATCCTGGTCCTTTTGGGGAGGGGGTCTATCAAGGTCACCCTCAGGCCTGAATGAGGTCAACTTCAAAGAAGAAGTAACAGAGGAAAACTAGCTTCATAACTTTAATTTGACAAAATGGCCTTTAAAAGAAAATTTAGGTTAGACAGGATTAGAACTTAATCACACTCATTTTCTAACAGTAAAGTAATAAAAAAGCATCTTTCTCATCCCATTTTACAGGGGCTATTCCTTCTACTCCTACACAAATGCTGTCTCTGTCTCCCCACCTCTACCTGAGCAAGACAAAGTGACCCACACACTTTTTGCAACTCATCTACTATTAATAGCAGACTAAGATCATTCTTGAGTTATCTATCAGCCTCCATTACCTCCTGCTTAATGTATAATTCGTATTAAAGGCTAGTGCCAGAGGAGAGGAGCAGCAGGATGCTCATGGTACTCTCTAGTCCTTCCCTGGTCCTTTCCCATCCCCACCTACACTTGCTTAGCTGAGTGATTCTGAAAAATCCTCTGCCTCACTGGCACAGGCATCTTGGTCTACTGCTGGCTCAGGAGCTCCATTCTACGGAAACACCCTTTTCCATCTTCACCCTCTCCACACACCAAGCTTTAAAGTGCTCCAAACATCCAGAGGTGTCTGGTGGGGTGGAGAGAATTACAGATTCTTATGGCCACCAGCCTCTACTTCTTGTCTCAAATGCATCCCAGATGCAAGAAGCACCGCTGCCTGGCAGCCACCTCCTCTGGGCCACATTTCCTTCTGGGCATTGCCACCACCGCCAGAGGAAGCAGATCCAGCTCCACACCCCAGCACCTGTGTGTACTCCTCAGCAGTGCTTCTCTTCCAAGGCCTTTTGTGTCCTTGAAATAGTGGCACTAAAATGTTCCCGATTGCAGCTGTTCACTGGATTATTCTAGTTCACACTGCAATGACGGGCTGTGGAAGCGGGCACTTGAGACAAAAATAGGCATTATTTATGGTGCTTGCTTCTTGGTCTTTACATCTTTGGGGGAGGGCAACTACTTTTTGTTTGCCAATGTTCCGTGATAGGCCAGTGAAGCCAGTGTGAAAGGACATTTGCTGACAGTGCACACACAGAGGGGGAAGGCAGGGCCTGGTGGTCTGTGCCTCCCCCTGAAGCATCCTGGAAGCCACCAACAAGGATGGGTCCTGGAAAAGCCACTCTTGAGCACCAGTGCCCAGGCTACGGCCCTCCCTTCCTGGGCCCAGAGCAGAGCCTACAGACCAACTGGCCTCTCCCCCAGCCTCCTCTGTCTGCAAAATAAAGCCCACCCTATATGACAATTAGGGGTGCTGGCCAGAGTTCCCTGCTCACTGCATAGCCACGGCTGTCACCATTTTCCCCTCCCGGTTGCCTTGGATGAGGCCACTGTTTGCACATGAGGGGCCTTTGTGGACATGCTCTCCAGAGCCTGTGAGTCAGTTTTCAGAGGCTTCTTCACAAGGCTGCAAAGGAAAACCTCAATTTTGGCATTTCCTTGAAAAAAATACCCGAGGTTTCTTCTTGCAGCTTGATATTAGCTTGTGTTGTTAGAACGATACCCAAGAGCTGGGCAGCCATTCCTGCCTTAGTGATGTTTCTGAGTGCTGTGAACCATCACTCCACCCCAGGAGGGGTCAGCAAGACTCCCCGTTTGCAGATGCTGAAACTGAGGCTCAGAGGATCAAGTGCTATTTGCTCATCACTACAGAAGCAGGAGAGGAGGTGGATTTGTCCCCAGACGACCTGACCCTGACTCCTAGTCCCCACAAGATGCTCTGGTTTCTCCCAGTCTAACTCACTCTATAAGATCAGTTATTTCAGTTCCCTAGGATAGAGAAAGCCATCTTCTAATACTTAGATGCTCCTTTCGATTCTCTGTGTGAAGTACTCTAGGAGATCTCACTATTTAATAGATTGTTATCCCTGCACTGCCTTTTCAGAAGAAATCTGATGTGGCAAAGTATTTGGATTTTGTTTTCAGTCTATTTTTGCAGTGCTGGGAATGGTACCCCACTCCAGAATGCTTAGCTTTTACTTTACGAGTGAGATTTCCTCTCTTGACTCAAGTATTCCCTGACGATATCAATGAAAGTATCTTGCACATTTTGCCTGGTACACAGCATAAATTAAATAAATATTTGTTGAATCTAATTTTGAGCCTGCAGGAATCCAACAGGAAACATTCACTCAGCCACTGTCAGCTCCTATCTGGGTACAGAGCATCATAGTCCCAAGCAGATCAGTCAAACTGGGCCAGGCCAATGTGTCTCCCCACACCAGGTTTCCAGGACATGCCTGAGGGGGTCACACTGTTACAGGGCCTCTCCTCTTCAAAACACACACATTTCTACAAAATACATAGGCCACTAGGGAAGACACACCCTCTGTCTTCCCTCACCTGCTCTCCATGAGACTTATTAAAATAGGAAACTATTTTGAAGCTAAATCGCCAATCAGAAGTATTCTCCACTCTGGAATGGCTGTTTTCCATTAATAATAAAACCCCATCAACTTCCTCCAAATCGAAGTGACCTATATAACAATGAGGTAACAATGACACCATGAATAACAATTAATCCTTCACTGAAATGTTCAAAAGCTGGAGTTGTGGAAAAGCCAAGCATCCCAGGGAGAGTGTCAGGTCCTGCTATCTTGAGTTTACTAAGCCTGAAGCAGACAATGGAAGAGCTGTCTGCCTAGGACTTTCAGGGACAGGTCCCAGATCCCAAATGACCCTACAAAGGGAAGGCAGGCTGACGTGAACAAGAGAAAGCTAACAATACCCACAGCCCAAGGAAGCACAGAAAGCTGGTCTGTGTCAATTATGCTTTAAAAGGCCTCAAAAGAATATTGGAGATGAATTGTGGAAGCATAATTTGTAGACGATGTATCCTTCAAGGTAACTAGGCCAGGGCTGGGTCTACTTGCTACCATAATCGTGCAGATGATTCTGTCCCCATGTACTGGGCAACTGCTATTCTTCACTAGATCGGTCCAGCGTCTGGGTCACATCTCACAACCATTGCTGCAGATGCTCAGTGTGACCCCAGAAGGCCTCCAGAAAGACAAAGATGACAAGGGGAACTGCATAATATAGACCTTAGCACAAGGACCAGCCTGGACCCCAACATCACCCCTTTAAAACTCTGGGATTATTGTGGACCTCTGGGTCTCCAGTTCCACCAAAAGCCAATCAGCAATAAGGTGCTATCACATGAAAAGTGGGGGCAGAAGGATTGCAATTGGAGGCTAGCCTGGGGAAAGCTAGCAAGACTTTGTTTCAAAATAAAAGGGAATGTAGCTTGCTAGTACCTGTGTTGGGTCCCTAGAAAGGATGATGGGCCACTGGAAGGGGAGATACGGGAAAAGAGAAGTGTCCTCAAACTCAGCTCAGGCTCCCTGGGCCCCACCTCTCCACCACCAGGGCCCCTTGGAGCTCTACAGTCCCATGCAGGGTGTGCCTGTCCCGTAGAGCTCACAGTAGGCAGACATTAGGCCAGAACATGCCACTGAGCTTGACTAAGGGTTCAGAGCCAGCAAAAGGGAAGTAAGCCAGGAATCCAAGTGCCTAACTCTGCGCCTTACCCCCTCCTGGCCATGGCACCCAGGCAGAGGCCTTTTCCTCCTCTGGAGACTCGAGAGCACAAAGCTAAGGGCGACTCGGTACCAAGGTCTTGTTTCCCAGCCCCTTCACCCAGATGAAGACCTGTTTCTGCTTGATGGGTAGACACTGAGAATATGAATTTCAGACAAACTAGATAACAATTTGTTTACATAAATTTCTATTTGCTAAATCTGGCTACCCCACCTCCACAGGGGTGTGGGCCTCACCTACTGCCCCTCTGAACCAGGGTACCTTGATCCACACCCCACATCGCTGGCTTCCTAGCTTATCCCTTGCCGAGCAGAGACCTGGGTCCGTCAGACAAACAAACCTCTCTTGAATCCTGGCCCCAGAGCAGCTTGGGGGCTGAGCAAAGGGCAGAAAAGGCTGGAGAAGCAGCACACCCCATCCAACTGGCCTCTGCTGGAGCTGGAATCCACAGGCAATTGCAGGTAGAGGGATGAGAAGCCAAACCCAGCCTGGGGACCTGCTCCTGAGTAGGCTCAGGTGTGAGAGGTCTGAGCCCGGGCCATGCTGCCTTGAGAATATATCAGATTCTCTCAAAGGGTCCTAGGTGTTGCCTCAAGTCCCCTGAGATGGACTCTGCAGGTTTTCCCCAGTCACTCCTGGGAAACTTGCAGTGGTTTCTACGTGTTCCGAGTGCCTGTGATTATGGCAGGTATCTGGGGTGGCGCCTACCCACAGGCCCCCGCAATCAGGGAAGAGGGTAGTATTTCCTTTCTGGGGCTTTTATTTTGCCATTAACAAAGGGAAAATATGTCCAGAATGTATATTCAAATCTCCAGCAGATGCTAGGCAGCTGTTCTCCATCTGCAGAGCTGGCAGAACAAGGTTAAACAGAGTGCTGGATTTGGGGTAGACTGATATGGCAAAAGGAGTTGCCAAAAGACAGCCAGAAAGCCAGGCATGGTGGCACATTTTTGTAACCTCAGCACTGGGGTGGGCTGAGGCAGGAGAATCATAAGTTTGAGCCCACCCTGGGCAACTTAGTGAGACCCTGTCTCAAAATAAAGAACAGACAAAGGGCCAGGGATGTAGCTCAATGTGAAGGCCCTGGGTTCAGTCTCCAGTACCACCAAAAAAAAGGAGAGAAGCAGGGCAGGGAGGAAAGGAAGGTGGATGGTCAGAGATGGGAATGATCACTGCCTAAGGCCTGGTCTCTTGTTCCTGAGTTTCCCAAAGACAGATGGGAGTCCATGGAGTAAGGCCAGAGGGGGCTTAAGCTCTATGCATCCCATCTACTCGGGTGGTGGATGTTTACTGCAACTTCTGTTTACTGCACGGGACACATGCTGTGGCACAGATGTATGCACAGGGCAGTCCTGTACTGAAGGAGGGAACCATGGGGGACCACAGGCCCAGCAAGCACAGGGCAGATGCTAGGAAGTGGGTGGAGAGCAGCAGTGCGTCAGCTGGCCTGGGTGGCTGCAGGCTGCACTGACCCGAGTGGCTGCAGTTTGCATTTGGAGTGTCCTGCAAAGGCCTGTGTGTTGCACAGTGGTCCTCAGCATGGTGCTGCTGGGAGGCTGGGGCCTAGCAAGGTCTTCAGGTCATTGGGGGCATGCCTTTGAAGGGCAAATGGGGACACCTGCCTCATCTTCTTCCTCATTTGTTTCCTGGCCATGAGAGGAGCAGTTCTGCTTACCACATGCTCCAGCCAGGATGTTTGGATCCCCACCAGAGGCCTAAAAGCAGCAGATCCCCTGATCAAGGACTAGGACCTCCAAAATCAGACAAAGCTCTTCTCTTCTAAAGTTGATTGTCTCAGGCAGTAAAGGAAAGTTGCCTAACATACCAACCTTAAAGGACAAGTAAAGATCAGTCAGGAGGTGGGGGGCTGAGGCAGGGACCCATCAGGGACAAAGGCAGGTTGGGAGAACACCTGGGAGTGGGGTCATGGCTAGAGTCAGAAAGCAGTAGGAGTCCTAAGTGAAGCAACTTGCTCCATTCTGAGCAGCCTTGAAGGCCCTTGCCCGTCAGAGCACTGTGGCCTGCAGGCTCCAGGATGGTCTCTCTGGCAACACAGTGGAGAGGTCAGGAGGCCAGCTAGGATGAGGTCCTGGCAGCAGGGTGCAGAGGAGGGGAGGGACTGCAAGAACGTTATGGAGATAATGCATGCTGAACTGGGAGATGACCCAGAGCCCACCCAGGGCAAACTCCTGGTCTACATGCAGTGGCTCCTCAGGTTTCCAACACCAGCCACCTATCTAAGATGGGGCAAGGAGGTAACAGTGAGACACACCCAGCCTGCCTGGCTGGTCAAACCCTGAGACACAGGCGGCAGCAGAGGGCTCTAGGATCTGCAGCTGGCCCCAGCCCTGCCCTGCCCACCACTTCTGCTGTAGTGCATGGGTGTGGCTGGACCAGGAGCTGCAGAGGTTCTCAGGGTTCAGAGCCCATTCTCAGTGGTCACTGTGGGGATATCCCAAGGGCATGGAAGACGTTACAGTGAGTACAAGAACACAGCCCAGTCTTAGTAGAAGCAAAGGGGGTAGGGCTTCAGGGCCACCTAATGCTCTGGAGCTCAGCACTCTCACCTCGCCAAAAACAGACAAAAGCTGCACTCCCTGGGGATCTCAGTTTAGGATCCAGCTGAGGAGGGAAATAGCACAAGCAGCTCAGTGCTGCCGCCTGCTGTTCTCCTGCCACCATGACACACCCAGCGGCCCTGAACTGCTCCCTAGAAACTCCTCCCACTCTCCAGGAGCTCCTCCTCGCCAGGGTTCTGATCTGGGCTAGTCATCTGGCCTGGGCGCTGCAAAGCTGCCTACAGTTCACTGTCCCATTTGAAGGCAGTGAGAAGGTGGTTCGGGATCCGGTCAGAGCAGTTGGAGGCCTGACTGAGTCAGTGTCCTGGAGACCTGGATGTACAGAGTGGGTGGGGGCTCCTGCATCTGCTCACAGTTTACAGCTGTGTACCATTGGGAGGCCCTTCAAGCTGAGGCTGCTAATCACACTTCCATGTGGGCCTTGGAGGAATATTCTAGTTTTGAGGGGACAGGAGATGGAACACCAAACTGTAGCCCACATGAAGACTGGAATGTGAGTCAGTGCTCCCTTACTGTGACACAGTATCTGAGACAGTCAACTTGAAAAGTGGAAAGGTTCGTTTGGGCTCATAGTTTCAGAGGTGTCAGTCCATGCTGTGTTGGCCCATTGCTCTGGGCCTGTGGCAAGAAGTACATCATGGCAGGGAGCGTGTGTTAGAGGAAGCTGCTCACCTCTGGGTGGCTGGGAAGTGAAAGAGAGGAACAGGAAAGGGCTAGGGTCCCCATGACCCCTTGGAGGAGGACAGGCTAGCTTCTTTCCCTTAGGGCCCATCTCTTCAGGGTCCCAACAGCATCACTGTTCAGGGACTACATCTTTCAACATATAGGCCTGTGGGGGACACTTGAGACCCCATCTAGAGCAAATGTTTTACGTTTTGAAATGGTTAAAAAAATCTAAAGGAAAAATAAGAGTTGTAACAGAGACCAGAAGGTTGGTAAAACCTGAAACATCGATCATCTGGCTTTGTATGGAGTGCTGACTGCCAGTCCTTCTGGCCAGCTGAGATGCTCCCTGCAGAAGTCAGTCCTGGGCTGAGGTCCCCACCACACCAACCAAAGTTTCCACGGTGGCAGGGGACCGGATGGGGAGAGCAGGGCCAATTGCACATCTGCAGTCCCCCCACCCCCCAGCCAGTGCACTGTGCAGGTGGGACCACATGTCCCTCAGCTCTGGCAGGGATCAAATGGCTTTCAAAGGCCTCAGAAAAATATGTCAGTGGTTCTGGTAGACACCAATGTGCCAGAAGCTTCTCCAGGGCCCAGGACAACTCACAGGCCTTGTCAGAATGACCTCCTTTCCTGCTGCAGATCCCTTCTTGACAATGAAAACCTGCTGACAGGTTAGTTTTTTTGTTAACAACCAATTTTTTTAATGGAAAAGCCTCCATTCTTACTCTTTGTGAGTAGAGAGGAAGTCATTTGTAACAAAATGAGATGAGGTTTTCAGCCTTCAGTAATTTCTATCCCCATCTCCTGTCTAGAATAGCGGGTACCATGTGATTAGAGAACAAGGGTCCCTGATGACAACAGTCACCATGCTGTGACACATCCCTGAGCCACACACCACCCCAGCCCTTTCCATGGAGCTAGGCTAGGGGGGCCTCAGGACCACAGCTCCTAGACAAGGTGCCTTAGCACAGTGCTCTGGCTGCTCCCTGGCCACAGCTGGGCCTCTGAAAAGGACACAAGAAGTAGCAGGGCAGTGGGTAGAACATGGCCTGGGGCGAATATAGGGGTCACAGGTCTGGGTGTGCAGTCAGTCAGCAGCCATGTGATATTTCCTGAGAGACAAGCCCTGATTAAATGAGATAACCAGGCAGGACATCCCCTGCACAGGGCCCTCACCCGTATTAATTCCCCTGCATCTCCTTGGCTCCTAAGTGGAGATAGCATCGCCAACTCTTTTCTCACAGAAGAGCTTCAAGGCTCAGATGAGATAAAGGATGTAAGAGAACTATACTGCAATAGATCTCCATGTCCATGCACACATTCGGGACCTATTCATTTACATGCACTGAACTCAGTTCTATGAGCAAGACAATAATCCTTGTCCCGATGGCAGTGTGAGTCCACTTTTCACAAATAAAGATGCTGCATTTTTTATAACTCAAGCACGTGGTCCTTTCACGACTTGGAAAGAGCATGCATTGACATGTGACCTCCTATTCCATGTTCATAGCCTCAGGACCCAAGGATGACTAACTGAACCTCCATTTCTCTACCTGGAAAATGGGGTACTTTCTGTGTAAATTAAATGGCATGATATGCATGGAAGCACTCAGGTGGTGCCTGCTTGTGGTAGACATTTTTGAATGCTAATTTGATGAGAGGGCATCTCAATGGACAATATATGGAGGCATAACACACCTCCGCAAAGATTGAATCTATAGGAAAAGTCCAGGCAACCCGAGCCCATGAGAAGATTTTAAACTACTGATGTGCCCTTTCCTGCATCACCTCGCCCTGCACCCCTGAACAACACAATGCCTTCCACAAAGACAGTGCTCATAGGTGTGTTTGTAACATGAATCTCTATTATTTATTGAGTACTTTGTACCTGCCTCACACAATGGAAAATAGTATATTATTCTCACTTCACAGATAGGACAAATCAAGTGAGATCGATTTGGCAAATAACCAAGATCCCAGAGCTGGTAGATGGAGGAGCCAGGATTTGGACTCCAATCGATCTGCGTCAGAGCCCACAGACTGATGACCAGGTTGAGGCCCAAGGGACTGGGATAGGGCTGGGGGTGCCAGTGAGCTCCCTCCGAGCTGGGCTGGGGCTGGGTTGTGGGGTGAATCTGGGAAGCAGGCCCCTGGGTCTCCAGCAACCATGCAGCAAATGGTGCTGAGCAGATGGGCTTGGTGTCCTGGGCCCTAGAGTGACTTCTGTCTCTAGGCTGCACAGACCAGAGAGATCAGAGTTACTGTGATGGCTATGTCCCCCAGGAAAGTGATGCATCTAGTCCCAAATCGTCATCTACTGTGGTACCTACCCAAAATAAGGCTTGGAAAACCTTGACTGGGCTGAAAACAACTAAACCAGCCAAAATCACACTCCAGAAGAACCACGGCAACCAGCTCTTCTCAAAACTAACCAAGTCCTCAAAAACAAGGCAAATCTGAGACAATGGCATAGCCAAGAGAGGCCTGGGAGAAGATGACAGCTACCCGTAATGTGGCATCCTGGGTGGGACCCTGGACCAGTAAAGAATGTCAGTAAAAGACTCGGAATCTGTGTGGGCTTCCAACCACTAGAACGGTATCACTGTCAGCTCACTAACTGTACCAAGTGCAGTGTACTGACCTAAATCGAGAGGCTACCAAGAGGGCAGGCTGGGTGCAGGGTATATGGGAACTCTCCGCACTGCATTTACAATTTTTCTATAAACTCAAAGCCCATTCTAAAAGTAAAATGTATTATAAAATATGTACTCAGTAATATTACTGAATTTTACAGCTCTGATTACTTTTTCACATTTAGATTTGTCTTAGCTTGAACTGCTTTAACACAACACCACAGACTGGGGGCTTTAGCAGTGATACTTATCTCACAATTCTGGAGCTGAAGTCAGAGACTGAGCTGCTCAGTAGGGGCCATCTCCCTGGCAGGCAGACACCCCACCTTCCTACCCTAACCCACCTTGGCTCCCAGAGCCATGCTCTAGAATGGTGGTTGAGGTTGGGAGAACAGGGTGTGGGGACTAAAGGCTCAGGCAGGTGACATGCAATTGCTCTCAAGGTCTACTGGACCACATGGTACCCGTAATATGCACTCTCAACTGCACTTAGGCATCTGGTAGTGCTCAGGTTGGGCACCCTTACCACCAAGAGCAGACAAGAACACAGGTGCACAAAGAAGCTTCTGGGGCAATGGAGCATTTGGAACATGACTGTGGGGACAGCATCAGAGAGCTACATCTGTGTCCTCCAACCCAAGTGACCTGCTTGGAACATGTACAGGTGCACTTCACCAGAGCTGGTGAAAAAGAAGGTGACCTTCTCACCACACATGCAGATGGCTTGGGTGACCCCGGCCCCTCAGCTCTCTCCTCCCTGAAGAGCCAACAGGACCCACAGTCCTAGCAGGGTTGTGGCTGGCACGGAGAGGTGCATGCTGAATAGAGGACCAGCAAATGTCACCTGGCCCAGGGACTCTCCAGCCAGCCCAGCTCCATCTTACTGAGATTCACATGGCTAGGGGTGACCCATGCTGAGTGGGGACACAAGGGCCCAGGGCAGGCTCTTCAGCAGGTGGAAGTCACCTTTGGAGCAGGTGCTGCTGTGCACACTGGCTGGACAACACCGTGCTTGTCCAGGCATCACTTCCTGACTGCATGGTGCCTTTCCAGTCAAGACTTGCAGTAAAGTTGGGGCTTTGTCATTTCTGACTCAAGTGACCCTGAGCAAACCACTTCTCACCTTCAGAGCCTGTTTCTATGTCTGTAAAATGGAGATGAGGAGAGTATGTCCCTCCTGCAATTGCTGTGGGGAGCAAGTGAGTGCCTGTATGAATTCTTAGATGTTGAGGTGACCATCTGAACAGCTAGCAGACAGTTAAAGTGGCTTTATTAGGGACTGGGGCTGGGCACGCAGGAGACTGTCCCTTTCCCTAAAATGTATACTTCTATTATTTGGAGATAACAACTGAGTGTGTGTTTATGAGTGAGACAGTGCAAGTGGTGCTCCCAGCCCGTGACAAAGTGCACAGTCCACGGGGCACCTGGCTGCAGCCCGGGCAGGCAGAAAGCTCATTCTGGTGCTCTAGGCAATCCCTAGTGTTTCCCAAGAAGGCCTATGGAACACTTACAATGGGATCCAGACATGCTGGTCCCCATGAGAGGGACCAGCAGACACTAATGTGTTCACCATACCCCAGAACATCAGAGCAAGCTGCTCTCTCTTGAAGTTGGAAAGATGTGATTTTAGAATAAATTTATAGCAGCTTATAAATGTATGAGCCCCGTTAACCCAAGATGTGGTATAGGTTAAAAATCACAGAGAGGTGGTTCAAGAAGGGATTCTATAAATCTCATGCAGAAAACTACACATTTGTCACTGAGGAAGTCAAGGGACTGTCCCTGTCCCCCTTTTAACTGACACATAGTAGTTGGACATATTTATGGGGTACAGTGTGATCTTTGGACTTCAGAAGTGGAAATCTTGGAGGGCAGCTCTGCCCTACCTCTGCCCAAGCCCTTGAGTTGGCAGACCTTGGTACTTTTTGGCGATGTCTACAGATAAACCATGGGTTTGTCCTGGTCTATCAAGGACAGCCAGATATGGCTGCAACATCAGAGCCATGGGCAGTCAGGCAGGTCCATGTCAGACATGTGACACACACATCTGTGGCAAGTACACAGCAGGCCCACACCTGCCCAGCCCCAACTGACAAGTCTATCACCACTGCACCCCTCACCTGCCTGCCAGGCACTGCTCAGAGGGACAAACGAGAGATGGGGCAGGATGGAGCAAACACACTGGGTTTCTTCATTGCCTGGCACTCATGGAGTCTCTGGGAGCTGAGTGTGCAAGCTATCAGTATAGACCTACTTCTGAGACATGCGGTTAAGGGGGAGATGTCTAAGGAGCTCTGTAAATCGTAATCATTTGTAAATGTAAGGTGCTTTTGATCTTAATGAAGTGACCGGTTCTGCTTTCCACCATCGAAGATGTAACTTCTTGGTCCAAGGAAGTAAGGACGCAGCATGAGCTTGGAGTGGAAAGCAAGGTGCAGGGGTCTGAAACTCTCTCTCCCCCCTGGGGGAGGCCAGAGACAGAACCAAACCCACCCTAGGACTGCAGGAAGGGAAACAAGGCGTCTTTACTCAGCTTGCTGGCTGTGTTCATCTATATTCTGCAGAAGGACCTCCTCTCCCTACAAGCAGCTGTATGCAGATCCTGTCAAAGATGTGCATTTCTTTTTCTTTTCTTTCTTTCTTTTTCTTTTCTTTTTTTTTTTTTCCGGTACCAGGGTTTGAACTCAGGACCTTGCACCTTCGAGGCAGGTGACGGCACCACTGAGCTAAATCCCCAGCCCAAAGATGTGGATTTCTGAACTAGCCACTGGTGCTTTGTGCCCTTGGTTCTTCTGTCGCTTCTTACCAAGGTGGCCTCCTGGCTGGGTGTCTGTTGCACAGGAGCATTGGCCTGCAAGGCCACAGAATGAAGGCAGGTGTGCACCTGGGAAGAGAGCCTCGGCTTGGGGCGCTAGAACTGTGCTAGTGAGTCATTCCCTTCCGGCTGCAGTTTCTCCCACTCTGTTGGTGGGGACAGAAGTGATTAACTTCAGGAAACCAGCTTATTTGCATAGATGTACATAAATTATGCCTTCCAATGGAATATCTGACCATGAGTAAAGGCAAAAGGAAATATGTCTTTCTGTTCTTCTCCATCTGTTTTACTTCTTCCCCTCCTACTACCTTCTCAAACACACCGAAATGATGGTAAGCTGCCACAGGAGAAAAGTAAGTGTTGATGCATATTGTTACACTTAGCTGTGCAGAATGCTTGCATATCAGGTCATCCACAGTCCTGCTTTCTCCCATGCTCCCACCCTCTCTCCTCATTTATTTTCTCTGCAGAATGGAAGGCTTCAGAGTGCACCATTCATTGCAGATTGCATTGAAGGATCCTTGCCTACAAGGTCCCATAATGGTGACCAGACTTGAAGCTCCCGAGGGCAGAGACTGTCTGCACAACACTATGCCCCAAGGATCGAAGACTGAACAGACAAGACTCTGTGTATAACCATTGTACAGAGGACAAGACTGGGCCCCAGAGCATGGCTGTGGCCTGGCCAGCTTCACGAAGCTCAGGCTTCCCACCTCTAGGCCCAGAGACACTTCTATAGGACCACACTGGCCCCTTGGTGCTGGCCACATAGGCAGACTCCCCTCTGCACCTTCCCAGGCCTTTTCCAGCAGTGCCTACCCCGGAAGAGTGCACCAGATGAGCCAGGCTGGAACCAGGGCAAGGCTTGCCCAGCCCCATGCTGGCTGCATGCGTGCAGGTGCCATCACTTGTCCCTGTCTCATGGGGCTGGCATTCATCCCAGGAACAGCAGCCAAGGGCAAAGCACTTCTTAATTACTGCTTACAGCGCAAGTTTTTGCATTGGCGGGGCAACAGCCAATCCCTCAAACACACTGAGTCTCGTCAGCCTGCAGTGAATTGATCCTAGGAATCGATCACCTGATCCATGGATTCCACTGTAACTGGAGTAACCACAGGCTCCTCTCTGTGGCTGCAGGCTGCCTGAGGGCATTCATCGCAAGCCCCTCTCCCCTCCCACCTGAGTGAGGCCAGGCCCTCTGGTCAAGGTCCCCATCCTGGACCCACAAGGCCTGTCTGCTCCACACAGGTCCCAAGGGATGGGAGAAAGCTCAGCTCACAACCTAAGCACCCACTGTACCCACAGCAGCCCTCCAGGCACCACACATCCCTCATATGCACAACCCAGGGCATCACACCAGAGAGCCAAGTCATGGGACTTTCCCAACTTCCAGGGAAGAACATGAGCTTTAGAAAGCAGAAGAGAATCAAATTCAGAACAAGAAAGAAGTATAATGGGGTAATTAGTCCACCTAGGATTGACAGCACATGACCGTAAATCTGAGTGGCTGGACTCCAGGAGTCTGCTTCACAGTCTCCTGTGAGCCAGGTGGCTTTCTAGCTAGCTCTCCTCTAAGGGACACTTGGGGATAACTTTATTATCTGGAATGTCTACCTGCAGAGGTAAATATGAGGACATGGTACAGGCAGACGCCGGCCATACCAGAACAGCACATACTGCTTTTGTGCACATTTCATTAGCCAAAACAAGTCACACAACTGATAACCACAAGGGGAAGCTGGGGAATATCACCTTCCTGTGGGAGGAGGAAAAGGACAGGTGAACACCCCACCTCTGCCCTAGCGGGGTGATGACACTGCCTTCCACTGGTGGAGTCTCAGGATCCGAGCCTTGTCTCCTTCAGTCCCCAGGGTGGCTGGCCAAGGAGGACTTGTCTTCCTTTCACAGAGAACTGGATGTTCAGACTCCCAGTTCCTGCTCTGCTTTGTGAATGTATCTTCTGGGGCAAAGCTAAAACATGGTAGACAAGATGATCATACTTTCTGACAACCCTGCCTCCATCCTAGATCCACCCAATGGTCAGTCTGCTGCATATCCTTCTGGGTCTTTCTGCACATGTATTTATACACACATACTCATAGCAATTACCCAATCAATCTATCATTTTCTTTAAACAATAGAACTACATCATATTCATAATTCTGCAACTACCAGCTGCCATACACTCCTTATAGAACAACTAGTGTTTTTTCTACCAGATCACTCCACCATCTGAGTTCTTACCTTTGGGGTGAGGTGCCACCTCTAGAAGGCCTGGGTCTGATGCAGACACCTGGGGAGGGAAATGTGGAGCATGAAGCAATGTCACTTGTCACTACAGGGCAGGACCCAAGGAGACCAGGTGCAGGGCTGAGGCTGTAGCCCTTCTTCACCAGCATCTAGCCTGTGGCCCACTGCCTGCTTTGAGAACATCTCATCTGTGCCCAAGACTCTGTCCTAGGTGGATAGTTTCTCAACAAACTACTTGGGATATTGGGAGTTGGGAGACAAAAGGACCCCTTAAGGTAAAGAAAAGAACTCATCGTCTTTGAAAGTAGGACTAGATTACAGTGACTTGTAGACAGCCCCAAGTCTGGATTGCTGAATACACCATCCCCTAAGGTCACCTCAAGTAATCCTCCTGCATGGATTGCTATTTTGCAGAAAGCCTGCTGCCACAGTTCCCATTTCACAGCTGGGTCCACTCAGCCAAAAGGGGAGAAGATTGCCTAGGGCTGGACTATAAAGCCCATTCCTCTCACTCCTAGGCCAGCAGGGCCCCTGAAACAGAGCCAACCACCCCCAGGTGTGAGGCTATCACCCCAAGAGGGCCTGACCTAAAGCCACTGCACCTGAGACTTTACTGATTGAGCATCTACCCCCCAGCACCAGACAGGGTACCAGGGACTCAAACCAAACAAAAACTAAAACTGACTTGGAAATCACTAAACTGTGCACACTGGAATCTCTGACACACACCAAAGGGCCTGGTATTATATTTCCTCCCATCCTTGAGGACTCCATGGCATCCCCTCTCCCAGGGGAGCATGTGGACCGTGCTTTTGCAGTGTCTGTTCTTCGAACTGATGAGCGCTTAGCTTCTGTATAAGCAATAGTCAATGAATCAGCTCCATCCCGTGTCAGCTCTTCTTTGGTCCTGGGCTGTTACTTAAATGATCTGTTATCAGTTATAAGGTGTTTCCCTACAGTCTTCTGAAAGAGAAGGCTGAGGCAGGATCCTCCAGTGATGACAACCCTTTGGAGGCTAATGCTTCGAATATATGAGGTGCCCACTACCCACCCATGAGGGAGCAGTGCTTGGAGCATTTTAATACCATAAATCCAGAATCATTTCACCCACCAGGAGAATACCTTCTCAGAAAGGTCTCTTCGGTCCATGTATCATCACATGTCAATATCAACTTCTCACCTGTAACCCTTCTCACCAGTCATGTAGACCCTTGAGGAAATATATCCACCACCATCTTCATCCTCACCATGCTGAGAGCACATGGCCAGGCCCTGTGCTATCTAGCCAGGACTGCCAGGAACCTCCACCCATCTGTTCCACCCCTAACAGCCCACATGACATTCACAGGCCCCTCCCCACCCTCAGGAGCAGTGCTCAGCCCCTGAGGGAAACTGTCCCTCAGTCCTCTACACAGCCCTAAAATGCTCATATAGACTTTCCATTCTGCAGACTAAGAAATGGAAGCTTAGAGAGGTTAAGGAACTCGAAAAGGTGGCCCCCCAGCATATTACAGTGCGTGGAATTGTGCAACCTGCTGGCGGCACATCCTGCCCGAGGGGTTCATAACTGCTGAAACTCTGGAATGGTTGGATGGGAGATTAATGAAAACTCTCTGTGTATCTATTTGACATTTTTCAAAATAAAAATTTTGAATGAAAAGTTACCGCTCTAACCCTAGGGGAAAAATGTTCCCAAACAGGTACCATGTCTACTTATTTAGTTTATCCTTAAACCCAGGATATAGAAGGTGTTCAGTAAACACTTAGTAAAGCAGCATACCTGAGGCCACTCAGGGACAGTGGCTGCACCATGCACCATGTCAGGTGGTCTTGCTCCAAGCCACTGCATAGCATGGTGCTGAGCTGCCTCCTTCCTGGGGAGGGAAAAGACTCACTGCCACAGGCAAAGTCTTTTCAGGAGAAAGACTGGCCGAGAGCTCGGCGACCTCTGGAAAGGAGGCTCTTCTTTCACAGCAATCTCGCCTGTGTCCTCTCACTCAAAATCCATTCCAGCACCCAGGCTGGCCAGCACACTTGCCCTTTGATGGTAAGATGCCTTCCTTTCAATTTTAGTGCTTGAGATCAATACAGCGCCACGGAGTTCACAGAAAGAGATCAATAAACTCTCAGTCGATATTAACAACGCAGCACAGCCATCAGCTTACTCAGCGGCCTCTCACTTGTCTCTCCCTCTCTCCTCCATTCTCTTTTCTCTCAAAAGCTCCGCCAGGCCTCCAAGACGGCAGGGAAGCATGAGCCATGCTTAGCCAGGGCCTTACTGGCTGCACTGGGGACAGAGTGCCCTTTCTTCCTGTCCCTTCATCCACAGGTGGTCCCTAGTTTAAGTAGGCACAACATAATGAAAACTCAGACTTACAAACATTTAAAAACACAAAACAAGGGAGAGTGGGAGAGTACTCACTCAGTGAAAGGTGTCTGTGCTTTTACGACTCTGGGATTTCCGCAGTGTATTCTAGAGCAAGACTCAGTTTTCAAAGATTCATCTGACACTCTACTTTTCAGGAACACAACTATTGTCGATTTCTAAGAGAACAAAACTGTTCTCTTTCCTGGCTTGTCTCTTGACGCTGGCATGCCAAAAAGAGTCAGGGTTTGCCGGAAAATGATTAACTCTACAGAAATGTTCTGGCAACTTTGCTTACAGTGCCTTTTTAGTGCACTGCTCAAACAAATGTTGGAAATGTCAGCATTGCAAATGCTGGGGGAAATGGTGGGGGAAAGATCAAACTCAAAAGTGCTTTGACAAGACCAGTGAAATATATTTTAGACTTTTCTTTCTTCTGGGGTTTGAACGTTTAATGTTTTTCTTCCTCTGGGTAGTGTTTCAGCTTGAAATCTTATTATTGATTTAGACCTAGCTTTTATTGATGCACTGCTCCTTTTAAAAATCAAATTTTTTGAATTTTTATCCCCTAAAGATGAGACTAAAATAAATCACTACTTGTCTTCTCCAAGTCCCATCCTCTCACACCACACCTGCAATGCCAAGTAACAGAGGCCCACAGATATTGGGCACTGAAATACCAGGTCGGTGCCCCCTGATCAATAGTGGCTCCATACACAGCATGACCGCTTCCCCACAAAAGACAGAAATGCTTTCTCCTCATCAAGCCAACATAGTATTTACTCACTAATTAATCTTGGATTAAACACTTGACTATTTATTATAGCCACCAATCTTTCCAATTAGTTAAATGGCAAAACCACATCTCCCTGCAGAGGACAGCTGCTCCCAGGTGGTACCAGGCCTCCAGCACTCTCAGCAGAAAGAGAACATCCTTCTCACTGGAGAAACTCACAAGGAACAGGAAGGAGAGTAAGGAGGAAAGAAGGATTTAGCTTATGTAATCACTGATCTCACTGTAAATCTAGATTAAGATGTGAATTTTCAGATAACCATGAAGAGCAGCTTCAGCCAGCTCCAGTGAGCCAGTCATAGGACCAAATGATTCCAATAGAACCATCTACCTAATTATCATCTACCACGTCACCTGGCTGTCTGGAGGCCCAGACAAGACACATTGCAAGAACACATATTCTATTTAATAAATGCCTTCTGCTTTTCTAAAGTGCCTTCTTATGCATTGATCCCACTGGATCCCCCCCAGTAATGCTAAGAAGATGAGAGATGTCTTACTCAACTCTCCATTCCAACTGCAATGTCACTTAAGATGATGACAGTGTCTTAGTCACTTTCCTTGTTGCTAGGACACAGCAGCCAATACTCACAAATTAAAGGAGGAGAGGTTTATTTTGGCTCATGTTTCAGAAGTTTCAGTCCATGGTTGTCTGGCTCCAAGGCAGAAGCAGCAAGGCGGAAGGGCCTGGGTGGAGGAAAGCTGCTCATATCATGGCATCCAGGAAGCATGGAGCAAAGGAGCAAGGCAGGGGAGGGAGGTACACCAGGTCAAGCCCCCACTCACCCACCTCCCAACATATTTAGCTATAGCACCCCCATGATTCAATCACATTTCAAAAGCCCTACCTGTGAGCACATGAGGCTTTGGGGGCCATCTAGATACAACATAGATAGATAGATAGATAGATAGATAGATAGATAGATAGAAGAATGAATGAATAATAGATGAACAACTGAATAAACAAGTGAGATGCATTGAGATAGGACACAAAAATGTTACATGATTAAAGTCAAAAAGATATAACCCACCTAAAATCCAGGTCATCTCTGGACTGTTCACTTTTTATTTCTTATTGGAAGGTGGAGAAAAAAGGCTGCTAAGCACTCAGTGAATCTCTTTGCTAGAGGAAGATACATTGCCAGCAGCTGCCCAGCAGTGAGCCATTTTCCCTCGTCAACACACAGATCATGAGGTCATGTTTAGAGAGTATTTTTCACGGGCCAATTCAATTAAAGAAGCCACTTTATGTACAGGGGAACCAACAGGGTCAACAGGAATTTTTTTTCCAATCATATTGGAAATCAAATCATGTGGAGGACAGGAAAGCAGGGAGAAGGCCATTGCCTACCCAAGACGGCCTCTATTATCAAAGTGAACACAACAGTGCATTCACTGTCCTATCTAGATATGAGGACTACGCTCTTAGTGTGCTCTGGAGCCTGGATCTATCATTCTCCTCTCCCTAGCATCAGCCAGAAGGCTGGAATGCATTGACCCAAGAGGGCAGAACTTCATGCAGAGCCTGCCCTTGCCAAGTGAAAAATCTTACAGCATGTGGCTCCTGTACTATCCACTTCTGTCACATCCAATTCATCACCTAGTGTAGGACAGGCCTGGAGACTGAAGTCCCCATGGATTTAGAGCCAAGGCATTCTGGATCTATAGTGTCCAAGGGACATCAGAGATCTTCTGACTCCTACTGCTCCTCAGCACTCAGGCTTCTGATGTCAGTGAGCTGGGACAAAGCCCCCTTTATTACAAGCCCACAGACACAGTTTCCTTTGGAAATCTATTCTCTGATCCTCTGAAATGAAAGCCCACAAGTTTTCTTGACTCATAGATATCTTTGAGAAATGGATGGAACTATGGCTTCTCTCTCTGCAGGGAAAATGCACATAAGCACATTTCTGGCTTCCAGTTTCAAGGGAACTTCCTGAGCTATTCATAGAGTCTCTAGGGTCCCAAATTCTAGGTTAATAATCCCTGGTAGAAATGAAAGTTGTAAGCCTTGTCTCTGGGCCTCAAAATATGGCCATCCTGTATCTACCATGACACCAATAGGAGCTGTTTTATGTCTTCTGCCTAATAGTGGCTTAAAAATTAGACAGGAAAGTCTGTATACATGATGGAAATGGTACAGGTTATGATCAGAAGAACCTGGGTTTGAGTGCTAGTTCTTCATTTAACAGCTCTGTGTCCTTACCAAAGCTGTTTAATCTTCTGACACTCAGTTTCTCATCTGAAAAGTGGGAGTGATAACACTACCCCAGAGGGTTTTCAGACAAAGATGAAAAGTGATTAGTTTGATTCTCTTTCTTTTCCCTTCCATTGATGAGAAAACGTTCAAGAAATCCTCTTACCTAAAATATTTTGAATCCCCCTCGTTGATTCACTGACCAACTCTTAAAAATCCACCTAGGCCAGAAGGGTAAAGCCCAATCATCTGCCAAGGAGCAGCATCTAGCACTTTCTTCCATGGTCTGGCACTGAGAAGGTGCTGGGGAGAGGGTTGCCACAGGGTGTTTTGTGTCCCACTGGAGAAACTACACAAAAGATACCTATGATCTAGGAGCATAACTCAGAGCCAATTCAGACAGCAAGTGTAAACATGGCAGGGCCTCTGATAGCAGAGAGCCTAGGCTCCAGTGTTTGGTGTTTGGTGTTTGAATATCAGTCCTTCTACTTATTATCTATAAAATACAAGGCAGGTTTATCTTAATCCCCTTATCTGAGGAAAAATAAAAGCTCAAAAAACAAAATGACAATAACAAAGTCTATCCCACAAGTTACGGTGTGGATTAAGATGTCCTTTCAGGGTTATAATGCATATGTCTCACTGATAGACAGCTCTCAGGCAGCACAGGACAGTCCCGTCTGGTACATGCTGCCATGTTAAAGGACACACATGTGAAAACATCCAGTACTGGATGTGATGTCCGAAGCACTTCAGGAATGCAGGCAACTCTCATGGAGCTGGGCTGGGAAGGATTCCAAGAGGAGCATGGACAGCAGGCATCATGGCCTTCCATGATGAGAGGCAGGAGCAAGGACAGAGAGGCAAGGGGGGTCCATGTGGCCTCATCGCATTGGGCACTGGCTCTACCACTATGGTGGATCGGTGCCCCGGATAGCAGGTCTGAGAGAGCAGGGTGAATGCAGATCCTGGGGGCTCTCTTTCCCAAGTGGACAGGCCTCAAAGTCCACACGAAGTCTATGGGTCCCCAGGGGGCAGGAACTGGGGTGCAATGGGCAGAGAAAACACTATGTGGGGGTTGTGAGGGATAACAGGGTCCAGCTGAACCTCAGGAATCTTCCCTGGGCTGGGCCTGCTGAGAGGAGTCTGGTGTCTTAAATCCATACTCCATTAATGGCTTCTTCTTTTTTTTTTTTTTTTGGGAATGGGGATCAATGGCTTCTTTTTTTGACAGTTACAGACTATGTGGTCAATAAATAGCTATCGATTGATCTCTTCCGTGGCTAGCACTGCCAAGGATGAGGGTATTTGAGCTCGGTTCGTGCACAGGGTTGCAGCCGACTGTCTGTGGCGTTTGATTATGTCAACCTGAGAAGGTGGTTAAGAGAAGTTTAACTAAATCGGCTCAGCAATTCCATGCCCTGGGGTGTGAAAGGCCCACTCCAGGGGAGCTTGTCACCTGGACAGTATAAAGGGAAATGAGGAAGGACGGATCTGCTTCTGTTCCTTCGGAGGAACACCAGTCTTCACCTTGGATGTCATCTCCTGGCTTCCAGCACAGACACTTCAGCTTCTGGCACAGATCCTTCAGCCTTTGGCATAGTCTCTTCAGCCTTCCATTGCAGACCCATCAACCTCTGATACAGACTCGAACCGGACACTGCAGTGAGATCCACAACTTTGACAATAGACCAAAATCCTTTGGTCTCCAGTTCATAGACCCTCCGCACTCTTCCTTGTCCCACTGTGTGGGCGGCCACTGTAAGCCCATCTTGTAAATTCATGTGTATTTGTGTGTCTTGTGTTCTATCTGTTTCTCTGGTAAACACCGACTGATACACTCTCCTCCCCACTGCAAGGCACAGGAGTATTACAACTCCAAGCAGAGACTGTGACTGCTGCAACATGAGACTGAAGCCAAGGACACTGGCCCCATCAACCCCAAGAAGCAACATGTGGGTCAGCTGGAGTCTGCAAAATTGCCAGTCCTCTGTTGACTTCTGTCACCGTACAGTGGATCTCATCAAACGGGGCAATGAGGAGGTAGACAGGATGAGGACAGCTCCCTCTTAAGCCTGCCATCAGCAAAGGAGAAGGCAGACTCCAGGCTGAATCTGCTCAAACATTTATGAGTATAAAGGAGAGAAAAAATGGGGTGGGATGCAGGGGATCCTACAGCCTAGATGGACATCTTAAAATTCTGCTACATCTCCAAAGCCCAGAGGAGCCAGATCATTAGAAACTTGTCTTCGGAGGCCAAGAATAGCTCAAGATTTATGCCCACATTGGACAGTCTTGACTGGCCTGGGTGTTGCCTCCAACACAGCTGGATGATTTTGTCCTGGATTATACCAGCTCTGTGGCTGGAGTTCACAGCAAGAGCACCCAAATCTAAAAAGAGGGGCAGATCAGCCCTGCCCAAGAAGGGGGCAGTCCAAGATCTGTCAGAGTCAAACCTAACACCATTCCTGAAAATTCAGCCAGGACAAGGAGCCCCTAAGAATATAGCCGTGAGACCCTCAGACCCTGGCTATGCTCGAGGCAGGGGCTGAGGGAGAAGTCAGCACCAGGATGGGACCTGAGTAGCTTTCTCTACCCTTCTCATCTCATCTGAAGAATGGAGGCACTAGAAAAAGCTAGTCTACAGGACTGTTTGACATTGTAAGAGCATTCCCCAGGAGGAGGCCCTCTCCCAGTGGGTGGTTGGGATGGGGCTGACACTGTGAGAGGCTGAGCAGGCCTTGCAGCCCCTCTCCTGATTGCCCAGCACACCACCAAAAGCAAATAAACCTATTCCCAACACCAGGTACAAGGCCACTGGCAGAAGGCGGTGCAAAGCAAGCTGAGGACTCCAGCAGTGTGTGGATAGTACAGTCGCTGCTTTCAGAATATCCCATGCCATTCTAGAAAGCTCAGTGATGCCTTCCCGTGAGAAGCACTGGTATGGGGAAGCCCAAGAGTAGCAAGGTCCCTGAACACACAACCCAGCAGGAAAGTCAACGGGAGCCAGGGCCTTCCCTGGAGCAGCCCAGCAGATATCACATCCTCGGAGGACAGTGAGGTACCAGCCCTTGGGCAGGATTAACACTGGCCAAAGAGAGTGGCATGAACTGGGTAAAGCTTTCCTTCCAATTAGGTAGCAGCTGCTGGGTGCATTGTACAGTCTTTGATTCTAGAGAAGCATTTCTCAAAGTGTGTTCTATGAACACTTGTTCTACAATGTGCTCCATTATGAAAGGGTTCCCCGTTCAAAGGTATTTGGGAACACTTCAGATTATATCCCCCTTGCACATTTGTAATGTAGAGAGTAAATGGGCCCAGGGGTCACGTAGTGAGGAATGCTAAAGCTGTCTGGGCACAGAGCTGGGATTGCTTGTGGATGGAACACACAATGGTCACCTCATGTTACAACTGCAGTACAGGGCAGCAGCTGTGGCTTGAGGAGTCCCTCTCTGCAGCTAATTCAGATGTCAGTTCTTTCTTTGCGCCTTTGTCTTCCACTGCCATCAGGCTTCACTGTGCCCATGAGAGGCCTCCAGGGCTACGCGAAGCACCCCAACCCCAAATGGATGGTGCACAGCAGGGCAGCTGAGGGCTAGGTTCTGGTAAGAGAGGAGGCAAAGTAACTTCTCAGCCTCACCCAGGCCCCTGCTTTTCTCAGTAAATCTGAGACTCATACTGTACTTTATCATAACAGCTTCTTACAAAATGAATGTGAATGCTTCCAACATACCACCAGTAGCGCCAGAGAGCCTCCAGCCAGGCCTGACTTCTGTGCTTCTGTCCTCCCGGAAGCCCCTCCTTGTGTTAATCCTAAAAATGACAGCAGCCTTGCTAAAATGTGCTGAGTCTGGGTGACCCGAAGCTTGAACCAAACTGAGGAAGCTGACAGAGTGTCTTTGGTCTTCTCCCTCCTCCCGTCTACTTCTCTCCCAGGCTATGGAGCCTAGTAACTTTTTTTCTACTTGGGGAAAATCAGAGCTAAACACACACAGACATGAGCTACAGTGCAGAGTAGGTCTCAGCACTGTTCTTGCTTACTAGGTAGCCTGGGGTGAGTTATTTACCTTTCTAAGCTTCGGTTTCCTCACCTATGAAATGGGTTATCTAATAAACCATGTCACAGGATTGGAGTGAGACGGGGCAGAGGAGAGAGCACAAGACAGAGGTCAGGCAGTCACAGGCAGCCAACTCCCATGCCTGGACCAAGGAAGCCACTGGAATGGGGCTTGCCCTGACCCCAGTCTTTGCTCAAGATGGATCTGGGGTTTTACTTCCTCAGTTAGACGGGTGAAGAATAACAGGGCACCAATGAGGGCAAACAGAACACTCAGCAGAATGGAAGTAGGGTGTTGCACAAGACCCTGGCTTTGATCCCCAGCAAATAAATAAATATATATGTATTATATTTAAAAATAATATAGATATTTTACACCCAACTTTTGAAAGCCTAAAGGCTAGGAACATGTTTGTTTATTTTTAAGCAAAAATGTCTTAAAACTAGGAAAAATAGTGATGGAGAATGGGGGGGGGGGACTAAGAAAGCTCTAATTATAGAGCAGAAAGAGAAAAACACCACAAAAAATACTTCATTCTATTTGTGAAACTATAAATGTCACTTGGTTTAAAATGTATAGGCAATTTATTTACATTATAGATAAATTGGAAATTACATGTAAACAGAAAAAAGAAAGGAAAAATCATTATCTTGCCAGTTAAAGTAATTTGAAAACTACATAACCTGGTGAATGTCCATCAGGAATTTTGGGCATGTAAATATTTTCTGACCAAAGTGAAACAATACAATTTGTATTGCTTGATAACTTGCTTTTGACCTATCTTAATAATAGATCATGAATGCTAACATTATTTGGTTTTGGTAATGTTCCTAGAATCTTAGCCTTCAGCTAGTAAAAGCCTTGGCTGGACTGATGGATAAATATTACAGGCATCTCCTTTGCTGCTGAGGTATTATTAGCTCCACTTTGCAGACAAAGCAACCAGGGCCCATAAGGTGCCTTGTAAATGTCATACAAATTGTAAGAGGCTCTGGACGGAGGCCCAGAGGCTCCTGCGCTGGGGCAGAGTAAGCATTCTTTGGTATAGGCTGATCTTCCAAAGATCATGTGATTGAGCAGGCTGCCTCAGATCTGCCTTCATTGCATAACCTTAGGTGCTGTGGCCGAGGCTCTTTCTAAATTCAAGGGTACTACTTCCTCCAAAGGGCCACATCTAGCTGAATGGAAGTGTTATTTCTCCCACTGGACTATGAGTGAGAAAACCTATCCCAAAGTTCACTATCTGAACACTCAGACACTTCAGAGGCCACATGAGACTGTGGTAGTCACTCTCATAGATGCTGGCAACTGGGGAGCAGTTGCCTCTCCCCCCCCAAAGCCACTGGGCCCCAGGCACTCTGAACAAACAGCTTGCTGCCATGCATGCTGCCTCCTCCCTCCTCTTGGCCTGTGAAGTTGCCCCCACAGTAGGCAGAATTTACTGTCGGGTAACTGGCCTGGGCTTTGTGCTAAACAACAGCAAACCACAGCCACTTCTGCCAGTGATTGCATCATAAGTAAAATAAATGGGAGAATCTGAGGGAAATGAAGGCCTGGAAAGGAATGAGCACAGGGAGGGGGGAGTAGAAGGAAAAGGACAAAGGTGACCACCCCACCAGGATGACTGTCATTGCTCCTGGAACCTGCAGTGGTGCCATGTGGGGAGCAAAGCAGGGAGGAAAAGTGGGTCCCACCTGTCTCCACTCCTTCCAGGGACTCCTGCCCAGCCTGAGTGTACATGGGGACAAATACCCAGATCTGCAGAAGGCATTTCCCAGTGCACACCCGAAGCCCAGGCAACTCGGCCTCTGCCCAGGATGGGAGAATGAAGGCTTGGAGGGTGACCGGCCTGACAACAAGAAAAGGACCCAGCCTGGACCAACAGCCATCCCTGGCTTATGACCCTTCTTGGAAGCCTTGTCAGCCTCAGGGACCCAGGTCATCACCCCCTCTTCCTGAAGATGCAGTCACACTGGGTCTGGGAGCCTCCAGTCTGCCCTGAGGCCTGGACCACCCTTATGAGACCCTCCTGGCCTCCACAAGTTTGGGCTCAATGGGCTCAAATCACCTAATCCACCCAGTGGGTTTGACTCCAAAGCATAGGTGGCAAGTTATAGTTAACCAGGGCAGACTTTCTGTTTGACTTGTGGGAAAAAAAAAATTCAAGCAATCATATACTGTGCTTGTGAGCATTTGCAGATTTGATTTCCGGACATGCAGTGTCAAAACCTCAGCCCAGAGCCCTGGGGATCTCACTCTTCAGAGGAACAGCACCACCTGTGATGAAGGAGCCTCTGAAGAAGGTGCAACAAACCTTGCACTTTCTGAAGCACTGTGAACTCAGTACATATCCCATGCTGTCTTTAAGTAGCTGTCTAAAGTTGGTGGCACCCTTGAAACCACTGTTGGGCCAGGGTCTGTGTGGCACTGAACCAAGCCATCCTCCCACTGTTATTACTATCTGGGCCAACTCCACACATGATCTTCCACAGACCCCACCTGAACGTGTGGCTGAATGCCGGCCTGGTGTTGGATGTGGAGCAGGGCTCAGCAGGCAGGCTTCTGTGGAACGACGAATGGATGACCCACTTGCACTCTGCAGATGCAACCTGTGCTTAGAAGCTCCTAAGTCTGCCTCCAGCCTGGCCCTTCTCCTCCTGGCCAAACCCATGTACCCCCAGCTGGCTACCAGAAAAGAAGCACACTTACCTCCCTCCTCGGGTGTCTCTCCCCTGCCCCCTCCTTCCCCGCCACCAGTGGCAGCTCCAGCCACTAGGACAAGCAATGAAGCCTGGGATCAGTGAGATTTCCACATGGAGATCCCGGGGCCTCTAGAGCACTCTCATGCCTGCCCTCCTCCCCACCTGCCTGCCACTCTTCTCTCACCTCCTGTCTGGAGTTCATTACCCTAATCTTGATCTGGATGCTCGTATGTGGATACAAGCGCAGTATGCAGGATCCCTACAGCTTCCTCCTCAGCATCATCTCTCTCCTACCCCTGCCCCATCCTACAGGAACCCCAGAACATCTTCCTAATGCATATGTGACAGTGCCACACCCCATGACCCCACCATCCCAAGGGTCCCCAAGATCCCCGGTGTGCAAAGCTTCATGCCCAGCTCTCTCCTCTCCTCCTGTGAGTGTGCTCCACTGGCCCTTCAGCCGAGGACTCTCACATTTGCTTTTCAAACACACAGTGGTACCCTGCATTGTCTTTTGTCTTAAAATATTATACCTTCACTTTCCTATTTTCTTTCTTTTTTAAGTAGTGGTGAAATACACAGAACTGAAATCTTCCATCCTCGGCCTTCTAAATGTGCGGTTCAGCAGGCTGGGCATGTTCACACTGCTGTGCCACTGTCCCTCCAACCCAGGCACACAGTCCTTTCCATCTTGCAAGTTACGCAATGGTTCCACATCCTCTCCTCTCCCCAACCCTGACTACTGCCACTCTACTTTCTGTCTCTGAATTGACTATTCTAGGAGCCTCATAAAAGGAATCATAACATCTTTGTCCTTTTGCCACTAAGCACAATGTTGTCTATGTGACAGATTTTCCTTCCTTTTCACGGCTCAGTGATATTCCACTTCATATGTATACCATGTTCTTCTCTTCGTCTGTTCATCCACTAACAGATGCTCAAGTTGCCTCTTCCTTTGGCTGCTGTGAATGCTTCTGGCACACAGGTACATACACACTTGTTTGGGTCCCTGCTTTCAGTTCTTTGGGAGTATGTGTTAGCTGTTTGTAGCTGTAACCAAAGTACCCAATATAAACAGCAAGGAGAAAAGACTTGTTTTGGCTCATAGTATCGGGGGCTTTTTTGGCTATGGTCCAGTGGCTCCATTGTTTTTGGCCTGTGACAAGGCAGAAGCATCAGGGTGGAAGGGTGTAGCAGAAGAAAGCTGTTCATGTCATAGAAGCAGGAGGAACAAGAGCCCAAGGAAAGATACACCCTTCAAAGCACCACCCTGCTTGACCTGCTTCCTCCTGCTGGGTGCCATCTCCTCAGCCCATCCAGATAGACTCCTCAGTGGGTGCATCCGTGAAGGAGCTCAGCCTCTCGGACTCTGTCACCCGTCAGGTGTCTCTCACTCTGACCAAGTCGATGGTCAAGATGAAGCCTCTGGGGTCTGGGGATTTAGTTCAGTGGTTCTGCCACCTCCCTCTCAAGCACAAGGACCAGAGTTCAATCCCCAGTACCAAAACAAACAAACAAACAAAGATGAAGCCTCTGGTGCTGACTGTATACCTAGAGGGGAAGTGCTGGACCAATGGGAACTCTTGTTCATGTCTTACCAGCTGATTCTGAGTGAGGGGAAGAACAGTCCCGGCACCAGGAGAAGCAGCTGTGGTGCAGGTTGCCAGAGAGGCCCTGAGGAAGGGTTGCTGAGGATCAGAGTCCCCAGGGCAGGGAGCCAGACCAGCCCCTGTTCCCAGCATGTTATTCTGCCATGGTACCAGTGTTGAGGGACAGAAACTGGAAAGTGTGAGGCAGTCTCACAAAGTGAGAAGACACATCTTCTAGGTGAGCCACAGAGGGCCAAGTGGAAAGAGATACTGCCCTGCTCATCATGGTGCCTAGCTGATACCACAGCATTAATAATTAATAGAAACCTCTTCAAATGCTATAAAACACCCAAGGAACCATGGGTATGGTGATATGTCCCTGTAATCCTAGTACTTGGGAGGCTGAGACAGGAGGATCACAAGTTTAAGGCCATCCTGGACTACATAGCAAGTTCAAGGCCAGATTAGATTACACAGCAAGTCCCTGTCTCAAACAAAAACAAAAACAAAGAAACAAACTGAGCATGGCGGCACACACCTATAACTCTGGAATTCTGGGAGACTGAGGCAGGACCATCATAAGTTCCAACCCAGCCTGGGCAACTCAGCTTGACCCCATCTCAAAAATAAAAAGGGCTCAGAATGTAGTTCAGTGTCAAGGCCCTGGGTTCATTCAATCCTTGGTATCACAATAATTAATTAATAACTAATTAATTTTAAACACCCAAGATGTAGAACTGCAGGAGTATTCTTGACCTGAAACACCTGAGTTCTGTACCTTCTGCGCATCTGCGCAACATGGCTCCCCAGTGCGGCCACCCCTCACCCTCCCCGAAGCCCCACTGGTCTCACTTCCGCTCCTGGGTCCCATGCTGCCCACCTTGGCATGGAGCCTCCCAGGCTGGGTACAGCCCCTCCTCGCTCCTGGCAGCTCTGACACCTCCATTGCTGCATTGCCAGGATTCTGCTTCCGGCTCCCCCTCTAGCCTGTGTTCTCCTCTGCTGAAGTGATGGATACTCCCTCCCCATGCCCTATATCCAGCATGAGACAGAGCATAGGTTTCAAGTCCTGTAAATATCTCAGAATGGGGAAATAACATTTCCAAAGCAGATACATTGACCACAGCATGGGTAGGAGTGTTCAGACACGACTTCTCACATCAGCAAGACTGACATTTGAGTTTGATAATCCCTTATTGTAGGGGCTGGTTTGTGAATTACAGGCCGTCCAACAGGACCCTGTCCTCTGCCTACTGCATGTCGGGTGCACCTTTCCTTTCCCTTGTGATCACCCAAGTGTGTCTAGACTTTGCCAAGTGTCCCCTGGCACAGGGTGGGGTGGGGGATGACAAAATCTCCCCTAGCTTAGAATCATTGCACCAAGATGAGGTGTGATTATTCAGGCAGGATTTGTCCTCTCAGGGACCTTTTAAAACTGCAAGGCCCGAATGCAGATTCCAGACAATGTATGAAATCTCATCAGAAATATTTATAACATTTATTACCATGTCGTGAATGATTTATAACTTTATACATTTTGTGAATAATTAAGACATGTGCCTGGGAACCTCTTCCAACAGATCTTCTGATAGGAATCTTTGATCATTTGCCATAAAATATTGACCCTGCTCTGATTCATTATTTACAAACTTACTCAAACCTGCAATAAGGAACTGCTGCATCAAAACTGTGTAGAATCTTTTTTAAGGTACTTAGGATTTGGGGATGTGGGAAGCAAAGTCCCTAGAACAAAAGTCTTGCCATAGCTTGAGTCTTGAGTGTTCCCTGAAGGCCCAATGTGTTCAAGACTTGGTGTGCTATGGGGAGGTGGGAAACCCACTGGAGGTAGGGCCTGGTGGATGATGCTAGGCCTCATGGGAGGGGTGTCCTTGAAGGGAACAGTGACTGTGGCCTGGTCCTCATCTCTGCTTCCTGGCCATGAGGTGGGTGGCTCTGCTCCCCATCATCTCCCTGCCATATTGTGCTCCTCACCATCAGCCTGGAGCAATGGGTCAAACCGACCATGGACTAACACCTCTGAAACCATGAGCCAGAACCACCCAATTCTCTTTCTAATTAATTATCTCAGGTACTCTGTAATAGTGGTGGAAAGCTGCTGCACACTACCTATAACAACCATTTGAACTTTCAGACTACAGCACTTTCACCTAAGGCCTATTTAACACAAAACAGAGGCCTGAGAAGGGCAAGGGGAAGTACGTCCTGATGAGAAGTGGGAGCAGGAGAATATTTTCCCAAACACATCTCCTGTCCTTTGGAGAGATTTAATATGACAAGAAAAGCAAAGTACTGAGCCCATTATCACCTATGGGAGAAACTCAATAGAGGCTTCTTCCCTTTATGAGTTGCTCCTTCCTGAGGAGGGGGAAAGCATCCAAACCCCAGAATGGGAGGGGTCTGAAGAGGAGTTGCTTCTCATCTCCCAAACCATGTGTTTGGACTGATCATCCTCTCCCACCCTTCTCTGGTGTAGTTTCAGGCTGTGATTCTTGAATTTTACTGAGCAGAGGAAGCACCAGAGATCTTGCATAAAATGCAGATTTTGGACCCCATCTGCAGAGACTTAATTCAGTCATTCTCAGACAGGATTTGGATGCTGTATTTTAAAGGATGTGCCCTGTCACAATAAGACCAGGTCTGTGCTGAGCAGCACTCCCCCAGGAAAGGAGCCTGCAACTCGTAGAGGCCTGGGATACTCTGGGCACCAACACTGTAGGCTCTGGCAGCAACATCAGATTTTAATTTGGTGATGTAGGATATAGTAAAAGCAAATGTTTGGTCAAAGTGCTAAGTAGGAGTTACATGTATCTCCAGTATTGCTACACATTGAGCAACACTGCTACATACTGCTCCAAAGATTCTACAATTGAGTGACAGTGCTGGCCACTTAGTGTAGTAGTTCTCAAGCTTTAGTGTACAGAGGACTTACTTGAGATGAAAGGCCAAACATATGTGACCCTTGGTTCCTGGGTCTACTTCCAGAGAACAAAGTTTGTAGATCAAGGAGGGCAGGGTTCGTCAGTCTTAATAAGCACTACCAAGGACAAACCCAGGCTATCCAGACCCCACTCTAAGAAACACACACCCACTCACACTCATTGTATACCCTGCTGTGTGCCCTCGGGAGGGCCTGGAGGAAGCTGAGCTATTCAGCTAGAGAACCAGGCTGCCTCAGCCTTTCTCAGTCCAAACGACCCTGATGTTATGTGCAGGGACTGAGGGGGGTAAGGAAAATGAGCAGGCTAATGGTTCTGCTTTAAAAAACCACAGATGGTGACATGCACACTTTTTATGCAAATTTACCCTGTCCCTGTGGAACACAGGGCAGAGTCATCTCTGACGTCCACTCAATTTATTCATTCAAGCCACATATACCGAGATTCAAGCATGACTCATGCCCTGTGTGATGTACCAGGGACGCAAGCGTCACTTCCATCCTGAAGCATTTCCTGTGTCTGAGCCCTTGGAACTCAGGGATTCTAGACCCATGGCAGGAAGGGGCTCCTGGAAGGGGTTCCACACACAATGTTAGGCACTGGGCAGAGAAGCAGGGCCCTATGCAAGACTGCAGCCAGGAGGCCCCATTGTCAGGGTGACAGGCCGACCCCCAGTTCTAAAGGCCAGTCAAATAGAGCCTGAGCCTGCTCATGAGCAGAGTTGGTGGGAGGCCCAAAGCTTCATCATGAGCAGTTGGGTCATAGCTGCATGTCTGAGCCTGGTGGGGACACTCTGATCAGGGTGCCTGGGGTCTGCATAGCAGCAGTGCGCATGTGCAGGGGTGCAGCTGGGGAAGTGTGTTAGTGCCTCTGCTTGGTAGAGGATTCGTCTGGGGTCTGGATAAGCTGCTTCCCAGCCCTGCTGGTTTGTGCAGGTGTGCCTGGCCTGCCTGGTCCCCCTGGCCCGCCTGGCCCTTCTTGACCTTTTCTCTCATTGTCCTCACCCTCACACCCATCCCATTGTTGTCCTCAGGAGCTGGTCCTCTTGCAGCCTCCCTGCCCAAAGGAGCAAGCCCATTCCTTCTCCTGGACTGCAGCTCCACTGAAGCAATGCCTCTCTGCCAGCAGAGCACTGCTTCAGGGCCAGTGACCTCAAACTACTCCAAGTACCTCCATGCAGACTGCAGTTTATCCACACAGCAAAGCAGGGTTTCCCATAGCTTTTACCCAATTGCAGGGCAGGACTAGAGGACTGAGCTACTGACATAGGCCCCCGCCTCCCTGCAGTCTAGGCCAGGCTGGGCTGCAGTAGCTGTGCTTCAGGCTTTAGCAAACCCTTCATGGTCTGACTTGCTCGAGGCAGAACACAGAAGGGTAGAAAGAGAGGGAACACTGGCATGGGCCAGCTTGGGTCCTAATTCCAGCTCTCCTATCCCTTATACTTTTCCCTTTAAACTTCTGTGGACCTCAATTTTGTCATCTTTAAAATGGGATTAGTAATATCCAGCATGAACTTTCTCATAAAAATTAAACCAGATGCAAAAGTATCTGGCATATCTTAAATGTTTCCCTCCCCATTCCTTGCCCAGACTCCGATTATAGAAATGCCTATATCCCAACTGGACAGTTCCACAGGGGAGATGGGGTGAAGTGGCCTGTCCACTGGCCTGGGCCCCAGGGGCTTCCCCTTTCCAAGCTTCAGTAAACAAGAATCCTACCAGCTCTAAGAGCCCAGGGAGTCCCTAAGTCCAGAACCCAAAGCCTCTCTGAGGACATCCAGAGACTTCTGGGTGACACAGACCACAGCACAGGACTTCCAGGGCACACAAGCTTGGCACACATATACCCATGTATTATAGGTTGAACTGTGTGCCCCGTAAACTGTATGAACCCCAGAATCTTGGAAAGTAACCTTATTTGGAAATGAGGTCTTCATAGAGGCCACCAAGTAAAATTGAAGTTACTGGGGTAAATTCTAACTCCATAACCAGTGTCCTTATACAAAGAGATGTGGAGAGAGAGCTACCAGGAGAATACTAGGTGTGTTCATCAAATTTCCATTGCTGTCATGAAATACTGAGGATAATCAACATCCAAGGAAGAAGGATTTATTCTAGCTCCTGGTTTTGGGGTGTCTGTCCACAGTGGCTTGGCCCCTGCTTTCTGGCTTTGGTGAGGCAGTGTATCATGGTAGGGCAGAGGGCAGAGGAGGCCACTTACCTCAGTTGCTGGAAGCAAAAAGAGAAAGACAAAGGGCCAGGACCCCAGACCCCCCTCAAGAGACCCCAGTGCCCTAACTCCCTCCAATAGGTCCCTGCCTCCTGTAATTGCACCCCCTCCAACAGTGACCAAGCTTTTGACACACAAGCCTTTGGGAACATTTAAGATCCAAACTGAGCCATCATGTGAAGACAGAAGCAGAGATGAGCACAACAGAGATGGTCAGCAGGAGCTAGGAGCCAGGATAGAGGCCTGGACAGGTCCCCTGCGCCCTTCTGGTTCTGCCAGTGCCTTGGTGTGGTTGGATAAACTGCCCTCTGAGAGGACTCTGTAGCAGGGCCGGTGAGCAAGGCAACACACGTGCAGCTCTGAGCCCTGCTAGACACAGCCCTTCCTGAAAAGGTGAGGTGCCATCGAGCTCTGGTAGTACCTGAAGCCCTGAAGCTGGAAACTTGGGGCCCAGCACAAGTGACCCCATTAGCCCCTCCAGCTGGGCTGGCAGGAGAGCTCCTGGGAGGGGAGGAGGGAAGTCCAGGGTAGGCTGCCCCTGCAGACAACAGAGCCTCAGAAGCCCTGGCTGTCTCATTATTAACAAGCTTCTGTCACCACTTGCTCAGAGAGGTTTTAATATTTTAGGAACGGGCGTGCCTGGCACTGCCAGAGCTGATTCCTAGCGTCAGCAATACAAACCACCGCCTCCAAAGCCATGCTGCAAGGTGCCTTCCAGTCACGCATCTCACAGGTTGCACAGAGAGGGGGAGGAAGCTGAGCCCCTGGAGGCTCTGTCTCCCCCAGACAGAGCTCAACACAGCCACTCAAAGTAGCATCACCATGGCTGGAAGGCCTCCCTTCCCAGCCTTCTGCCTCACTGCCAGTCTGTGCCAGACCCAGGACCAAGACTCTGTGCATCTATTCCACTGAGTCCTCTGTGCTGCCAGTCCCTCTGTCTCAGAGAAAAAGAAACACAGGTCCAGAGAGCACCAGAAGCCACCAGGTGGTATGACATGAACCCAGGAGTCTAAGCTGGCTCCTGATCCCCTAGCCCAGCTTTCCCTGCTAAGGAAGGCAGATTTCAGAGGCTGCTCCAAGTGAAGGTGACAGAGCCCTGCAGAGCCTGCCCACCTGTTGTGTGTGGCCAGTGCACCTGGATTACAGAAGCACCTTAGGGCTACAAAGCTCCAGTCAGCTGCAGGGAGACTTATAGAAATCATGACAGTTTCAGTCCCAAAAGCTCCCAGCAGAGGGCTGGGGTGACCTGTAAGAGATCTGCAGGGTCCTCAGTTCACGGCCCCAATCATAAACACACTCCAAGCCTCAAAGCATATCCTCCCCAGGTCTCCAGTGACAAATTCGGGGACTCTGGCAGGACCACCTGATGGGTGGTGGATAAAGACACCATAGTAAATTCCCAGTCTCAACTGGAAAGAAACCCACACCTGGAACACAGCAGACAGCAGAGGCTGCAGCGTCACCAAGGGCTCTGTTTCCTCCGCTTCATCCCCCAGCTCTCCCAGCTGTGGTTCCAGTCTTGGAGAGTCTCTCCAGGTATGGGGCTCCTCCTTGCAGGCATGACCTCTCTGGCCACATCTGGGCCATGGAACCCTGACAGGCTGCCCTCCTTGGAACACCTCCTTTCCCTAGCCTTCATTTTCCTCATTTGAAAAGGTAGGCAATAATGTCTGTGAGTTGCAGTCTGTGAGTTGGTCAGTAAGTTGCAGTCTGTCCACTGCTCATAAATCAGACCCATCACATTCATGATCTCACTGCACCCACACAATAACCCTACCTTCAAGACCAGTGTTATGAGTTGGATCCCCATTTTGTAGACCAACAATGGGCTAAAAGAGGGTAGCCACCCTGCCGTGGTTTGCATATGGCATGAGTGTGTCCCTCCAAGGGTCTGCACATTGGAATTTAGTGCCCCCATGAGGTGTCAAGAGTGAAAACGTGATCTGACTGTGGTGTTTTCAGGTGGGGCCTTTGGGAGGTGGTCTGGACTAGACAGGGAGTCAGGGTGCCACCCTGTGAGGAAAGAGTGGTTTCACAGGAAAGGGGGAAGCCAGAAATATAGTCCTGCTCCCCTGTCTCTCCCGTGTGACTCTGAGCTGCCCACACACTCTGGCCACAAGAAGACCAGCTCCATGTGCAGCCCCTCCACCTTGAAACTCCAGAACTAGGAGTCAAAAGAAGTCCATTTTATTGATAGCTCACCCAGTCTGTGATATTATGTTACTGAAACCAGCTGTTTTGTTTGGTTTTGGTTTTTGGTACTAGGGATCAAACTCAGGACCTTGTGCTTTCCAGGCAAATGTGGCACCACTGACCTATATCCTCAGCTCTGATACCAGCTGTTTTTCCTTTTCTGTTACTGGAAAACAGACTAACACACAGACCATGGCTCCTTGTGGTGGATCCTGGATGGGCATCCAAGTCAGCCCCATTCCAAACCCTAAGCTAGAATCACAATGCCACGTGAAGATTAAGTTAAATGAAAGAGCACAGACCAGGGCCCTCTGTAAATTGGCCAATGCTTGGCTGAGGTTCACTAGTATTTCTACAGGTCAGGTCAGGTCCTACCACACTGGACAGCTCTGGGGTACAGCCTCGTGCCTTGCCTGCTTCGGAACCAGGCAGAATGGAGCTGCAGGCCTGCATATTATAGCCATCCCTTCCCCAATCACCTGTGTTTCTAGGGAAATCTGGCCACCAGCACATTGTCTCTGCCTCATGCACTGACCCAAGGATGAGGGTGAAAGTTTGACTGGATGTGTTACTCCAGGAGCCAAGCAACCAGCCAACACCAAGCCCTGCATATATGTGCATGTATACACACACACACACACACACACACACACACACACACACACACACAGAGGCCCCTAAGGACTAACCCCTCGCTGTCCCCAGTGGTGCCTCAAAAAGCAACCACCCAGATGTCTGGCCATCCTGCAGGTGTGGGGTGAGCATCTGTACTCTGAGTAGATTGGGCCTGGGAACCACACCCTGTACTATCTGGGGACACCCTTGCTTCACTGTGGGGACTGCAGAAATAGACATCCAGTGGCCAACTCCAGAGAACAGCTCACCACTTTTCATGAACCAACACAAACATGGACATTCCTCCAGATACACTTTTTCTCTTATCCATCATCATACTATGTTTCTACCTGATGAAACTTAACTTTGAACAGTTGCACTGGGTCCAGGAAAGGACAATGCATTGGGGTGAGAACTGTAGAGCAGACTGATCACTCCCCAAGTTC
Source organism: Heterocephalus glaber (assembly GCF_053883595.1). Taxonomy (NCBI): domain Eukaryota; kingdom Metazoa; phylum Chordata; class Mammalia; order Rodentia; family Bathyergidae; genus Heterocephalus; species Heterocephalus glaber. The sequence goes on from NW_028258308.1 coordinate 44,004,958, forward strand.
GCTTGGCTGCTCATCTTTGCTGCACACCTTCACTGCTTCCCTGCTAGCCCACAGCAGTCCTGTTGAGGGGCTGAATAAACACTCACTTCCTCCAAAGCCTATCAGAGAGGGCCATGGCCTCCAGTCCAGGGCCACTCATTGGGGTAGGCACTGAGCAGTGCCCCAGCTCCCTGGCTGAGCTTCACAGAGGAGGCTGCCCCAGACTCCGCCATGGCCATCCAGCTCCTCAACACCAGCCAAGAGGACTGAGGACCGAGACTCTTGCTCTCTGAATCGAGCCCTCCCATATCGCTCTGCTTCCCCTTCACTGATAACCTCTGCCTTTTTTGGTGACTTCCTGCATTTAAACATCCTATTTCAGAGCCGGTCCCAGCATCTGGAAGGAAGCTCCCCTCCTCCATCCCAGGCTCCTAGGGCAGTGAAGCTCAGCTGGTCCCAGCACCTAGAAGGAAGCTCCCCTGCTGCCATCCCAGGCTCCTAGGGCAGAGAAGCTCAGCTGGTCCCAGCACCTGGAAGGAAGCTCCACCACTGCCATCCCAAGCTCCTAGGGCAGAGAAGGTGAGCTGTGAGGGCACCAGAAGCACCCCCCGCCCCACCGTGGAAATGAGAAGACACATAAACAAGCCTCAAAAACAGACTTCCAGATCACCTACAGCAACCCCAAAGGGAAACAAGATGGAACACTCTGATACTCAACCACCTGTACTCTCTGAACTGGCAGCAAAAGAGGATCTGGGAAAAATGAAATCAGAAATAATTACTTAGATAACAGCAAAGATTTTGCTCATGGTGCAAGACATGATTAATAAATCTAGAGAGGACACAGATAAAAAAAATAGAGGATCTGAGGAACATGTTGGAATCCCAACATAGAAAACAAATGGAATCTATAAAACAGATACAAACAGATTTCCAAGAGATTAAAAACTCCATCAAAAGTCTGCGCAGCAGAATGAACCAATGTGAGGATAGAATTTCACATATAGAAGATAAGATTGCAATTAGTGAGGAGGAAAAGAAAAACTGCTTTAAAATTGTAAGGGAACATGAGAAATCAATCCAGCAGCTGCTAGACGATGCAAAGTAGAATAACATAAGACTGATTGGAGTCAATGAAGAAAGAGGAGAGAGTGCAGATGACATAAAAAAACTCTTCACAGAAGTGATGGCAGAAAACTTCCCAAGGAGGGGAAAAGAACTTGACATACAGATAAGTGAGGCATATAGGACTCCAGCTAGCCTTAATCAAAAAAAATCTACACATAGGCATATAATAGTTAGGATTCCAGAAATCCAACAGAAGAATAAAATTCTATAAGCAGTGAGAGAAAAGAAACAAATCACATACAAAGGAAAGCCCATCAGAATCACAGCAGACTTCTCAACCTTTAAAGCAAGAAGAGCTTGGAGTGATGTATTTCAAGCCCTAAAGGAAAACAGCCTCCAACCCAGATTGATGTATCCTGCAAAACTATCTTTCAAAATGCATGGAGAAATAAGATACTTTGATGATAAAGAGCACCTCAAGAACTTCATGAATACCAAACCGGCACTCCAAAAAATTTTAGACAATACCCTAGGAAAAGACAATGAGGATCGCAACCCCAGGAAACCCAACAGAATGAATCCATTGGGCGTGACAAATTAAATGCAAAGGGGGAGAATCCAACAAAAAGAAAAAGTCACTGAAAGGCTTTTAAAACTTTTGACTTCATCTCCTTAATGAGTACAATAATAATCTTATTATTGTACTGATTAGTATTTTTCTGATTCTAGAGTTGCACACCTTTCCTTGTGCTGTACTGGCTATTTATCATCTTCTTATGTCTACTTTTTAATTGGGTTGTCTATTAATGAGCTCTAAGAATTCTTTATATATTCTGCTCATAGGTTATATGCATTGTAAATATGGTTTGTTTAAGGACTACTTTTCATTTTAATGATGTCATTTAAAGTTCTAAATTTTGATGGAATCTCATTTATCAATTTTTTTCTTTTATACATCATGTTTTTTGTATCCTAGGTAGTTCTTGCCTACCCTGAATTCATAAATATTTTCCTTTATAATTTCTTCTTAAAGTTTTAAACTTTTAGGCTTTCTTATTTAGGTTCATAGATCCCTTCAAGTTATTTTCATGTATGGAAAAAAAGGGTTGAGGTTAATTTTTTATACACGGATACCAGGTGTTCTAGTGCCGTTTGCTAAAGACACTATCTCTTCCTCGGCTCTTGAATCGAGTTTATATTCTATAAAATGCTAATGTTAAATAATCTTTCAAAACTCAGTGGACTATATATGTGTGGTTCTATATCTAGATTCTCTGTTTTATTCCAATGATCTATATGTCTTTCCTTACACCAACACTGCCTTGATTACTGTAGCTTTAGAAGAATTGTTAAAATCGGGTGCTATATGTCTTCCAACACTGTTTTTGTTTTTGTTTTTGGCTCTTCTGGGTCCTTTGTACTCCTACATATCTTTTAAATTTCAATATCCTGTTCTTCATTTATAGCAAGTATACACAGACCTGAATTTTTATATATACCTTGTGTTTTCTAATCCTGCTAAATTCAAGTATAAGTTCTAGGGGCTCCTAGAGATTTCTTAGTATTTTCTCTGTAGATGATCATTTCATCTACATATAAAGATTTTGCTTCTGCCATGCCAATCCTATCCTAGTTTTATCATTTTATTGCCAGACTATTTTGGTTTAGACCTATGTTTCAAAGTCTAATGGACAGATGAAGAGTAGGCATATACGCCCTTGTTTCCCATTTTAGGGAGAAAGCATTGTATCGTCTCCATTCATAGAAGGAGTTTTTGCTGGAAGTATGGAGTACATGTCTTTGATCTGTTGAGAAGGTTCTGTTCTACTTCTAGTCTCCTGATAGCTTTTACCATGAACAGCTGTAGAATTTAGTCCAATACTCTTTCTCCAACTAGTGACAGGATCATATGACTTTCACCTTTCCCCTGTTAAAAGGATGACTTTTGGGGGTGGATCTTCCAATGCTGAACCAATACTGCCATCCCTATAATAAAACCACTTTCTACATACTGCCAGATCTGACTTCTAAGAGTTTGTTTTGTTAAACAAATTTCTATCTATGTTCATAATTTTTTCTTCTATTATCTTTATCCAGTTTTAGGATTAGCACAATGTTGATTTCCTAAAATGAGGGGAGAAGTGTTCCTTCTTTTTTCTGCTTTAAATGTTTGATATAATTTATCAGTTAAAATGTTTATGAGCCTGCTGTTGTCATATAGGTAGGTTTTCAAGCTAGGAATATACTTTTTTTAATAGGTGCTATTCAAATTTTACATTTCTTCCAGAGTTAGTTTTATTAATTTGTCTTCTAAGTTACTTCTTAGAAGTTGTCAAATTTATTTCAAAAAAGATTTTTGTAATATGCTTTCTATATCCTTTTAAATTGTGTAAAATCTGTGGCAATGTCTCCTAGATCTTAATATTGTAATTTTAAAAATGTATAACTGATATTGTGTAACAGGAAGAAAAGGTCTAAAAGAGCAGGGGAATTGGGAGGGGTAGGGGAAGGGAAAAAAGGGAAAGGAAAAAATATGAGAAGAAAAAAAATGGAAACAAGGTCTTTGCAAATAGGGAAGGGTGGAGGGGGTGAAGGGAGGGCAAGGGAAAGGGAAAAAAAATAAGAACCAAGAGACTCATGCAATGGTACAAGATCCCAATGATGAATGTAACTGTATTTTATACCTAAAATGTACCATTAAAGTTAATGGGGAATAAATAAATAAATAAATACATACATACATAAACTTCCTATTTCAAAATTGGAGGATACCCATGCCCCTTTCCCCACTGGCAGCCAGCCCTCCCTGGGCCACTCTCAGGTATCTTTCTCTGAGACTCTAAAGAGGGCCTGCAGGACCGCCAGCCTCCATCCACTACAGATCTGGGCTGGAGAGGGCAGGGACAGCCAGGCTCTCTTCTTCCTGGCCCCTTCTTCCCTTTCCACCCATATGCCGGGCCTCTAGCATCGCTTTTTCCCCACCTGAGCCCTCCAAACTGCAGCACTTTGGCACAGAGGGGCAGCAGGGCAGAGGAGGGAGCGGCTGCTGCGCAGTCCCAACTCTGGGCCTCCAGAAGTGCCTGAGAGTCACTACTGGCTTTTGCTGACTTAGGTGCTGAAACTGGAGAACTAATGCAGTAAGAGGAGAGAGTGACAAGTGATCCACTGAGAGTAAGTAACGGAGCCAGGACTTGACCACAGATCCACCCAACTCCAGACTCCTGGCTCTCCACCAGGCTCACCCAGCTCAAGGCCAAGGTCTGTGGACAAACATGTCTGGCTGCACATCAGGTAGACATTTCCAAGGGCTAGGCATTCAAGGGCTCCTGACTGCATGAACTGAAGTGACCTGGCTCTCTTCCCATGCATCTGGACAGCAGAAAGCCTCCTGATGGCCCCAAGACCTCCTCATCTCACCTGGCCATCTCTCTCGCAGAAGCACAGCAGCACCTTGCTTTTTCTTTGTTGCTGTGTTTTCTGGATGACTTAGTGTCAGATGGCCAAGGGACTGGGCAGTCACTGGGTAGGAGATGGCAGGCAGCAGGACCCCTCCTTGGCCTTCACTACCCAGCTGTGAGGCCGGTGTGTCCCCACATATGCATATGCATAAGCTCACACACCCAAGCACTCTGCCACCTGGCACGTACGCCTCCAGCCAGGTATAAAAACCAGTTTCCTTTCCCCAAAGCTCCAAGTGGTCATGCCCTTCCCTCAGCTCTGCTCCCAAGTTGGAGGTCACACCACAGAAACAACACGCACCCCCCAGCACCATCCTTGTCCTCACACCCCAGCCCCCGCCCTCTGCACCATGCACCTCAAAGAAAAGGATGTCATTGGCCGTGCACCTGGGGGAGGACAGGGCATTTAATGTAACCCTTAAGCCTTATAGCCAGTCTCATATGCTGGCACACACCTGTAATCCCAGCATTCCAGGAGGCTGAGGCAGGAGGATCACACATTCAAGCCTAGCCTGGGCAACTTGGTGGATTCTGTCTTGAAAATGGGCTGGGGACATAGCTGAGTGCAAAAGCCCTGGGTTCCATCCCTAGAACTGGAAAAACAAAAAAATGGACATGTGAAAAAGCCAAGGAAGGATTCCCTGTTTACAGGCAGAACACTGAGCCTCAGCCAGTCAAATACATAGTCCAAGGCTGGCACCACCAGTGTGGAGTGTTAGTGCAGGCCTGAGTGGGTCTAACTCCAAAACCTACATGCTTTGTTTTATACCAGTAAATGGTCTGGTTTCCAACCAGAACACTGGTGGTATGGTTTATATCTGGATGTCCCCCTCAAAGCCTCCTGCGCTCTTAGATAGGGCTTTAGAAGGTGACTGAATCATGGGGCTGTGATACTAGATTAGCCCATTGATGAGTTTATAACTGGATGTGATGTTGGGAGGTAGACCCTGGTAGAGGAGGTCGGTCACTGGGGGGCATGGCCCGGAAGGATCTATTTCCCTCCTCCTCCCTTGAGTTCTTTTTTCTTCCTGCCTGCCATACTATAAACTATTTCTCCTCTGCCATGCCACCCTGCCTTGGAACCAGACAACTATGGACTGAAACCTCTATAAACTGAGCCAAAATAAACCTCTCCTTTAAATTGTGAGTATCAGGTATTGTGTCTCCGTGATGGGAAAGTAACTAAGACAGCTGAAGACTACAAAAGGAAACCTCTAAAATCCTGTTGCCTGAGCCTTACTGGGTGTGTAATCTACAGTAAGAAACGAGGATGGCAGATATTTCGGTGAAGAGCAATCCCTTATTCCCATCCCTGTACCACACTGCTCTTCCCCAAGCCATTTTGCAAACCTGAGCTCATGTTTCCAGAGCCAGGCATGAAGGAGTCAGAGGGTTTCATGGAATTTGTTGTTTTTAATAAAGGCCATTTGATCAGTGTAAGATTAAATGTGATTTAATGGAAAGACATATTTAGAGACTTGCAAATCAAAACAATTTCTGTGTCCAATTTTTAAAGAAACAAAGATATCTTGTGGAATAGCCGCATTGTTGCAGAAGGGCCCAGGAAAAAAATGACAGGCAGTGAGAGAGGTGAAGGCAGCCAGCCGCAGATGGACACACACCGCCCTCCCCCGGGGCAGCCACCTCTGAACCTCCAGCCTCCCACCTCCCACTCCTGCTGGGAAGCCGGCCCTGGCAAGATAAGACAGCTGGAATGGGTGTAGATCCAGCTGTGGAGCCCAGCATTATGGATGTTACCCATCACTCCAGGGCTTTGCTTTCCAGCTATTAAAGGGGGTTAATAGCACCTAAAAGACCTTGATTTATTGGGCAGGAATCCATAGGTAGAATGTTCCCTCACCCCCTCTATATCAGGAAACAATGACTGCATGAATTCAAATAAGTAAAACTGCTCTGAAATGTTATAGAAAGCTGACTCCCAAAACAGTGGTTTGTTCTAGGAGTTTGAATTCATACCTTTAGTTTCTAGGAATAAAAAGTTGGATAATTGGGTAAAATAATAATACAATGATTTTAATTTTTTAAAAACTGAAATGTGGGGAGTGTTCGCCATTTCACCGAATACTTAACTTATTAAGCACCTAGTGCATGCTGCACATTCTTTCAGATTCTAGAAGTGGAATAGTAAACAAGAGAGAAAAATTCCCTGCTTTCATAGAATGTTTCATGTATTTATTTTTGGGCAACATCGGGGTTTGAACTCAGAGTCTCACACAGGCTACACAAGCACTCTACCACTGTGCTACATTCCCAGCTATTTTTTAATTTTTAAATTTTGAGACAAGGTCTTGCTGAGTTGCCCAGGCTGGCCTTGAACCTGCAATCAGCCTCCTGAGTAGCTGGGGTTACAGACATGTACCACCACACCCACCTCGTAGGATTTATTTATTTTTTATTTTTTTGGTACCAGGGATCGAACTCGGGTCCTTGCGCTTGCGCAGCAGGCAGCGAAACCACTGAGCTAAATCCCCGGCCCTCATAGGATTTATTTTTAAATTCTAATTTTAATTTTTATTTAGAGGAGGGGAAATATATAATAAACCAGAAATAAGTGGAATAATCCAACTAGTGAAGAAAACTAAGCAAAATGAAGAGACTTAGTGGGGTGGGGAGGGTAAGCAGGCCATTTAAAGCAAGTGTTATGCAGGCTTTCTGAGGAAAGGACATTTAAGTGGAGGCAAAAGGGAACTGGCTAGATAGACTCCAGAACGTCAAACACGAGGCCCGACAGGGTACCATATCAGGTGTGTAAGAGCTAGAAGAAAGGCTGTGGGATTGTGGATGTGTGAGGAGGACAGGGACAGGAGGGCTGGGAGCTCAGCAGGGATACCTGGCACCCAGCCAATGCTCTCCCACCTGTGGCTGCCGTTAGGGAGAAACCATCCACTAGAAGCACACTCGGGAACACCTAGGAAGGAGGGAGAGGTCTAGACCCTCAATCCTTGATCCACAGCAAGGACGAAACCTGACGGAGGATGAGTCTGCACCAGACCTGGGGAGCTGGGGCAGCTCTGATGACCTCCCCTGCTGAGAAGACAGATGGATTCTGCATCCAGCCCGTGGCCCTCACCAGCCAGGGGACAGACTTTCACTGCATCTTCAACCTTCAGCCAATGTGACAATCATCCCCTTCTTACACAGGGGCAAAGTTCAGCAACAAAAGCAGCAGGCAGAGGCATTAGAGGCGGCCACCTGGCCTTTCCACTGGGAAGCCACATGGGAATTCAGCTTTACCTAGGTCCAAGGAATCACCTGTAAAAAAGAAGCTCCTTGGAAACCCCAGCTGCCACAGCCAACAGCAAATCACAGTCAAGGTAAGTGATTAGCCTGAGTATAGCCTGAGTTGGCCCAGTGCAAAATCAAATCGTGGGGCATCTTTTTTAAAAATGACGACTAATTTCAACATTGTAATGGCAGAGCTTTACACCAAGCACCAGACTCTTCTGAGGGTAGGCCCTGGGAAGCTTCCCAGGTTGCCTACACATGCCCAGCCTTACCTACAGCTCAAAGGACCAAGTGTTGAAAATACCTCACCAGGGGAATGGAAGCCACAGAGAAATCAGACTTGCTTCCACCCCTGCTCTGCCTCCCAGGGGCTGTGACTTGAGGAATGAATCTAAGCCCAGCACACCAGGCTCCCACCTCCTGGTCCAGAAAGGCAGGGGTTATGTCCCTGGAGGGCTGCCCTTCCTTCTGATCTTGTTGTGAGAGATCAAATGAGATAATGAAAGAGGAACACTGCTGTGGCAGGCTCTCCACCCAAAGAAGGGATTACTGTTATTCACCAAGACCAGCAGAGCTCTTGGATTTCTGAAGAACATTGATGTTTCCCCACAATTAAGTCAAATTAACATAATTTAAACAAAACATCTAATTTTAGCTATGTCTAACAGTTCCCCCTCATTGGAACAGACACTGCTGCCCCTCATCCTGGGAGTGCAGTGCTAAGGAGCTGCAGGAAGGAAACCAAACCGTGTTGACACAGCCTTTTACCCAGGTGGGCACCAGATTGTTTCTATTTTCACAACTGCAAGACCAGCTGTGGGATGGCTCCTCACACACCCAGCCGATGAGCCATTGGAGAATCCAGCACTGGAGCAGGGCCCCAAGACAAAGCTCTGCTGGGGTGGAATTAGAAGCCCTGCATCTCTTCCTATAGGCCCGTCCCACTGCCTCAGGCTATTTGTGAAACAGGAGAGCCTGTCTCCCTCAAAGAGTTACTGAAGGATCAGAACAACAAATGATTACTCTTCAGCGCCTCTGAGTTTAGTGCAAATCACTAGATTCATTCATCTAGCCAACAGCTTCCAGAGATGCCAAGCTGACCTCGCACTGTGTCTGTGCATGGTGGGGCAAGGAAAACAAGCCTGGAGCCCAGAGGCTGGCAAGTGGGCCTAATCTGGCCCACTGCCAGTTCTTATATAGCCCACAAGCTAAGAATGACTTACATTTTTAAATGGTTTGGGGGAGGAAAATGAATAACATTTTGTAATGTGTGAAAAATAAAATTCAAATTTTAGTGTCTATTAATAAAGTTTTATTGGCACACAGCCACATTCGTTTGCTTGTGTGTTGTCTACAGCTGCTCTCCTGCTAGACCACACAGTTGACTGCCCAGCAAAGAAGACTAAGATATTTACTACCTGGTGCTTCTGGAGCAGCAGTCACCGACCCCCAGTTTAAACTAATAAAACAATCAGTGTGCTAATGGAGGTAGCTATGCTCTTGGAATGTGAAGGAAGGAAGGATCGTTTCTGCTTAATGAAGCCAGGGGAGGCTTCCTAGAAGAGGGGTGTTTTTTAGACTTCAGTGCTCAGCTCTGACCTTTGGGGATATCACTGCCCCTGCCCCAGGCCTCAGTTTCCCTGCCTGTAGAAAAGAGTCGGTGGTACATGACCCTAGGGCTCCTTCCTTTGTGACATCCTGCACCACAGCACATGCCCTGATGCCACATGTAGAAAACAGACCAAGTGTCCACATCAGGTCAGGGCACAAGTGTCCGGGCCCCTGCATGGGCCCCAAACTGCACATGGCACCCAAAGAGCACTATTTAGGGCACTGGGACAGGGCTAGCTTCAAATAACCAATCCAGGGCATGCTTCCTGTCCCTAGACCCAGAGAGGGCTCAGCTTCTGCACCCACAGGCCAGCACCTTGGCCAACTTCTCCCTCTCAAAGGCACCTGACAGCTCCTGAATAACTCAGCAGGTTGCGCCAGCAGTGCAGATGAGCACATTCCATGTCTGCAGGCTCTGCGCTCGCTGCCACTGTGTGGGAGCCATTCCCAGGGGAACCTAAGAACAGAGCCCCTTTCTCCTTCTCAGGGCACCTTTCTCCACAGTGGACCCAAAGTATCTGCTGGTGAGAGCTGGGATTTCTCGCCGTGCACAAGAGAGTGGGGCCCAGAGACCTGGTTCTACTGCCTGTTCAGCCACCAAAAATAGCTGCGTGGCCTGGACCAGCCATCTCCTCTCTTCACACTGCAGTTTCCCTGTGAAGGGGATGGGCTATGAGAGTTCCTGGGTCTTTTCCAAGATGCTATGCCTAGCCAGGGGCACAGCCTGGAGTCTCAGCTCCTCGGGAAGCTGAGGCAGGATGATTGCTTGTGCCCAGGAGTTTGAGGCCAGCCTGTACAACATAGCAAGGCTGCACTTCAAACATCTCAAAATACATTTTTAGAAGTCTATCTTAATTAAAAAACAATAACAGCAAGATGCTTTGTCACTTAGTCTAGTCCAGGTACTTCATTCTGCAGATGAGAAGAGAGGCCCAGAAAGGTGAAGTGATTTTCCCAAGGTCACCCAGCTACTGCCTGAGGGCAGAGTCGGGACCGGCAGCATCTTTAGTTCCCAGTGTTCTGATTCAACCCACTGTGCACTTGCCAGCTTGGCCATGTTGTGTGTACAAGTCACTGTCTTCACATCCCTACCTATATCTATGTTTCCACCTCCTTAACCCTATCAGTGGTGTTGTATCTTTTAGGGGGAACACATGCCCTTCCTCCTCAAGGGGTCTGGAAGAGAACATGCATGGGGATGGCATTTTATCTCAGTAAAGAGAACACCCAGAGCTCATATCAAACTGCAGGCTCCATGTCAAATGATTTCAAAATATCCTTTATGCTCAGCCCCTCCCGCCCCTAGCCCTACCCTCTTGGGCACTCTGTTGGTCTCATCTTATGTAACCCTCACACCAGCCCTAGAAGCAGGGAGGTGAAGATTTGAAAAGCAGTAGCCAGGAGGAGCCCCAGCTCTGCTCTGCTAAGCTGTCTGACCTTGGGCAAGTCGCTTACCCTTCACAAAGTTCCAAGGTCCCCACCTGTGAAGCAGCTGTTCCCAGGCAAAGCCTGGGCAGAGTGGGCCAAGTGGGCTTCTGGGGCCATCCTGTCCTGCAAGTCCTTTGCCCGCCCCTCTCCACTTTCAGAGAGACCAGCAGCCATTGCCAGTGGGCCTGGCTGCTTTCCCACTGGAAGCCAGGGAGGCAGGAGTGCAATCCACAACACTGTCCACATGTTCCTGTGCATTATGAACCAGGAGTTTGCAGAGAGGTGCCCCAAGGCTTCTCAGCCGGGCAGCACTATGGGGAAGTGGGAGCTACAGGAGTCCTTGGGTCTTTGGGGCATTCGCCGAGGGGAATTTGGGGGCCCTGGCCCAGCTGGTTGGTGTCTTCTGCTCTCTGGCTCATGAAATAAGCGATGAACTTTGCTGCACACTCCCCTCCATCACCCCCACCAGAACTGCAAAGCAGTGCACCCCCTCATCTTGGACTAGAACCTCCAAAACTGTGAGTCTACTGTTTCCTCTTTATAAGTTAATCACCTCCCCTATTTCATTATAGTCATGCAAAGCTGACTAACACGATCTTTAAACATCAAGCTTCTAAAAAACCAGGCCTGCCTGGCACACTTTGTCACCAAGTCTGCAGCCAGGAGCGCTAGTCCCCCTCATGAGGTCAGGGCCTCTGGCCCTCCTCACTCCCAAGAGGGGCTCCCTCTGCTCGTGACCATGATGGCAATACAGCAGGGCTGTGGCAGACCAGTCACCCTGGCCTGAAAATAGCAGGCACTCTGCCTCCTGCAGCCCCATTGGTGGAGCAGGTATTTGGCCCTCCCAGAGGCTACCCTCGTTCTCAAACACTGAAGACACCAGAGAGAGCAAGGGGCCAGTCTTCACAGACACACAAAGGCCCAGATGTGTCCCTGAGCACACAGGTGACCTTCCCAGCCCAGGAGGAGCTGGACACCTCGGCAGCATGCCATCCTCTCCCACAACTGCCCACAATAGCATCCATGTGTGCAAATGGGGTTCAGACAGGATGGAGAAGAATGAGTGACCACAGCCCAGTGGGGAGGCACTTCACCATTACCCACCTGCCCACAATCTGCACCTTCCACAGCCGGACGACGACTCAGGATGCCTAGCCCTCGAACATCCCACCAAGCACTTTTGAGTCAGAGTAAGGAAGCCTCTCAAGAACCCTGTGGGAGGCCTGTGGAGCCATTTTGCCCATGGCCTTGTCATTCACGTGCTTGCAGACAAACAGGCTTCAAAATAAGGCCACTCCTTATGTTGGAGGCAGGGGAGCAGAGACGCAACAAAGCATCCAAAGTCACACAGGAGAGAACCAGCTCTCTTGTCCCCAGCCCAGCTCTTTCTATCCACCAAAGCACACAGGCTGGGAGAGTGGGCAGGAGGCAGGGAGGCTCCTGAGACCTGGCTGTACTCAGGCTCAATTACTCGAGACAACAGGCAAAGGTCTGCGTCATTTCTCAACTGAGTCTGTCATCAGGAGTTGCTCATTACAGGCACCCTTAGCATTAAAGGTAGGGACACAGGGTCGTGGTGCCCATCCCACCCAGCCTCCTCAGAGCAGGCACCATGCCCAGAATACCACTGATCACACTCAGGAGGCACCTTAAAGGATAGGCAAAGAGCAGGCTGGGGTCCAGCAAGCTCAGTTATGGGAAGTGCCAGGCCAGGAGCACACAAGGCCTAGGGGCTCAGGCAGTAATCAGGAAGCATGACCGTCCTCCTGAGCCATGGGAGACAGCTGTGATTTCAACCTGAAGGCAGAGGGGAGCAAGGGTGGAGTGGAGGGAAGTAACAACTATCACGCATTGGAAACAAACATGACTCTAAGCTGGGCATGGTGACATGCACCTGTAATCCCAGTTCCTGGAGGCTGAGGCAGAAGAATCAAAAGTTCAAGCCCAGTCTGGGCAACTTTAGTGACTTAGTGAGGCCCTGTCTCAAAATTTTCAAAGGGCTGGAGATGTAGCTTAGTGCAAAGGCCCTGGGTTCAGTCCTCCCAAATAGTGACTCCAGCAGGAAGACAGACGCAGGGTTGGAAGGTCACAGTTGGAGCAGGCTTCTTCGGAGGCTGCTACAGGAATGATGCAGGCAAGAGCAGGAGTGGAGACAGGAATCCACGGTGAGATGCTGAAGACACTAACCATGGTGTGGCTGCTCCCTTGGCACTGATCCCTGAGGAGTGCTTTTCTCCATTTGCCTCTGTTGAGTGCTGTGTGGGGCAATATTGATGTCTAAGATTCAGTGCTGGGATACAGCTCAGTGGCACAGCACTTGCTGGCAGGCGCAAGGCCCCCTGGTTCCATCAAACACAAATAAAGGGCACACAGTTTGTACAAATGGCACTAAAACGGATTTGTCAACTTTCCATGCCAAAAAAGAATGTGCTATATCTTGTAAATGCAAGGAAAGCATGTGGATATTTCAGATTTTGGAGCTTTCCTGATTTGGGCTGCTTCTGATTATTCACTTTAACTGGAGTTTAAGTTCAGATTCACATGTCTCCAAAGTCTTTCCTAATCTGTTTAAGAAACCGGCCCCAAGATTAGATGAGTACTACCAGGCCTGGCCTCCACCTGGATGGCCGTTTCTGGAAAGGAACTCCCATATTCCAATTACATACAGGTCATAATCAAGCCAGATGTGTCTAGACTTTCACCTTTAAGTCTCGCTTAGGGAAGAAAACTGCAGGGGTCATATTTTTTGAAATCTTCACTTATCTGTCCATGAAGAGCTCTGGTGCAGACATGCAGATCTCTCAGGCTCCCCACTTCACACATCCATGGCTTGTTAATGCTGGGGTCTTGCATTTTACTGGTGGCCCTGGGGGTGGGAGTGGGGGCAGCCAGGTTTGAGTAGGAGCCAAGCATTAGACCCAGTGTTTACTGAATGCTTGTTATATTCCAGTTCTTTAGGGGTAGAAAATCATCCCCTGCCAGGGACCCACTTGCCTGCGGGGTGAGTGTGGTTCTCTCCAACTCAGACATGGCAAAGGTGAGTCATCTAACTCCACCAACCCCACAGCTCTTCATGATGGCTTTCCCACAGCCCAAGAGGACCTCCGGATACACACACAGCCTGATGCTGTTACTCTGCCCCTGAACACACTGGAAGGATATGAGCAGGGCAGCCTTATCTCATCAGGGACTTGGGAAGCAATGTTCAAGCTGCCTTCCGGTACAGGAGCTGGCCTTAATATTTGGGCTGAAGATTGAGCACACAGGAAGACCTAAGATGAGTGGAAGTACACATTTCCACAGTACAGAGAGTCAGAGGACACCAGAGCACTACAGCCTAGAGGGAAAGAGAGGAAACTGGAAGGCCCAGGAAGCCAGGGTGATAAGCCCACACTTTATTCCCAGAATTGCTGGGAAGCCACTGGAGGACCAAAGGAGGAGTGTCCAGCCTGATTTGCATTTCTGGAAGGTGGCTCTGGCTGCACAGTGCATTATTAGGCCCAACACATTTTCAAGTTGGTTTACAATAGACAGCTTCACATGCCAAGGCCCAGCCGCCTGGACGCCTTGGGACTATAGTCCAACTCCTTGTCGAGCCAGGACATTTTGTTACCTACTTGGCTCTGTTCCACATCACCTTGGAATTCTTAACTGGGGTGTGATGTCATCTACAAATTCCAAATTTCATCTCCAGAAAATGCGCAGGCCCAGAGAGCCTATCTACTTCTTTGACAACCAGGGCAACTTCTGTCTTTTCTGTTTCCTTCTGTGTATCATTAATGTATGTTTTTTATTTTTAAAAATGTAAATGATACAGAAGAAAATTAAGAAAACTTAATCACTCAGAAACACACATAGCCACTGAGAATGTTCTGTGCACAGTATTTCTGTTTAGTTGCATGTCTGTTCACACACAATTTATATAGGTTATATTGTGCCACCTGAAGTCAACAGGACATCAAAAGCATATTCCTATTTTTATGAAAAATATATTCAATTATTTTGTGTGTAGTACTGGGGCTCCAACCAGAGCTATCCTCCGGTCCTTTTTATTTTTTATTTTGAGACAGGGTCTCTCTAAATTGCTCAGCTGGCTTAAACTTGCAATCAGGTGTGCACCACCATGCCCAGCTGAAAATATGTTCTTAAGTACACAGAGCCAAATATGGTGGCATATTCCTATACCCCCACCTACTTGGGAGGATGAGGCAGGTGGATTTCTTGGGCCTAGGAGTTTGAGGCCAGTCTGGGTAACACAGTAAGATCCTGCCTTGCTAAAAACAAGATCTTTTAAACATTGTTGTAGTGAACACAAAGCATGTCCCACTTGAGTGATGGTATCTGAGCCCCATCTTTAGGAGTAAGTGGGCCCACCCCTCTGGCCCACTTCAGGCCAGGTGGGCTTGCTCCTCCAAAGGTGTGCAGAGCTCCTCAGGTCTGTGGCACTGTGGGCTTGGCAGAGGTTGTACCATATTTACAGCAGGCCCTCAGAGGCTGCATCCCCGGGCCCCACCAAAGAGCACAGAAAGGAACTGACTGCCGGCTCCTCCCACCGCAAGCCTGCTGGGCCTCACCCTGATGTTTAAGAATGTTTTCTGCCCTTCTATCAGTTGAGAGACCCAAGAAGATGCCTAACAGTGGATTCCAGAGAAGACCATATTTCCTTCCTGATGTGTTCCCTCTCCTCCGTCCGAGCTCAACGAGAGACACCACCAACCACCTGAATGGCAAGTCACAGACAAGTGCCTACTACCTGAATGGCAAGTCACAGACAAGTGCCTACTGACACTGCTAACACACACAGCAACACCACACATTCACTTAGATAAATGTATAAGCAGAGTTGGACATGGTGGTGTACACCTGAAGTCCTAGCACTTGGGGAGAGGCCGAGACAGGAGGATGTCAAGTTCAAGCCCAGCCTGGACAATTTAGCAAGGCCTTGTCTCTAAAATATAAAAATTTTTTAAAAGGAGGGTGGGGGTGTAGGTCAGTCCAAATGCCCTGGATTCAATTCCCAGTTCCATAAATAAGTAAATAAATAAGCAACCAAGCAAATAAATAATTCAACATATGTCCAAGGACATATGGGCCACTCTTGTAGGGGACTTTCCACCCAAACTGGCTGCTCCAGCCCAGGCCAGCCTGTGTGTCAGTGGGATGGTCCCTGCATTCCCTTGCTGCTCACACAGGCCTCCTGCCTGCCTCTGCACTGGTGCATGGTGTGCTCCACAGCTCAGGTGTCCCTGCCCTCCCGCCAGGCCCTCCCTCCTGCTCTCCTGGCTCCAGGTGCTGGATTGCAGTCCTGACCAACCCTCCCACAGACCAGCTGCTCCCACGTACTGGGACAGCCCCTCTCGGCTGAGTGCACCCTCCCCTCCAAGGCCCAGCCCCAGGGCTGGCTCACTCTGCCAGCTTCTCAGGTCTCCCACACATTCTTCACATCTATGCTTCTTTGGAGGTGCAGGACACAGAATAAATGAGCAAATGTCAGACCCCTGCTCTGGCCTCCTGGTTTATGGCTCCCTCAGTCCAGCTGCAATTCAGCAGCTCACCTCAGAGTCTGCTAGAACACAAGGCTGTAGAGACCAGCTTGGTCTACAAAGACTTCATCTGGAGAAGAGGCCTGCTGGGGTGCAGGTGCCTGGCCCTGCCCCACTTCCAGGGTCAAATGCACAGGGTGAGATGGGGCCACTCCACAAGTAGTGAGCCTTCTCCCCCAGAGTAGCTCTGACACCAGCACAGGGGACAGGTCTGGGGACCACTTCTCCTGCCCTCTGTGCCTGCTACCTTGACTTAAGGGTCTGGGCCCCAGCACTCTCTTGTAAGAGCTGTGGCTGTGGCAAGTCAGTCATCAAGTGCTCCCTCTCCTCTTCCCCACTCCTCAATTCTCGGGCAGCAATGGCCTGGGCTCTGGCCCCACTGAGCCTGGTTGCCTCCCGCACACTCATCTCCAGCACTTGGAGACTATGCACAACCCTGGACTTCTCCCAGTGAGCAGTGGAACAATGGGCCTCCAGCAGATGGACAGGAAAGCTCCTGGAGCATAGCTGGGGCCTCCTCAGCATCTGTTCCCCTTGTACTTCCAACAACCCAGAACCTCAGCTATCCAGATCCATCCACACATCTAATGTAAAAATAAGCTGGTCATGATGATGCACACCTGTAATGTCAGCCCTCTGGGAGGCTGGGCAGGAGGATTATAAGTTTGAGCCCAGCCTGGACAACTTAGTGACATAGTGAGATCCTGCCTCAAAAGAAAAAAAAAAAAAAAAGCTAGTGCCATAATGCAGGGTGAAGGTCCTGAGCTTAATCCACAATAGCACAAAAAAAGCAAAAGACCCAAATAATAGGAAAGATAAGATGGCAGAAATGCTGTCTTTCTGTATTTACAAGTGGAAGCCCACTATGAAATGATTATATGAGAAAATATTTACTATGTGGTAGACACTGAGCTCTCTAAAACAGAAAGGTAAGGGTATTAATAACCATTTTTTGAGAAAAGCTAGCCAGAAAAGAAGCAGTAACCCCAGAACTCAGTCATCAGCCATTCTCTACTGCAGGCTCTCATGGCACCTCATGGATCTCATGGTCATGGCACCCAGAGTCCTCAGCTGTCAAATGGGCTGAAACATATGGAGGAGACACTGGGAACCCTCACTTCAGGGGCAGTTGGAAGCTAGTGGTTCTATACCATGCCCTCCAACCTCTGCCTCTGGTTATATCTGCTCCAGGTAGCTCCCCCTCTTATCTTCTGACCCCTACTTATCCCCCCCAAGGAAGGGAACCCACCTTCAGTTTGATTCTTCCCTCAGTGTCTACTGTAGCTTTGACCACCCAAGGGTGCAGCCCATACTGGGAGGGCAGCTGTGCACAGCAGCCTGTGAGCAAGCTTACTATCAGGGGGTTTGACTCTAGCACCAGAATTACCAAACTACCAGAGGACTCCGCAAGACAATGCATGACATACATGTGGAAGGCCGTGGACTCCATAAATGCAGGCACTGCCCTTGATAAACAGAGGGCTGTCTTGCAGCTGTCACTCTCAGTGACACCCTAATGTGGAGAAGAAGGCCACTGCAAATGTGTTATCACCTCAGCAAAAACAGAGGAACTGTCTCTGAGGAGAAGCATCTAGTCACATTGAAAGCAAATGATTAAAAAAAAAGTTTAAAATAAAAACTGGCTGGCCATTAAATCTTTTCTGCTTTAGCAAAGTGTCTATAATGCAGGTTTTCCTTTCTTGAGGACTTTGGTGTACTTTGTGTTCCTAAGATCCAGGGCCTCTTGCAGAAACATCTGGTGTAGCTGTAACATCACACATTGCTTCTTCTGTGACAGCCCCCACCCTAGATTTACTGGCCATAGCTCCAACAATGAGTGCATTCTGAGAACAATTAGTAGCCACTCCTATGTTCCCCTCTTGATATACACCCACAAATGACATGTGGAACCTTTAAAAAGCCTGAAAATATCCAAGCCCATCTCAGTTATAGACCAGACTCAAGATGACTGAGTAGGACTGTGATAATAAATCTTGTCCAAATAGGAACTTCATTTCTTTCATGAAAATGAAATGAAGATATGATTTAAAGTACCCTGATCTCATTTACCAGCAATGAAATAATAATGTGCTGACCTCCCAGATAATATGAGATCTCACATGACCAATAGATAGCCAGGCCTGTGCTGGGCATAGGATTTACTAGAATGAACCATTTAATTAACAAACATTGTACTGGTCAGCTTTCCGGTCTTACCTGAGATCATCACCTTATAAAGAAGAAAGGTTTATTCTGGCTCATAGTTTTGGAGGTGTCAGTCCATAGTGAGTTGGCACAATGCTCTGGGCCTGTGGTGAGTAGCATAGCATGGCAGGGAGCGTGTGGTGGAGAAAGCTGCTCACCTCATGGCTGGGAAGCTAAAGAGACAAAAAGCAGGGGGCAGAACCCCAAGTCCCCTCAAGACATTCCCTGCTGACCTAAAGACCATCTACTAGGTCCTGCTTATTGAAGGTTCCACCACTATGAGGTGGGTCACAGTTTGGGGACCAAGTTTCTAACACATGGGTCTTCAGGGAACATTTCAGATCTGAACTATAGCAATCTTTATGTTATTAACTATGATCTCTAGTATGTATAATTATTAGATATTACTTAAAAGAAATAAAGTAAAAAGCCTTGTCACACTGAGAGGACAAAAGCAGAATTGGTGAGCAAGCAACCTGTGGTGCTGGGAGCAGGACAATCAGAGGCCTGGTTCGGGCTTCCCCTCCCAAGAAGGTCATGCCCTCCAGCCTCGGAATTCCAGCCAAGGGCATCTGTGAGGAGCAAATGAAAAGCAAGTTATAGAGCGCTGGATGCACTGATGTGTGACATCCTCCCTGCCCACAGGCCAGATTTGTTCACAGCTGGGAAGGGACAGGAGCACCAGGGAGCAGCCCCCCCTTCCCCATGACTTCTGCAGCAGGGATGGAGGACCTGGGATAGCAAACAGACAGGAAGCAGCTGGGAAAGTCTCACTCGCTCAGCGCCTCTCGGAACTCACAAGACAAGACCACTTCCATGCATTCTTCCATGCATTTGAAGCTCCCTGTGCACTAACATAGGAAGAAATGCCAAAGGCAGGCTACCAAAGCTTTGGTATGTTTTAGAGCAGTGGTGGTGAACCTATGGCACATGTGCCACATCCAGCTGTTATCACTGAAAGCTCTAAAAGATGCACCATAACTGTTTTAGAGGCTTGTAATAAATTAGTGCCCTTAATAATTCACGCACAGCACAATGTGATTATGCAATTCAAAAGCCAAAAGCTTTATCTACAAATATCAATTCATACTGAAACATAGAGTAGAGAAATGGCTCAGCAATTGTCCTGGTACAGTTACTTAATCATGTAATGAGTATCATTCTCTTTCCATCCTGTCGGTTGGCTCTTGAATCAAATGTATGAGCTCCCTTGGAGATAAGAGAAGTTTGACTTTGAGACCTTCCGCTAATGGGAGTCATAACCAACATGACTCCTGCTTAGCTTCCTACCCTCCTTCCTGCTCCATTACAAGCTCCCATACCATCCTTTGACCCACAAAACCTCCACGGTGACCCTCACCCCAGGCAGATTCCTCCCAATCTTCTCTGCAGTTCCAATCACTGGATCCAGTGAAGATGTCTCCAGAGTCCAGAAGCAGGGCCTCCTTGGTGAAAAGAGGAGGCTGAGGGCTCCTCACTGCACTACACAGACTAGAAACACTGCCAGGGCTGGCTGCTCAGCAGAGCAGCAGAAGCCATGTTCCACTCCTGGGCTTTCTTCCTTTTTGCTTCCTGCACTTTTCCTCCACCCCTTCTTTCCACTCTTGGTTCCTGGGGGCCCTGAGCAAACACCACTGTTGCTCCAAAAGGCTGCAGCACCTGACACGTGGTGCAGCGGGGACCCTGCAAGGAACTAACTCCATGCTCAGTGGTCGAATTCACTGCAGCAGAAGATTAAGTAGTTCCACTGCTTGCCTACAAATCACTTCTGCTTTGCAAGTGGTTACAAAGGAAAGGAATATCAGGTTTCTTTCAGATGTCCCCCAGAAGACAATAATGAGCATGTTGTTAACCTGGACACCTGCCTGTAGCCAAGAGAATGCCTAGGCAAGCACAAACATTAACTAGTTCATTCATTCAGCCATTCATTCCACTAACTTCCACCCATCCCCTCCCATGCCAGGAGAGGTGTTGGGGACTCAGTGGGAATGTGATGCCATCTTTTCCTTCATCAACATCACAGGATAAAGCAGGTGAACAGATGAGGGACAAGGAGAAGTCAGTGAAGGCTATCCAAGTACAGCTGCTGAGGTAGCAGACAGAGTGTAATCTGTGCCCTTCTCTGCCTCTCTGTCTTTCCTAGCCCTTTACCCATTGCTCTGCCCTCCAGTTTGGCCCCTCATCCTTCCCTGTCTCACTTTCTCTCCAACCTCTCTGACCTCTTCTCTTAGCCAGGAGCTCTGGGCAAACATAAAAAGCACACATATTCTTATGGTTAAGGCTTCCTCAGCACTAGAAAGCTGTCGTTCTTAATGCAAATGCCTGCTTAAAGCATATTTTGTGATTTATTTCTTTCTATTGTAACCTGCAAAAGCAGGAGGACTCATCAGTAAATGTCATAAATGCTGGATTTTATTAAGACAAAAAAACAGCACACTGCAGTGACGATCGGCAAGCTTCTGAGGAGGATGCATACTGCAGGCAGAAGCTGAATGAAGCCCCTAGGAAGGGAGGCACCTCAGGAGCCCCGGAGTGCCAGCTCAGCTCCTGGTGTCAAGGTGGCTTCTATCTGTGTCAGGCAGTGCGTCACAACATCAGCCTCCTCCACCCCCATGCATAGCACCCCTCAGCAGGCGCCTTCCCACACAGCACCATCAAGCGTAAAAACTGCAGCCACCACTGAAGTCACAACACAATCATCTCCACAAACGGGGGTGCAGCTCTGCTCAGTCAGCCCCAGTTAAGCCGGTTACCCACCAGACAGATACCCTTCCTTCTAGTAAATTCAGAACACTCTTGGCTCTGCTATCAGTATAGTTCCTGTGAACTGTCAGATCATTGGAATTAAAATGTTCATTTGCATGTGGGAAGTTCTTTCTTCATGCTGATAAAAGAAAAGGAGGATGGTTCCACAGCCTCCCTGTTGTCTGCGGGATCAACTGTAAAGTCCTCAGCTGCTTGATCTTAATATACCTTGCCTTGAAAAATTACTTCACAGGTGAAAAATGCATCTTAGTTAGAATTCACCTTATATGAACCTTCAAGCTAGTGCCTGAGCCTCTGCTTAAGCGGTCCCTACATGAACTTTCTCTAAATGCCCCTTTGGGGCTAGGGGTGTAGCTCCGTGGTACAGCACTTGCTTAGCATGCATGAGGCCCTGAGTTCAATTCCAAGCACCACACACAAAAGAGAAAGAAATGAAATAAATATATAAAATGCCTCTCTCTGCACTGTCCTGCCTCCTTCACCTTTCCCTCTAGGACTTTCTACCTTTGTGACTTTATATTTTGCTATAAACATTAACTCTATTCCCTGATATGGCTATCAAGACCATCACAATAGCTTAGAGAATTTACAGTCATTATGAAATACAAATGAAGCATCCCTATATCCCATGGCATTTCCCCACATATTCAGAGAATCAGTCCTAAGGGTTCAGGCCATTGTTATCACTTTGGATTAATATTTCTTTATTGTTGTGTCAATCATAGCACTCAGGATACTGCATGAAATACTGAGAATGTGTACAGGAGATTTCTGCCTGCTTACTGACGCAGTATGCTGTGACCAGCTAGTAATGCAATGCAACACAATTCAGGGGGAAGGGAATACATTACCATCGAGCATTTAAAGATGGAAATAAAGTTTACCAAGAATATAAAGATTAAGACCAAGGGAATAAAAAGAATATTGGAATTTTACCTTTCTATGTGTACATTACATGCAGTCAGAATTCAGAGTTATATTATGGAGAGTTTCATACACCAGAAAGGAAATCAAGAAGAGAAGAAGGGAGAGTTTTGTTTTAACTATTGCTCAAAAAATTATCTATGGTATCAGGAGCATCAAAGAGGAAGCTCGAGAGCAAGAAGTGGGATAAAAACATTGAACAAGCAGTTTTGGAGCAGACTGCCTTGGCTCCAAAGCAAGAGGCAGGAATGGAAACACAGAGCACTGCTTCCTAACGAGAAGTTCACACTACTGCCAAGAAACTGGGTGAGCGCCCATCACACACAACCAGACTTCCCTGCCTGACTCACAGGATGGGCCTTGGTGTTTCCGACTCTAGCAAGGGGATCTGATGGGATTCTCTTTGTAAGTGTCACCAACCCAAACTCTGACTCACCGTTAGTTTGGGGAAGGCCTCTTTTCAGTACCCTAAAGGAGAGGCACCATGGTGAGACTGCTTTTACACACAGGATGGCAGTCTCTGAAAGGCGAGGACTTGCTGGCTTTTGGAAGGGCATAGGAGAGCCTGAAGTGTTGCTCAATTCTGTTAAACTCAGAAAACTCTTCCCTGGGGCCTCATCTCCAGGGAAAGGCCTAAGGCCAGTCCCCACTGACCTCTTGGTAAGAAGTTTGGGACCAGAGACAGCCTGTGCCCCCACATCGTTGTCAGCCACAGGCTCTATGTGTCTTTCTTGGAATGAGCCGATTTCAGGGGGAAAATGTTTCCCCTCAACTAAGGCCAGTACCTCTGTCTTGGAGCCCGGGGCCCTTCGCTGGCTAGAGCCTGCAGACCAACCTCACACCAACTTCTTCAGGTCCAAAGGCCCCTCTGAAGCTGGGTCCAGCTTCCATCTGGACTCCCCGAATCCTACCGTAGGCGGTGGCTCTGGGGGCCTGCAGGTCTCCTCTGCTTCACTCCCCTCTGTCCCTCTCCTTCCACAGAGCCGTTTGTAACTCAACGCCTGACTGAGGGGCAAATGCCCTGACTGGGTGCAAGAAGGCCCAGACGAGAAAGGAAGGGAGAAAAACAGCACCCGGTTAGGGTCGAGGTCACTGTGGGCACAACTTGTGCCCTTCCCAGGAAAGCCCCTGATGCCCGGCTTCCCAGTGCGGAGCAGTTCTCTGGCCAGGCCTTCGGGCCAAGCTGGACAGCGAGGCCTGGCTCCCCGAGGGACTTCTTCCTGCTGTCCCGCAACCCTGTGCGGCCCTACACCAGATGCTGCCCAGTGCGCGGGGCTCCGGACGGGTGCCGGGGGCCTGGAGCAGAGTCCGGGAAGAGTGGGAGCCCCGCGGGGCAGAGCGACCTGGCAGAGGCTGTGGGCGCAGGAAGAACGGGTTGGGAAGGAGCCGGGCCGCAAAGTTGTCCCGCGAGCGCTGTCCGGGGTGCTGAAGGTCTCGCCCGCGCCCCACGCCCCGCGCTCCCTCACCTTCTTCTTGCGGTCGCGGGAGCGGTTTCTGCGCTTCTTATTGGACTCCTCCTTCTCCTTCTGCTCCTGCAGGGCCTGCGCTTCGATGTCTTTGATTTTCTTCAGCTGCTTGGCCGCCTGAGCCATGGCTGGTCGCCGCCGGACCCGCCTCCCGGCCCTTACCACCGGGCGCGACCCCTGCCGAGGAGGACCGGTCCACGCCGCGCCGCCGCTCTGCGCTCAGGGCGCTCGGCTCCTCTCGGCTCCGCTCGGCTCCGCCCGCCGGGGGCGCGGGGAGCGGGGCGCGGGGCCCGGAGCCCGGATGCGCTCCCGCCGCGGCCCGCGCTCCTTTGGCGCCCAGGACTGGCTCTGGGCTCGGCTCGTTCTCCCCCCGCGCTCCTCCCTCTGCTCCTGCGGCGGCGCGGGGCACGGTGGGGGCGGAGGCGGCTGGTACTGCGGCTTGCGGCGGGCGGCTTGCGGCGGGCGGCGGGCGGTGGGTGGCGGGTGCGGGCCGGGAGGGCCGGACTCCAGCAGTTAGCCCAGGAGGGCGCGAGGGGAGCTCGCTGCCCGGGGCCTCAGCCGGCAGGACGCGGCTGGGCACGCGCAGTGCCTCCGCTGGTGCGTGCTGAGCCCGGACCGCGGGGACAAAGCGGCCGCGCCATCCGAGCCAAGGCCAAGCGGACGCCGCGCCGGACTCTGCCGCGGGAGAGACGACGTCGCGGGACGGACGGCCGAGCCAGGGCGTCAGGAACTCGGGCTGAGCCTCTGAGTGCCGGCCTTCTCGTCCGCTTGTCCCTAGTCCCGGTACAAGTCGGTCTGACACCGGGGCCGCTTCCCTGGCGTCCCCTGACGAGTGCAGTCAGTTCCCTGCGCCGAGCACCGCCGCCCCTCCGCCCCCCACCCCTCCCTGCGGCCTCCCATCGCCGCCACCTGTCAGGGGAAACCGCGGCCCGGACTTGGGGTCGGCACTTTTCTGTCTGGCGCGGCTCCAGAGGACTCCTTCCCACCCCGCGCAGCTCTCTCATATGCTAAGGAGAAAATTGTGAAAAACAACAATTACGACCTGGGAAAACTTACAGTATTAAGAGAGAATCGGCCTCCCCACCCCGGGTATGGTGTAGACACAAGCGATTGCAACCACTGTGCCCTCAGGGAAAGACGCACACGCCACACACACTGCAGACCGCGGGAGCAGCCTGGTCGCTCCAACACTGTCCCCCGGGGCCTCCTGGTGGGCCCTCCAGGGCCTTCCCTCCAGGCCAGGACTGCCCACAGTTGTGCTGGCCTAGGTCCGCTTGGCTGGGGTTCGCCAGCCCAGACCTGGGTCCTAGGCCCTCTCTTCTCATTTGGGCACAGTGGGTACCAAGAAGAACAGTCTTCCACAGAATGGAAAGTTTCAAGTAGCCATTACAATTTAAATAAAAAATTCTAAAATTTTAAAGAAACTGGTAAAATCAATTTTAACAATGTATTTTAATTCAATACCGGAAACATTTCAATATATAATGGATATGAGATTATTAACGAGGTATTTTTGCATTCTCTTACTAGGTCTTCAGTCCATTTTATACAGCACATTTCAATTCATAGGAAGCCCCTTGCCAGCAGCCATGGGAGCGGGTGGTCTTCCCAGGCTGGCCAGTCTACCCCGACCCCTGGGGACCAGCCTGCCCTCAGGCACTTGTCTCTCCTTCAGCCCAGAGCATCAGTGGCTGCCAGGCCCACCAGCCCCATACCCCTCCATCTCCTCAGAGCTGTGCCCACGTCCCCTCTTACCTCCCACCAGTGTATACCAGACCCTGCAGCATGATACTCTTCAAAACACGGCTGAATGCTGTCACTGCCCAGCTTTGAGTCCTTCACTTTGCTCTAAGGATAAAGAGTGAAATCTGTCGAATGGCCTGTGTGGGCCCAGCTTCTCCCCAGCTCTGCCCTGGGTGTCAGTGCCTCCCTGCCACCTGCCACCTTGACTGCCCAGTCCTGTTGCTTCCTCCCTCCCCTGGTCTGGTGGCTCCAGTGGGCTCACTAGACCCCAAGGCCACGGTGGATTCTGCCTCTCATGATGGTGCCACATGGTTCCTTTGTTCTGCTTGCCAGGCCCACAGCTACACATTAGTGGGATCCATTGGGCAGATGCTTCCCCTTCCCAAACCTCGAGCTCCATACAGAAAGGGACAGTGCCTGGCACCCAGGGGCTCACTAACCGCAATGTGGGGGTCCATGCCTGTGGAAGGAAGCAGCACTCCTCGGTAGGCTTAAGGACTAAGAACCAGGGCACTCTCATTGCACTGAGCATTGTCCTTGTACAGAGAGGGGAATGAGGCACAAAGAGATCTAGTTCCTTGCTTGAGGGCACACAGGTGGGAAATAGGAGAGCTGGAATTTGAGGACTCTTCATGACCCTACTTTCATGACCTTCCTGCACTAAACCATTTGATTTCCTCATCGTAAACAAGGATGATGGTCATAGCTCCTTTGAAGGCGTGTCTGGAGAACCAGGGAGAAAGTGCATGGAAAACACCCTAGTGAAACAGAGGACTGGACTGAGCTTGAGTTTCTTTTTTTGGTACTGGAGATTGAACTCAGGACCTTGTGCTTTTGAGGCAGGCTGGGCAGAACCATTGAGCTAAATCCCCGGCCCCGAGCTTGAGTTTCTTCATGTGGGGAGTAAAGGGTTGGACTCTCTGGTGCCCAAGGCCCCTCTCAGCTCCAGGATACTGACTTTTATATCTCAATCCTTCTAGCAGCCTTTTGGGGTTCAAAGGGAAACATCATTAAGGAACAGAGGCTGTACCTCAGCTGCATCTCAAGTTACCACTAACTGTGGTGGCCCTGGGTTCTCAAAACTCCAGCAGGGCAGGATGAAGGTGCAGGGGATGCCGGGGTGCTCTTAAGGTAGAGCCTGGATCTTATTATCTAAGAGGAAGCAGTCAGGCCTGGCAGAAGTTACTGGCCCCAGCAGGCTGATATTTGTACCTCAGAAGGGAGAAATAGGCTGGGCCAGCACTCGAGCCATGGAAGGAGCCCCCTGTTCCAAGGTGAGCATAACAATACTGGGAGCCAAACACCCTTCACAGTGGTGAGCGCTGTGCCCAGGGAGTGCTGGGCATTGCCCAAACATCTTACAACAACAGATAACCTTCCCTGTTTTCCACTCGAGAAGGCTCAGGCTGTGTTGAAGGGACATCTGAAAGATCACACTCCCTCGAGACACAGTGGGACTTCAGACCCAAGGTGGCCTACAAGAAGCCCGGGGGCCTGTGGGGCCAGACCCAGCTCCTGTTAAACAGTAGTGATGGATGGCCCAAGGCAGACACATAAATGGCATCCCCAGGCAAGTAACCAGTGGTCCTGCCACTTCCTCCAAAATGCAGACTCCAGACCCATACAGCATGAAGGGGAGGTAGAACCTGTGGTCACCCAAGAGCTGCCACCTCCACTGCACTGCATCTGCCCACAGGTGTCGGGCTGGCAGCCAGTGAAAACACTCACTCTTAGGCTGTTCCCACCGTGCCTCAGGGGCCACTATGTCCTGTGTGTGCCCACAACGCTCCTCAGACACACAGGGAAACAGCCCTCGAAGCCCCTCCTGTTTTCCTCCCCAAGGGGATGCTTTTCTCTGAAGCCAACTCTGCATTTCAAGTGTTTAACAAAGAAAAGGGATCCATTTTTATATTTTTTGCTTTCTTCCCTAAGATTTCCAACTGGTCCCCCAACCTCATTCTGTAAGTATGTGGTTTATGCAACTGGAGTGATTTGTGCTTTTAAAGGAAACATTATTAATAGTTAATAAAGCTTCCCAAGATAAATACTGCCTCTTCAACTAAATTATATAAATAGCTAAACACACTGGATGTGCCGAGCATTCTTCTAAGCATATTTAACCCTAAAAACAACCCCATTACCATCACCATTTTACAAATGGGGAAACTGAGGTATGGAGAGAAAGAATAATATGTTTGAGATCAAGGGCTAGGGAGTCAGAGGACCTAGGATGAGAACTAAAACAGCCTCTACAGTCTGTCCTTTACTGCTGTGTCAGCACTGACACCCTACATTGAGGTTGGGCCTGGACAGTGTCTCCTGTTTGATGCCTACACCCTAATTCCCTTTAGGAAAGGAACGGCCAGCAAGGGCCTATTTGCCCTGAGCCCCTGAGGGATGAGGCTGTGTGGTACTTGCTTTGGGACTTGTATCAGTCTGTTTTCTGTTGTTGTTAAAAAATAACTGAAGCTCAGTACTTACAATGAAAAGAGAAAAGTTTACCTCATAATCTTGGAGGCAGAAAGTCCAGAATCAAGAGGCTCCCTCAGTTCAGCCGCTGGACAGGTAACAGCAAAGCAGATGGCATCATGGAGGGAGCCACCCTGTGGCGAGACAGGAAGCCAGTGACCAGGCAGGGCTGGGCCTCCTCTGCTCAGCCTCACCATGCAGTCTTGTGAGAACCAAAAACTCCCTCCCAAGGAAGGTGTTCAGACAAAATAGAAAAATGAGATGTTTTGCATTTGTTTTATGTCTTTGAAATTCTGGAATAAAATTCATTTATTCATTTAGCCTGGGCTGGGCTCTTAGAGCCTGTGGGTCATGCTGCTTTCTTCTCTACTATCTGCAGCTTCAACCCTCACACCCAGCCTCTCCTCTCTCCTCTGTCACTCTCTACAATGGCCTTGTCTTCCATGTCACAGAAGAAATGAGGCCCACCAAGTAGAACGTCCATGGCTTCTGCTCTCTCCCTCTACCTCCTGTCAGAGCTTTTCAATTGGTTCTTCTTCTGGGCCCAGGCCCTCTCCTGTCCTCAGCAGACAGGGCCACCAAGAGTCGGGGACCTGCCTCATAGGCACCAGGCCCTGGGCTCCTTCTCCCTGTGGAAACTGGCCTTAACATTCACTCACCCAGCACCTACTCCTCTGAATCTGTTGCTCTGGCTTTGACTTCTCTCCTAAACTGAGACAAGGGAGTGTGAACCTCATGCCTCCCAGACAGCACATTCAGAGTCACAGCCATGGTGGCCCTTCCCACACCTTAGTTTTCCAGGAATGGCATCACCACCTCTACTCACCCCAGCTAGAAACCTGGGGGTCCCATGAAGATCCTCTGCCTTTCCTTTACATACCACCCATGGCTCCCTGGTTTCTACAGTCTTTCTTTAAAACTAGTTCTTAAAATTGCATGTGCACTCAAATCCCCCAGGGATCTTATTAACATGCAGGTTCTTCTATAGATAGTGGTGGATCACACCAATGACTCATATTCTCTTGTACTTGTACACAATTAATTTAATTATCTGATGCTGGAAATTAAACCTAGAGCATCACAGGAGCTGAGTAAATGCTCTACCTCTGAGAGCTCTACCTCCAGGACCCTCTACCTCACAATGTAAGAATGTACACACTGGGCTAACACCATCTGGATCAAGGTGAACATTTCCAGCACTTGGCTTGCTCTTTCTCACCTCTTCCCTGGCAGGGCTCCCCCTCAAGGAGGCAAACATGCTAGGACCTCCTCTCCTCCTTAGATTAATGTTGCCTGCACTTAAACTCAGTACAAATGAAACTGTAGGAATGTACCCTTTGGTATAAGACTTCCTTAACATGTATGTGAGATTCATCAATGTTGCATATTTCAGCAGTTTTTTCCCATTATGGTGTGGTATTCCAGTGTGTGAACATACAACTATTCATTTTCCCCTTTTCAAGCTGATGGGCATCTGCACTGTTTCCACTTGAAGCTACTACTTGGACAGCAGCTCTGGCCTTTGCTACATGTTTCTTTGAAGACAGAAGCACTGATTTGTGTTAACTATATGCTCTGGGGTGAAATGGCTGTGTCAGGGGCATAAACGTATTTCACTTGTGCAAAGTGGTTGCATCACTTTATACTACTCCCACCAGCAATGTAAGGGAATCTTGTTCCATGTCCTTGCCAGCACTTAGTATTATCAATATTTTTTTAAAGATTAGCCTTTCTGGTGAGTGAGTAGTGCCATTCTATTGTGGTTTTAATTTGAATTTTTCTGATAACTAAAGAAGCTGAGCGTCCTTTTATGTGTTTATTGGCCATTTTAATGTTTCTCTTTCATGAAATGTCTATTCAAGTAATTTGCTTGTATAGGAATTGGGCTGATTGCTGTCTGAGGAAGGAAGAACCAAAGCAATTTCCCTACTCCCACACAGCACTCAGCACAAACATTAGGAAAGTATTCCATCCCTGGTCACCAACCAGCTTTCTAGTGGACACCACCAGCCCCTGTCCTCTAATTCAGTTCAATCCAGATGTTACCTACTTGTGGGTAGCATCAGATCCCACAGCTCAAAGGCCGGGCCCCCTAAGACTGACTAAAGTCCCAGGCTGTGACCTGTACCCCTGGCCAGCTGGCTATAAATGGGAGTTCCCACAACCCCACATCAGTTCCACTCATTTTGCTGAGGCAGTTCCCCTGGAACCCCTGTAGCAGACTTACTTGCTCACTACAAAGGACCTTACAGAGGATGTGCTGGCGCATGCACAGGGCCAGATGCTGCAGGCTGTGGAGGACAGCCAGGCCGGGTGTGGAGGCTTCCTTCTGCAGGTGTGAGGGGCAGCACTGCTGGAGCCGTTCAGCTGCAGCCTGCTTTCCTCCCTGGAGGGTGGACAGCGGGCTGGGTCTTCTAAGGGTCCAGTCACAGGATCGTTGCCCTGGCAACAGGCCCCCATCCTGGAGCTGCCTGTGGCCCACAGGAGAAGCTGCATTGAAACCAAAGGTGCCTCTAGAGGAGGGAAGCCCTGAGAGATTCAGGAACAGGCATCAGAGGCCAATTATGAGAACAAAAGATTCTTCTGGTGAAATTAGGAGCTGCAGCTCAGGAACCAGGGATGTGGAGGATGGAGAGATTTCCCACCATCCCACAGTGGTATTTTCCTGATACCAGTCCACCGTGGCGCACTTCCCCACCCCACCTCACCCCTGCCAGCCCTCTCCCCAGCTCCGGAGGAACCAGCCCCCCCCCCCCCCCCGCAACACCACCACGCTGGGGCCTCAGACTCTGCTCTGCGTTCACAGGAGGTTCTCCACCTGTCACCTCCCAGCCCACCCTCGCGGCCCCTCTCCGGATTTGCACTTCTTGTGCGCATGGTTGTCCGCATGTGCTGGATTAGGGTCTCTGCGCGACTTTACACACCATCCCAAGGTTACAGCCCCACCCCAGGGTGGGAACGGTCAGGCTGGCCGCATCTTCCAGGAGATACAATTTACCCTGGACTCTCACTTCCTTGCTGCCTCTCACAGCTGGCTTCCTGTCCCCTATCTGGGGAGGCACAGGTCCCTGGGCATCTTCAGAGACTTGGGTGCCCTTGGGTCTGGTCTCCCATGTGGCCCCCGGGAGGAGGAGTGCTGCCTCCACAGTTCCCGGGGAGCTTGTGCCCCCTCCACTGCCTTATTACTATTATTATTGGTACTAGGGATTGAACCCAAAGCCTTCACACTGAGCTACATTCCCAACTCTTTTATTTTGAGACAAGGTCCTATTAAACCACTAAATTGCCCAGCTGAGCTCTAATTGGCAATCTTCCTGCCTCGGCTTCCCAGAGTACTGGGATTGCAGCAGTGGACTGCATTCCTACTGCGGGTCAAGATGCAGGAGCGGAACCCTCCTCAGAACCCCTAAGAGCCAGCCAGTTATGCACAGCTTCCTTAGGACGCAGTTACTCTCTGTCCGCCTGACTGTGCCGAGGGAGGTTGGGGTTCAAACTCAGCCCTGTGTGGCCTCCACAGGCCGCATTCCTGGCCCATCTCCAGCAGACCCCGAGGCTTCCCCTGCATGGCCGTCCCAGTGGAGTCCCCGCTTTGGCTTCGTCATGCTTCGTGCCGCCTCCTCCCTTTCTGGGCCCTGTGACTCGCCAGTGGGCACCCTGGCTCTGCCCTCCACCTCCTTCCGGAGCTACCTTGCTGCTGCTGGAACACAGGACAGGCCGCGGGTGGCCTGCTGCCCGCCTCGTCTGTGCAAGTCTGTTCAGAGGAAGGCAGAGCTCTCTGTTAGACATGGGTCTGAGCCGGTACCTCTGCGCTGTCAGCCCAGCGTCTGGGAGGCTGAGGCAAGAGGACCACAAGGCTAGGCTCAGCCTGGGCAACTCAGCCACACAGCTGAACCCCGTCTCAAAGTAATAAATGAGTAAACAAGTAAATAAATGGAAAAGATGGATGGATGGTGGATGGGGTGGAGCTCAGCTTGAGGCCCAGGCCACACACACCTAGCAGCACCTGGTAGCCAGCCAGCAGCCCTCCTCAGAGTGAAAGCCCTGTGTCCACTGTCACTCTGTGGGCCTGGGTGTGGCCTGAGCTTGGCCCCTGGACAGCTTGGTGCAGATGGCAATGCCCAGCACAGCTGTGACCTTCACCAGGGATCGGGCAGCAGTCAGGTCTCAGGCTGAGCCTGCAGGATTCATCAGCTCTGCTGAGACCCAGCCACGCCAAGAGAGAGGGCATCATGAGTTGCAGCCTTGGGCCCTGACCATTGTCTTGGTGCACCCTGGCACTCAGCTGCCATCCCCTTGTGAGGTGGCCGGTTGGCTCCCACCAGTGGCCTCCAGAACCTGAGGTCTGTAAACCCCTGTTCTTTACAAAAAACCCACCCTCAGGCATTCTGTTCCACAGGGACTGGACTGAGCCCTCTGGCCCAGCTCACTGCTCCCTTGGGCCCTGGGGCAAAGGCAGTTGTTTGCAGTGCACCAGCATCACTGCTAACCTTTGTCAGAAGCTGCTTTCTCCATGGAGTCTTTGCATGAGCTTGCTGGGGCTACATAACCAAGGACCACAGATTTCAGGACCTGGAAGCCTCTGATGGGATGCTGGCAGTACTGGGTTCCTTGAGCCCTATCCATGGGCTCCACTGCCTGCGCCTCTTTGGGGCCTCCCTCTGCATCTGCTCCCTCATCCCTTCTTCTCATGAGGGCACTGCAGACTGACTTGGGCTGCCCTGGTGACCTCCTCTTTCCTCAGTTGTTCTCCAAATACAGCCCTCCTCTGCAGTTCCGGCAGTCCAGGCCTTCCCCAGGGCTGGGCACGGGGGCATGCTCTTGGGATCCCAACCATTTGAGAGGCTGAGGCAGAAAGAGGGTAAGTTTGAGGCCAGCCTGGGTAATATAGTGAGACACCCTATCTCAAAGGAAAAAAAAGGAGTTAAAAAAAAATAGCTCCAACATTTGAATTTCGGGGAGGGACACTTTATTTAAAACTCCATTCTCCTCAGCCTCAGCACTAGCCATCACATGAGCCCTGGAAGAGCAGAGCCCTTGGCCTCCTTGGTCACTGCTTTATCCTGGTGCTTCCGCAGAGCCTGGTAAAAAGGAGGAGCTCTATTAATGTAATTAACATATATAATTCATCCATACTGACTTAATTAGTTAAAACCACAACTGTTTTTGTGAGCCCTCCATAGCTTCCTGGTGTTTTTTCTTTGATCACTTTGTTAGAGCTTCTCAATGAGCTTTGAAGACTGACTATCACAGAGGATATTTGTCACATCATTAATGCTCATTTACTATGAGCAGACTGTTTTCTCCCCAGTGCCTTTTCTCTCATGCCAACTGGAAAAGCCTCTTTGTCTCTTATCCTCTTTTTGGCACCAGAAAGCACGTATTTTTTCCCCTTCTACCCTTCTGTCTGGTATTTAAAAACATACCCTGGGAGGCATAAATTCCTCCAGTGAATATCTGTAACTGTGGGTCCAATATATAAAAAAATTGAAAGTAAAAATATCAACAGGGAAGGTTGACTATTTTACCAGAAGATCTTTCTATTCTCTTTAATTTTTATGTCTAAGGATTGAGGGTACAATTCTTTAATAGCAGTTTTCCTCTAGTGCTATAAAATATGATTAAACTTAGACATTTCAATTCATGAGCATTTGTATCTCATCAAGTTAGATAGAGTAGTCTTCACATTTCTCTGGTAATAGACCCATAAATACTCAGGGCTTTTCTTGACCTTTGATTTTTTTTTCTTCCTACAATTTCTGAATTACTACTCAAGGACAGCAGGGCAGTGAGTTGGGGTCACCTGGGGGAACAAGGATGGGAGGGATCCTTCTCACACAGGAGCAGTCTGGAGAGCCCTGTGCCCCAGAAGGAAGGCTCAGCATGAGGTCACAAAGGTGTCAGACTGTTGCCTCACTCCTCAGAGAGAAGAGAACTAAGAGCAGAGCATGGGGGTACTGCCGAGGCCCAGAGAACTGAGGAGATTTCACAGTACAAGTGCAGAGTCCCACATCACTCATGACTCTGCTTGTGGAGCTTGAATATTGTGTTGTCCTGTGCAGAAAAAGGTTCAGGTGCTATTCAGCACCTGTATTCCAACTGGCAAGCACAAAGTGAAAAGCCAAGAGGCCACAGGAGAAAGTGAACAACAGTCTGAATAACATAATGATAGGGCCTTAAAACAAACTATTATGCAGGCTTTAAAAAGGACCAGGTGAGGCCAGGACTCTACCTCCATGGTGCAATGCTTGCCTCTTAGGGCTCTGGTTCCATCCCCAGCACTGAAAAAAGGAGCAAGGT
Source organism: Heterocephalus glaber (assembly GCF_053883595.1). NCBI lineage: Eukaryota > Metazoa > Chordata > Mammalia > Rodentia > Bathyergidae > Heterocephalus > Heterocephalus glaber. Next base: position 44,039,161 of record NW_028258308.1, read on the forward strand.
AATTCCACACATGGTGATGTATAACCTCCAAGACAGATTAAATGACAAAAATTAAAAAGTAAGAGAGGAGAGATAAAATTAATGTAGTAAGAGAGGAGAGCCAAGTGGAGATGTATACACAAGTTCACGGACTGTGTTTGTGCTCAGATAGGCATGGGAAATGTCTGGAAAAATACAAAGAAAATTTCCCTTCCTTCCTTCCTTCCTTCCTTTTTCTTTCCTTTGCTGAGGATGAAGCCAGGTCCTTGCATAAACTAGGCAAGAGCTCTACCACTAAGCTGTGCTCCTGTCTGAAAGGGTGATTCTGAGCTGGGCTCCTTAAGGACAGGAACAGAAGGGTTGTCCCTGTCTGTGCACTTGTCAGGGCACACTCTGCTCCTTCACAGGAGGGTGCCTCTCCCTGGAGGCCTGGGGAGCAGAGGAGGCTGGGGAGGGACACACACCTGCGCAGACCTAGTTAGGAGGTCCCAGTCCTCTTGTCCTTCTCAAGCACAGCCAGCACAGCCCGAGCTCTCCCGTCAGTCACTTGACCTTGCTGGGGAGGGTTAGACCAGCTTCCTGAAGCACAGTGACCTTATGAGTTGTTATTTATATGTTATTTATAAACTGCTCCCAACTCTCATCACTGGGTCTTTTTCTTTTGTAAAAAAATTATGGTGGTATACATGCAACATAACCCTGTACATCTTAACCATTTTACAAACGTACAGTTCAACGGCATTGAGTACATTCACATCACCATGCGGCCATCACCACAGGCCAGGTCTGGAACTTTTGCTTCCTCCCAAATACAAACTCTGCACTCAGTAAATAGTATTCCCTCTCTCCCCACCCCAACCCTGGTAGCCACCCTTCTACTTCCTGTCTCTGAGGGTGACCACATAGAAGTAGTCATGCATCACTTAGTTTTTGTGACTGGCTTCTTTCACTTAGCACAACATCCCTGAGGTGTACTTATGTGGCAGCACAGCACATGTCAGAATTTCCTTCCTTTTGAAGGCTAAGTCATATTCCACTATGGGTATACCACATTTTGTTTATTCTTCCATCTATGGATACTTGGGTTGTTTCCATCTTCTGGTGATTGTGATGAATGCTGCTGTGAACATGGGTTACTACAAATACTGGTTTGAGCCTCTGCTTTCCATCCTTTTGGATATACATCCAGAAGAGAAATTGCTGAGTCATATGGTAATTATTTGTTTGTTTTTGAGGAACTGCCATACTATTTTCCACAGCAGCTGTTCAACTTTACAATCCTACCAACAGTGCATAAGAGCTTCAATTTCTGTACATCCTCACCAGTACTTATCATTATGTTTTTTTATAACACCAATCCTAATGGGTGTGAAGGCATATCTCATTGTGATTTTAATTATATTTCCCTAATAATTCATTATGAATATTCTTTTCATGTACTTATTCACCATTTGTATATCCTGTTTGGAGAAATGTCTAGTCAAGTTCTTTGCCCATTTTTTTTTTTTTTTGTACTGGGGATCAAACTTGGACCTTGCACTTGAAGGCAGGAGGCAGAACCACTGAGCTAAATCCCCAGCCTCTCCTTTACCCAATTTTTAATTGGTTTGTTGGATTTTTTTTTTTTTGCCATCAAGTTGTAGGACTCTGTAAATTCTAGATATCAGATCAGAAATGTGATTGCAAATACTTTCTCCCCTTCTGTGGGCTCCCTTTTTACTCTACTGTTAATATACCCTTTTTTAAGCAAAACATTTATTGGCGTATTTTAGATATACATAATGATCACATTCATCATGGGGAATTTGTACCTGTACATGACACATCTTGCTTCTTTTTTCCCCCATTCCCGTCCTCCTTTATGTATAAAAGCTTTGTTTCCATTTGTTAATGTACCTTTGATGCACAGAAATGTTTAATATCAATGAAGTATAATTTGTCTATTTTTTCTTTTGTTGCCTGAGCTTTTTGTATCATAGTTAAGAAATTATTGCTAAATCCAGTGTCATGAAAGTTTTGCCCTATGTTTTTTTCTTAGATTTTGTAATTTCAGCTCTTAGATTTAGTTCTTTGATCCATTTTCAGTTATTTTTGCGAATAGTGTGAAAACAGCAGTCCAGCTTCCTTCTTTGGCTTGTGGATATTCCATTTTCCTAGCACTGTTTATTGAAGAGACTTTCATTTCTCCATGGAATAATCTTGGCATCCTTGTCCAAAACTATATGACCATTACAGGTGAGGGTTTATTTCTGGGCTCCTCACTCTATTCCCTTGGTGTACATATCTTTCTTTGTGCCAGCGCCACATGGTTTTAATTAGCACAGCTTAAGAGTATTGTATATTTTCCTTCTGTGCACTTTGTCTCCTTCCCCTCTCTTGGAGATATCCAAGTTTCTCCTGCTATCTCTCATGCCTCAGCCTCCCCCTTTCCAGATAATCCAATTTGCCCCCCACAGTCCCAGTTTAGGCCCCTCCCTTTCATTTCTAACACTTATTAGAAGCATCCATTCCTTGTCCATTTTCTTGATGTCCATGTGAACAGACCAGCTGACCTTGTAGATAAGATTATGCCGGCGTATTGGTGGCATCTCCCAGGTCAGAAGGCCTTATGCAGTCCTGGGGCCATGGGCCACCACTGTGCTTCCCTCCAGCCTGTTCCTGGCCCACCTGACCAATCCTGTCACTGCTGCCAAAGCTATCAGTGATTTTTCCCCAAAACCTTCATTTGCACTTCAGATGCCATCTTTGACCCCCAACCTGAGCACAAACTCCTGGATATTGCACTGTCATTAAATATAAACACAGCTTTAACCACCCATCTAAGCCATCTGCTAGAGTTTGAGTTGCATGTCCCCCAAAGTCTCATGTCCTGAAGGCTTGGTCACCAGTCTGTTGTACTGTCAAGGGGTGGGTCCTAGAAAAAGGTAATTAAGCCACTGGGAGGGACGTGCCCTCAAAAAGGATACTGGGATACTGGGATCTCTCTCTCTCCCTCTTGTTTTTCCTTTTCCTGTCTCCCTCTCTCTCCTTTTTCTGAGCAGCTTCCTCTATCATATTCTCCCACCATGGTATGTTGTGGTGCCACAGGCCCAAAACAATAGGACCCAGCAACCATGGATTGGTACTTCTGAAACTATGAGCCAAGATAAACCTTTCCTCACTTTGGTTGTCTTAGGTGTTTTTTCCCAGTAAGGAAAAGCTGAGCAACACACCATCATTTCTCCACAGGTTCCCGACACAACCTCCTAACAGTCCTGTTCACACAATAGTCAGTGTAACCTTTTCTGATGGAGGACAGACAAGCTCACTGTTGCTCAAAGTGACATTGTGTACTCCCTTCCATGGTGTTTGCAATGCCTTCTGCATGGCCACAGTCAAACTGGGAAAGAAGCCACCCATGCTCGGCCATTTCTTCTTCCACCTAGAGATCTGCAAGTGGACTGCATGTGATGGCTCACAGGTTGGGCTCCACATGGGGTCTGCTCCAGGTTGCTGGTGGCCTGGGCCGGGGCCTCTGCATTTGTATCTTGAGGGGCTGAGGCTGAAGGGAAAGCAGGAAAGTAGATCTGGGCTGAGTAGGATGTGCCAAAAGCACTTGAGCATGCTTCAGGCTGCATTCTCATCCTGTCTGCCCACCCTGTGACCACAGCACAGCAAGCCCTGGGCCCAGCCTAGAACAGAAGCCCATTCTGTATGGGAAGGAGGTGGAGGAGGCATCTGCTGGATAAGCACATCACTCCACATGGCTGGCCAGGCCTACGTGATTCGACCTGGCTTTCTTCCTGACATCATCACACTCACCCTCCTCCCCTCCCTCTGCACCCACACTGGCCCCTTGCTAACCTGCCAGCTCTGCCCTTGGTCCTTCACCCTGGCTGCTTTCCCAAATATGCCCAGATGGCTCACACTCTCACCTCCAGCAGATCTGCTTCAAGTGCTGTCATCCCAGAGGGTTTTCTTGGCACCTTGCTGTCAAACAGCAACATTGTGCTCGTTGCCACTCTGTCTCTGTGCCCACTCTTCTTTCCCAGCACCCTCTCCACTCAGTGCATCACAGGAGCACTGTCTGTCTGGCAGCAACCCCTTGCTGGGCTGCAGGGCGGGTCTTGTTTTTGTTTTGTCTGTTTTGCTCTTTGCCATCACATCAGCTCTGACAACAGTGCCTAGAACACAGGAACTGGTTAGTATATGTTGAATGAAAAGCATGAGTTCAAGGCCTTTGTTGCTGACAGGACTCCTTTCTCTCACTCCCTCTATACTGGGCTTGCTGGTGCCCCTGCACACATAGACCTTTCTCCTCCAGCCATGGAAAACTCAGCCACTCCTAAGGCTCAACTCCACACCACTCCCCTTCACAAGATTCTTCCCTCCCCATTTAGTCACTCTGCTAGGATAAAATGGACTTCCTAATGAGCACACAGAGTTGATGCTGATGTACACAGGAGTAATGTGTCCTTTCTCACACTACTGTCCCAGCCACACACAATGATGATGCTATTGCAAATGCAGTTTGCATCCATCTGTCAAAGTATTTGTTTTGTTTTGGTTTTGGTACTGGGGATTGAACTCGGGACCTTGTGCTTGCAAGGCAGGCGCCGGAACCACTGAGCTAAATCCCCAGCCCTGTCAAAGTATTTGGAAACCAAGTAATTTCATAGGAAGAACCCAAGAATCAGGAGGCCTGAGTTTCTTTAAAATTGTGCTATATGATTCATAAAAGTTCATAAAATACTAACATATACTCAGTGATTATTATAAAACCAAACATCCATGTGTATCCATAGCCCAGGTCAATGAATAAAAATCACCAGCGGCCAAGGCCCAGCCACACACATAGCCTCTTCGTGCTGTGTGCTTCACACTCTACAGAGGCAGCAGAGGCAAGGCATCCATTTACTTTTAGGATGCCATTCTCCTGCTCTTTGTTTTTTAATTGTAATAAAATATACAAGACATAAAATTTGTCATTTCAGAGGCGGGGGATTTAGCTTAGTGGTTCTGCCGCCTGCCTTGCAAGCGCAAGGTCCCAAATTCGATCCCTGGTACCAGAAAAAAAATTTGCCATTTCAAGTGTACAGTTCAGTGGGATTAAGTACGTTTACACTGTTGTGTGGCCAGTACTCTGTACCCACTCAGCTCTAACGTTCAGTCCTGATGCCCCACCTGTGCTGGCTCAGCTCCACTGTCAACCTGAAGGGCTGGAGAGACACCTAGGGGCCAGCTGGGCTCACTTCAGGGTGTGGCTTTGGGGACTGTCCCTGGTCCCTGTCCCTTCCTCTCTGGCGCTGCACCCCTGCTCTGCTTCCCAGCTGCCATGAAGCAAGCGGCTTTGCCCCTTCTGCTATGATACTTCTGTCTTGGAGCCAGCTGACCATGAGTTGAATCCCCTGAAACTGTGAGCCAAATGAAACCTCTCCTTTAAATTGCAGGTATTAGGTGTTTTGCCCCAGCAACAGGAAAGCTGACCAATATAGCAACCTTATACTTTTTTTCTCTGTGAATCTGACACCTCTAGGAACCTTCTATGGGTGGAATTTGTCCTTTGGTGGTTAGTTTCTTCATTTTAGTTTAAGGTCCCAAAGGTTCACCCTCACTGTATCAAGTGTCAGGAATTGTTTTCTTTTTAAGAGTGAATAAAAGCTCATTGTATCAATTTATCATTTAGTTTATTTATTCATCTGCTGATGGACATTGGAGTTTTTCCCATTTTGGCCATTATGAATAATGCTGCCATGAGCATGGGTGTACAAATTTCTCTTTTTTAAAAATCAGTTTAATGACATACATACAATAAATAACTTACCCTTTTTTGTGGTACTGAGAATTAAATCCAGGAGCTTTGCACCAAGCTATATCCCTAACCCTTTTTTATTTTGAGACAAGGACTCACTAAGTTGCTTAGGCTGGGTTCAAACTAATGATCCTCCTGCCTCAGCCTCCCAGAGGATGGAATTATAGGTATGTGCCACTATGTTGGGCTAAATTTACCCATTTTAATGTGAATTTAAGTGACAGCTAGATACAACTTCATCACCCCCAAAGTCCTTCCTGTCTTTTTTCAGACAATATCTCCCCTTATCCCTAAGCAAGCATTCATCTGCTTTCTGCCATTACAAGCCAGGAATGTTTTAATAACCGTTTACATAAGTAGACGGACACAAGAGGTGCTCCTGCATCTGGCTTCTTTGGCCCAGTGGTGTTTGGAGATTCACTCATGTTATCAAGTGCACCCATTATGCACCGGAATTGTCCCACTGTGTGGAGATGCCACACTCGGTCCCCCCCACCTCAAAGTTCATGACCATTTGAGTTCTTCCCAGCATCAGTCATTTGTGAGTGAAGTTGCTATTGCTTCCACTTCTCTTCAATAAGGGTTGAAGAGTAGAACCCCTGGGATGGATACGCTTAAGTCTCTGATTAAGTTTTTCAGAAACTGCCAAAATGTTTTGTAAAGTAATTTTACCTTTTTACATTACTACCAGCAATATATAAGCTTTGAAATTGCTCAACATCCTTATCAACACTTAATATGGTCAATCTCTGGCCCAGGTGTGTAGCTCAGTGGTAAAGTATGAGCTTAGAGTGCATATGGCTCTGGGTTCAATCCTGGCATAAAAACCCCTCAAGTATGGTCAACTTTTTTTTTTCAGTTTTTAGTTTTTATTAGTATGTGTTTGCAGTATATGATGATTATATTCCTTGTGTGGAGCTGGTATATAACATATCTTAGTTCCTTTATCATTCTCCTCCACCTCCATCTGTCTCTTGGTTCTCTTTCTTTTTGCAAAAGCTCTGTCTCCCTATTCCTATTATGTATCTTTTATTTTGCTCTTTATTTATATTTTGGGTTTCTCATATAAGAGAAACCGTGTGTTATTTAAGCTTGTGTGTCTTATTGATTTCATTTACCATATGGTCTTAAGGTGTATCCATTTTCCTACCAATGATTCCAGTTTGTCCTTCTTTATGGGAGAGTAATACTCCATTGTGTGTAAATATCACATTTTTTAAAATTCATTCACCTAGTAATGGACATATAGCTCACTCCCAAGATTTAGCTATAATGAATTGTGCTGCTATACACATGTGTATGCATGCATCATTGCATTATGATGTCTTGAACTCTTTCAGGAAGATACAAATGGAATTTGTATTTTGACTTTTTGCAGAATCTCCATACTGATTTCCATGGTGGCTGTACTAGTTTACATTCCCACCAATAATGTAGAAGGATTTCTTTTCCCCTCACAGCCTCTCCAGCATTTGTTATCATTTGATTTCTTCAAATAGCTGTTCTTTCTAGAGTAAGATGAAATCTCAGTGTTGTTTCAATTTGCATTTCTCTAATGGCCAGGGATGTTGAGTACTTTTCATGTAATTATTGGCCATTTATATTTCTTTTTCTGAGAACTATCTATTCATTTCAGTTGCCCATTTTTTTTGATTCGGTCTTTTATTTTGATGGGGGTCTAAATTTTTTTAGTTCTTTATGTATTCTAGATATTAGTCCTCTACTGAGGAATTGCTGGCAATTTTTTTTTTCCTATTTGGTAGGTTGTTTCTTCACTCTGAGTTCTTTCCTTTGTGATGCAGAAGCTTTTAAATTTGATATGATCCCACTTGTTGATTCTTTTTTTTAAATTTAATTTTATTGGTACATTTTAGGTAAACAATATGACATTCATCATTGGAAATTTACACCTTTACATAATCTTTCTTGGTTCTTAATGTTTCCCCATTCCCCTGCCCTTTCTTCAACCCCTCCATCCCTCCCTATTTACAAAGACTGTGTTTTCATTTTCTCATGTTAATTCCATTCCCTTCTTTCCTTTCCCCTACCCCTCCCACTTCCCTTTCCCCTTTGCACCTTTTCTTCCTATTTAACACTATCTATTATGCCTTTTAGTCCTTATTTACACTTTCAGTTTCTCACACTAGAGAAACTATTCAGTATTTACACATGTGTGTCCTATTTATTTCACTTAAGAGTATTGCCTCAATGCATATCCATTTAGCTAGAAATATTTCTAATTTCTCATTTTTATGGCTGAGTAGTACTCCATTTTATAAAAGAACCACATTTGCATTATCCAGTCTCCAGTTGATGGGCATTTGGGCTGTTTCCAACATTTAGCTATTATAAACTGTGCTGCTATGAACATGGGTGCACATATATCACTGTGGTATGATTCTTTTAATTCTTTGGGGAAGATACCCAGCAGGGGAATAGCTGGGTCAAATGGGACTTCCAGTCCTGGTTCTTTGAGGTATCTCCATACTGATTTCCACAGTGGTTGCACCAGTCTACACTCCCACCAGCAGTGGGGCAGGGTTCTTCTTTCCCCACGGCCCAAACAGCATTTATTCAATAATTCATGATTTCATGATAGCAGCCATTTTTTCTGGAGTGAGGTGGAGTCTCAGCACTGTTCTCATTTGCATCTCTCGAATGACCAGTGATGTTGAACATTTTTTCATATGTTTATTTGCCATTTCTACTTCTTTGTCTGAGAAATGTCTGTTCATTTCAGATGCCCATTTTTGGATTGGGTCTTTAAATTTGGGAGGTCTGATCTTTTTAAGTTCTTTATAGATTTGAGATAGTAGACCTTTGTCTGAGGAACAGCAGGAAAAAATTTTTTCCCACATTGTGGGTTGTCTCTTCACACTGCTGGTGGTTTCTCTTGCTGTGCAGAAGCTTTTTAATAAGAACAGATCCCACTTGTTGATTGTTTGTGCTAGTTCACATGCAACTGAGGTTTTGTTCATAAAATCTTTTCCTACACCAATGTCTTCAAGAGTTCTACCTAACCTCTGTTCCAGCCAGTTCAGCATTTCTATTTTAATATTTAGATCTTTAATCCATTTTGATTTTAGTTTAGTGCATGGTGACAGGTATAGGTCTAGTTGTAGTCTTTGGCAAGTTGAAACCCAATTTTTCCAGCACCATTTATTAAAGAGGCTATCTTTCCTCCAGTGAGGGTGTTTGGCTCCTTTATCGAAGATGAGATGGCTGAGTGTGTCTGGAGTAGTTTCAGCATCTTTGAATCTGTTCCACTGGTTTTCAGGTCTGTTTCTGTGTCAGTACCATGCTGTTTTTATCACAGTAGCTTTGTAGTATAGTTTCAAGTTGGGGATTGTGATACCCCCTGCCTTGTCTCTGTTACCTAGAATTGCTTTTGCTATTCTGGGTCTCTTCTTGTTCCAAATGAATTTTTGGATTGTTTTCTCAAGTTCCATGAATTATGGTGCTGGGATTTCAATTGGGATTGCATTGAATCTATATAGTAGTTTTGGAAATATGGCCATTTTCACTATGTTGATCCTTCCTACCCAGGAGCAAGGGATGTGTTTCCATTTTCTGATGTCCTCTTCAATCTCTCTTTTCAGAGTGCTATAATTTTCGAAGAAAAGGTCTTTGATTTCTTTTGTTAGGTTGATTCCAGTATTTCAGTTTTAGGTATTTCAGTTTTTTGGATGCTATCATGAAAGGAATTATTTGCCCTATTTCTCTCTCAGTGAGTCTGTCATTGGTGTAGAGGAAAGCTATTGATTTTTGCGTGTTGACCTTGTATCCAGCTACTTTACTGAATTTGGTTATTAAGTCTAGAAGACTTTTGGTGGAGTTCGTGGGGTATTCTATATAGAGTATCATGTCATCTGCAAATAATGACAGTTTGACTTCTTCATTTCTTATCTTTATTCCTTTTATTTCTTTCTCTTGTTTAATTGCCATGGCTAATGTTTCCAAAACTACATTAAACAGGAGTGATGATAGTGGACATCCTTGTTTTGTTCTGATTTTAGTGAAATCCTGTGAAGGATTTCAGTTTTTGACCATTTAGTATGATATTGGCTGTTGGCTTTTCATAGATGGCTTCTATCAGTTTGAGGTAGAGACCATCTATTCCAATTTTTTATAGGGTTTTTATCATAAATGCATGTTGGATTTTGTCAAATGCTTTTTCTGCATCTATTGAGGTGATTATATGGTTTTTGTCCTTGGCTCTGTTACTAGAATGTATTACATTTATTGATTTGCGTGTATTGAACCATCCCTGCATCGCTGGGATGAATCCCACTTGGTCAGGGTGTGTGATCTTCTTGATGATCTTCTGCATTCTATTTGCCATTATCTTATTAAGGATTTTTGCACCTATGTTCATTAGTGAGATTGGCCTATAGTTCTCCTTTTTGGTTGGGTCTTTCTCTGCTTTGGGGATCCAGGTGATGCTTGCTTCCAGGAATGAATTTGGGAGTATTGCTTCCCTTTCAATTTCATTGAAGAGTTTAAAACAGTAGTTGGCAGTAGTTCCTCTCTAAATGTCTTGTAGAATTCAGCAGTGAAGCCATCAGGACCTGGGCTTTTCTTAGTTGGTAAGTTTTTAATTATGTTTTCAATTTAATTGGTTGATATTGGGTTGTTTACAATTTTTAGGTCATCTTCGTTCGACTTTGGTAATTCATATGTATCTGGGAATCTGTCCATTTCTTCTGTGTTTTCCATCTTATTGGCGTATAGGTTCTCAAAGTAGGTACTGATGGGGCCGAGGATTTAGCTCAGTGGTTTCGCTGCCTGCTGTGCAAGTGCAAGGACCCGAGTTCAGTCCCTGGTACCAAAAAAAAAAAAAAAAGTAGGTATTGATGATCCTTGGGATTTCTGCTGGTTCCATTGTAATTTCATTTTTTTCATTCCTAATTGCGTGGATTTGGGCCTTTTCTTTCCTTTTTCTGACAAGGTTGGCTAAGGGTTTTTCCATTTTGTTTATTCGTTTGAAGAACCAACTCTTGGCTTCATTGATTTTTTTGTATTGTTCTCTTAGTCTCCATTGCATTGATTTCTGCTCTGATCTTTATAATTTCCTCTCTTGTATGAGCTTTGGGTTTGTCATGGTCTTCTTTTTCTAGAAGCCTGAGGTTCAGCATCAGGTTGTTTAATTGGGCTTGTTCTGTTTTCCTAATATGCATATTCACTGCTATGAATTTCCCTTGTAAGACTGCTTTCATTGTGTCCCATAGATTCCGATATGTTGTATTGTCATTGTCATTTAATTGAAGGAACTGTCTGATTTCTTCTTTAATTTCCTCTGTGACCCATTGGTTATTCAGAAGTGTGTTGTTCAATTTCCACATGTTTATGAAATTTTTTGAGTTTCTTTTGCTATGGATCTCCAATTTCATCGCACTATGGTCTGATAATATACAGGGGATAACTTCAATTCCTTTGCACTTACTTAAACATGTTCTAAGAGCGAGTATGTGGTCTATTTTGGAGAATGATCCATGAGCAGCTGAAAAGAATGTGTATTCTGATTTGGTGGGGTGGAACACTCTATAAACATCTGTTAAGTTCATTTGTTCAAGAGTTTGATTGAGTTCTAGTATTTTGTTGCTTATTTTTTGTCTAGTTGATCTATCTATTTGTGACAGTAGGGTGTTGAGGTCTCCCACTACTATTGTATTAGTGCTTATATGATATTTCATGTCCGTTAGTATTTGTTTTATGTAGTTGGGTGCACTAGTGTTTGGTGCCTAGATATTTATGATTGTTATCTCTTCCTCTTGGATTCTTCCCTTTACAAGGATGTAGTGTCCTTCTTTGTCTCTCTTAATCAGTGTTGGTTTGAAATCTACTTGATCTGCAAAGAGGATAGCTACTCCTGCTTTTTTTCGGGTTCCTGTCGCATGGAGTGTTGTTTTCCACCCTTTAACTTTCAGTCTATGAGTTTCCTTTTGAATGAAGTGTGTTTCTTGTATGCAGCATATTGTTGGATTTTGCTTCTTGACCCATTCTGCCAGTCTATTTCTTTTGAATGGTGAATTGAGACCATTAACATTGATGGTTATAACTGAAACATATTGACTTGTCATTGCCATGACTTTTTCTTTTTGTTGGGTTCTCCCCCTTTACATTTAATTTCTTGTCATGCCAGATGGGTTCATTCTGCTTTGCTTCCTGGGGTTGTGATCCTCAATGTCTGTTACTAGGATATTGTGTAAAATTCTTTGGAGTGCTGGTTTGGTATTCATGAAGTTCCTAAGGTGCTCTTTGTCATGAAAGTATCTTATTTCTCCATCCATTTTGAAAGATAGTTTTGCAAGGTACATCAATCTGGGTTGGAGGCTGTTTTCCTTTAAGGCTTGGAATATGTCACTCTCCAAGCTCTTCTTGCCTTGAGGGTTTGTGTTGAGAAGTCTGCTGTGATTCTGATGGGCTTTCCTTTAAATGTGATTTGTTTCTTTTCTCTAACTGCTTGTAGAATTTTGCTCTTCTGTTGTGTTTCTGGAATCTTAACTATTATATGCCTATATGTAGATTTTTTTTTTTTTTTTTGCTAAAGGTTAATTGGAGTCCTATATGCCTCACTTATCTCTGTGTGAAGTTCTTTTCCCCTGCTTGGGAAGTTTTCTGCCATTACTTCTGTGAACAGCTTTTTTATGTTTTCTGCAGTCTCCTGTTTCTTCATTGACTCCGATCAGTCTTATGTTATTCTTCTTTGCATCGTCTAGCAGCTGCTGGATTGATTTCTCGTGGTCCCTTACTATTTTTAAGAAATTTTTCTAGTCACATGGAAGATGCCAAATTACCCCACTGCAGACAGGCAGGTCTGTGCATGCCCCACCTGAGTCGCACGGAACACAGCGAATCACCCTGCTGCAGACAAGAAGCCACCTGGTTCCACACTACAAAGATGCAGAGGACACCAGACCACCAGACCAAGGTACTGAGTCCCGCAGTTCCTGGCCCAGAGGTAGGGGTTTCTGAGCCATCGTCCCACAGCTCCTGGTACAGAGGAAGGGGCTTCCCAGTCACCATCCCTCCTGCTGCTCCCAGCCCAGAGGAAAGGGCTTTTGGGCCACCTTCTGTCCCGCTGCTCCTGGTCCAGAGGAAGGGGTTTCCAGGCCACCATCCCTCCCACTGCTCCCAGCCCACAGGAAAGGGCTTTTCGGTCACCATCCCTACTGCTACTCCTGGCCCCTGTCCCACCTCACCCAGCTCAGAGGAGGTAATCTGCGCAGGCACTAACAGCCCCCCGCCCCAGTCGAAATGAGAAAACACATAAACAAGTCTCAAAACCAGATTTCCAGATCACCTACAACAACCCCAAAGGGAAATGAGATGGAACACTCTGATACTCAACCACCTGGACCCACTGAACTGGCAACAAAAGGGGATCTGGAAAAAATGAAATCAGAAATAATTTCTCAGATAACAGGAGAAATTGTGCCCCTAGTGCAAGACATGATTAATAAATCTAGAGAGGAGCTCAGGAACATGATGGAATCCCAGCATAAGAAACAAATGGAATCCATAAAACAGATGCAAATAGATTTCCAGGACATGAAAAACTCCATTGAAAGTCTACACAGCAGAATGAGCCAATGTGAGAACAGAATTTCAGATATAGAAGATAAGATTGCAATTAGTGACCAGGACAAGAAAAATTGCTTCAAAATTATAAGGGAACATGAGAAATCAATCCAGCAGCTGCTAGATGATGCAAAGAAGAATAACATAAGACTGATTGGGCTCAATGAAGAAACAGGAGAGAGTGCAGATGACATAAAAAAATCTCTTCACAGAAATAATGGCAGAAAACTTCCCAAGCAGGGGAAAAGAGCTTCACATACAGATAAGTGAGGCATATAGGACTCCAAATAGCCTTGACCAAAAAAAATCTACACATAGGCATATAATTGTTAAGATTCCAGAAACACAACAGAAGAACAAAGTTCTCCAAGCAGTCAGAGAAAAGAAACAAATCACACACAAAGGAAAGCCCATCAGAATCACAGCAGACTTCTCAACAGAAACCAGCAAGGCAAGAAGATCTTGGAGTGACATGTTGCAAGCCCTAAAAGAAAACAGCCTCCAACCCAGATTGATGTACCTTGCAAAACTATCTTTCAAAATGGATGGAGAAATAAGATACTTTCATGACAAAGAGCACCTTAGGAACTTCATGAATACCAAACCAGCACTCCAAAGAATTTTACACAATATCCTAGTAACAGACATTGAGGATCACAACCCCAGGAAGCAAAGCAGAATGAACCCATCTGGCATGACAAGAAATTAAATGTAAAGGGGGAGAACCCAACAAAAAGAAAAAGTCATGGCAATGACAAGTCAATATGTTTCAGTTATAACCATCAATGTTAATGGTCTCAATTCACCATTCAAAAGAAATAGACTGGCAGAATGGGTCAAGAAGCAAAATCCAACAATATGCTGCATACAAGAAACACACTTCATTCAAAAGGAAACTCATAGACTGAAAGTTAAAGGGTGGAAAACAACACTCCATGCGACAGGAACCCGAAAAAAAGCAGGAGTAGCTATCCTCTTTGCAGATCAAGTAGATTTCAAACCAACACTGATTAAGAGAGACAAAGAAGGACACTACATCCTTGTAAAGGGAAGAATCCAAGAGGAAGAGATAACAATCATAAATATCTAGGCACCAAACACTAGTGCACCCAACTACATAAAACAAATACTAACGGACATGAAATATCATATAAGCACTAATACAATAGTAGTGGGAGACCTCAACACCCTACTGTCACAAATAGATAGATCAACTAGACAAAAAATAAGCAACAAAATACTAGAACTCAATCAAACTCTTGAACAAATGAACTTAACAGATGTTTATAGAGTGTTCCACCCCACCAAATCAGAATACACATTCTTTTCAGCTGCTCATGGATCATTCTCCAAAATAGACCACATACTCGCTCTTAGAACATGTTTAAGTAAGTGCAAAGGAATTGAAGTTATCCCCTGTATATTATCAGACCATAGTGCGATGAAATTGGAGATCCATAGCAAAAGAAACTCAAAAAATTTCATAAACATGTGGAAATTGAACAACACACTTCTGAATAACCAATGGGTCACAGAGGAAATTAAAGAAGAAATCAGACAGTTCCTTCAATTAAATGACAATGACAATACAACATATCGGAATCTATGGGACACAATGAAAGCAGTCTTACAAGGGAAATTCATAGCAGTGAATATGCATATTAGGAAAACAGAACAAGCCCAATTAAACAACCTGATGCTGAACCTCAGGCTTCTAGAAAAAGAAGACCATGACAAACCCAAAGCTCATACAAGAGAGGAAATTATAAAGATCAGAGCAGAAATCAATGCAATGGAGACTAAGAGAACAATACAAAAAAATCAATGAAGCCAAGAGTTGGTTCTTCAAACGAATAAACAAAATGGAAAAACCCTTAGCCAACCTTGTCAGAAAAAGGAAAGAAAAGGCCCAAATCCACGCAATTAGGAATGAAAAAAATGAAATTACAATGGAACCAGCAGAAATCCAGAGGATCATCAATACCTACTTCCAGAACCTATACTCCAATAAGATGGACAACACAGAAGAAATGGACAGATTCCTAGACACATATGAATTACCAAAGTTGAATGAAGAAGACCTAAAAATTCTGAACAACCCAATATCAACCAATGAAATTGAAAATGTAATTAAAAACTTATCAACTAAGAAAAGCCAGAGCCCTGATGGCTTCACTGCTGCATTCTACAAGACATTTAGAGAGGAACTGCTACCACTACTGTTTAAACTCTTCAATGAAATTGAAAGGGAAGCAATACTCCCAAATTCATTCCTGGAAGCAAGCATCACCTTGATCCCCAAAGCAGAGAAAGACCCAACTGAAAAAGAGAACTATAGGCCAATCTCACTAATGAACATAGATGCAAAAATCCTTAATAAGATAATGGCAAACAGAATGCAGAAGATCATCAAGAAGATCATACACCCTGATCAAGTGGGATTCATCCCAGGGATGCAGGGATGGTTCAATATATGAAAATCAATCAATGTAATACACTATATCAATAGAGCCAAGGACAAAAACCATATGATTATGTCCATAGACGCAGAAAAGGCTTTTGACAAAATCCGACATGCATTTATGATAAAAACCCTATAACAAATTGGAATAGATGGTCTCTACCTCAAACTGATAGAAGCCATCTATGAAAAGCCAACAGCCAATATCATACTAAATGGTCAAAAACTGAAATCTTTCACACTCAAATCAGGAACAAGACAAGGATGTCCACTATCACCACTCTTGTTCAATATAGTTATGGAAACCTTAGCCATGGCAAATAGACAAGAGAAAGAAATAAAAGGAATAAAGATAGGTAATGAAGAAGTCAAATTGTCATTATTTGCAGATGACATGATACTCTATATAGAAGACCCCAAGAACTCCACCATAAGTCTTCTAGACTTAATAACCAAATTCAGCCAAGTAGCTGGTTACAAGGTCAACACACAAAAATCAATAGCTTTCCTCTACACAAATGAAAGACTCACTGAGAGAGAAATAGGGCAAATAATTCCTTTCATGATAGCATCCAAAAAACTGAAATACCTAGGAATCAACCTAACAAAAGAAATCAAAGACCTCTTCTCTGAAAACTATGGCACTCTGAAAAGAGAGATTGAAGATGATATCAGAAAATGGACAGACATCCCCTGCTTCCGGGTAGGAAGGATTAATGTAGTGAAAATGGCCATACTTCCAAAACTGCTGTATAGATTTAATGCAATTCCAATTGAGATCCCAGCAGCATACTTCATAGACCTCGAGAAGACAATCCACAAATTCATTTGGAACAAGAAGAGACCCAGAATAGCAAAAGCAATTCTAGGTAACAGAGACATGGCTGGGGGTATCACAATCCCCAATGTGCAACTATACTACAAAGCTACTGTGATAAAAACAGCATGGTACTGGCAAAGAAACAGACTTGAGGACCAGTGGAACAGATTAGAAGATGCAGATACAATGCCAGACACACTCAGCCATCTTATCTTCAACAAAGGAGCCAAACACCCTCACTGGAGGAAAGATAGCCTCTTTAATAAATGGTGCTGGAAAAATTGGGCTTCAACTTGCCAAAGATTAAAACTAGACCGTGCACTAAACTAAAATCAAAATGGATTAAAGATCTGAATATTAAAATAGAAATGCTGAACCAGTTGGAACAGAGGTTAGGTAGAATCCTTGAAGACATCGGTGTAGGAAAAGATTTTATGAACAAAATCTCAGTTGCCCGTGAACTAGCACAAACAATGAACAAGTGGGATCTCTTCTTATTGAAAGGCTTCTGCACAGCAAGAGAAACCACCAGCAGTGTGAAGAGACAATCCACAATGTGGGAAAAAATCTTCACCTGCTCTTCCTCAGACAAAGGTCTACTATCTTGAATCTATAAAGAACTTAAAAAGATCAGACCTCCCAAATTTAAAAACCCAATCCAAAAATGGGCATCTGAAATGAACAGACATTTCTTACACAAAGAAGTAGAAATAGCAAATAAATACATGAAAAAATGTTCAACATCACTGGTCATTCAAGAGATGCAAATGAAAATAACGCTGAGATTCCACTTCACTCCAGAAAGAATGGCTGCTGTCATGAAATCAACCAATAACAAATGCTGGCAGGGCTGTGAGGAAAGAGGAACTCTGCTCCACTGCTGGTGGGAGTGTAGACTGGTGCAAGCACTGTGGAAGTCAGTATGGAGATACCTCAAAGAACGAGGACTGGAAGTCCCATTTGACCCCGTTATTCCACTGCTGGGAATCTTCCCCAAAGAATTAAAAGAATCATACCACAGTGATATATGTGAGCCCATGTTCATAGCAGCACATTTTGTAATAGCTAAAACTTGGAAACAGCCCAAATGCCCAGCAACTGGAGACTGGATAAAGAAAATGTGGTTTTTTAATAAAATGGAGTACTACTCAGCCATAAAAAATGAGATATTAGAGACATTTATAGCTAAGTGGATGCACATTGAGGTGATACTCTTAAGTGAAATAAATAGGACACACATGTGTAAATATTAAATAGTTTCTCTGGTGTGAGAACCTGAAAGTGTAAATAAGGACTAAATGTATAATAGGTAATGTGAAATAGGTAGAAAAGGGGCAAAGGGGAAGGAAGTGGGAGGGCTAGGGGAAAGGATAGAAGGGAATGGGATTAATATGAGAAAATGGAAAAATAGGAACAAAATCTTTGTAAATAGGGAGGACTGGAGGGTTTGAAGGGAGGGCTGGGCAAGGGTGAAAAATAAGAACCAAGAGAGATTATGTAAAGGTGCAAATTTCCAATGATGAATGTCATTATATTGTATACCTAAAATGTACCAACCGATAATGTAAAATAGGAAGAAAAGGTCCAAAGGGGTAGGGGTAGTGTGAGGGGCAGGGGGAAGGAAAGAAGGGAAAGGAAAAATACTGAGCAATGGAAAAAATGGAAATAAAGTCTTTGTAAATAGGGAGGATGGAGGGCATGAAGGGAGGGCTAGGAATGGGGAAAAAATAAGAACCGAGATGCATTATGTAAAGGTACAATTCCCAATGAGAAATGTAATTGTGTTGTATACCTACAATGTACCAATGAAAGAATTTAATACAAAAAAAAAAAAAGAAATTTTTCTTTTCTTGGTCACTAATTGCAGTCTTATCTTCTATATCTGAAATTCTGTCCTCACATTGGCTCATTCTGTTGTGTAAACTTTCAATGCAGTTTTTAATCTCCTGGAAATCTGTTTGCATCTGTTTTATGGATTCCATTTGTTTCCTATGTTGGGATTCCATCATGTTCCTCAGTTCCTCTATTTTTTTTATCTGTGTCCTCTCTAGATATATTAATCATGTCTTGCACTATGGGCACAATCTCTGCTGTTATCTGAGAAATTATTTCTGATTTCATTTTTTCCAGATCCTCTTTTCTTGCCAGTTCAGGGAGTCCAGGTGGTTGAGTATCAGATTGCTCCATTTTGTTTCCCTTTGGGGTTTCTTTAGGTGATCTGGGAGTCTGGTTTTGAGACTTGTTTAAGTGTCTTCTCGTTTCAACGCTGGGCTGGGAGGGGATGTGTGCTTCTGGCACCTGCACGGCTCCCCTCCTTGGCACTGGGGGCAATGATACAGTGGCCTGGAAGGTTCACCTCCTCTGCTCTGGGGGCAGCTCTGCTCCTAGGTGCTGTGGACAGAGGTCTATAAACTCTTTTGATGGTTAAATAAAAAGGTTGTTTAGGGAACCTATGAATTCTGCCTGGTTTCCTGTTGGAAAGCACACTTCAGGGCCCTACTAATTCCACAATTTGGACCTTCTCTTAGGACATTCCACAGTGCCATTTGGGTGAGGTAATTACCTTTACTGTTTGGAGGCATTTTAGACCTCTTGCAAGACATTTGGGGCCACTGAATGGTCATCAGTGGTATTTGTGGTGAAGTAAGTGCTTTCACCATTTGTAGCTATTTGGACCTATAGCAGGGCATTTGGGGGCACTGATTCATGTGAGTTGAAATTTAGATCTAGAAAAATTCCCACTCATTAGGTTGGTTGTCTTTGGTATGCTTTCATTTCTTTTTGTTTTTTATCTTTCTTTTCCTATAATCACCTTTATTCTAGGATGGCAAACAGGGTTTCAGTACCATCTAGAGTTATGTAAGCCATTTGGGGCTTCAAGTTGCACTGATGATTCCTTTTTTTTTTTTTTAACATGGTACCACTATGTAGTTCAGGCTGGCCTGGAAATCCCTATGTAGTCCAGGCAGTTCTCCTGCCTCAGCCTCCTGAGTGCTGGGATTATAGGTATATGCCACCATACCTGGCTGCTCCAGGTTTTAAGACATTTTTCATTGTGTTAAAATTTAATCACAACTGGTAAGGTTTCACATCTTGTGCTAGTTCTATTGATCAAGGCCTCTAGAAAGAATGAAAGAAAGAAAAGAAAGAAAGAGAAAGAGAGAGAGAGAGAGAGAGAGAGAAAGAAAGAAAGAAAGAAAGAAAGAAAGAAAGAAAGAACCATGAAAAACAAAACAGCAAGCCATCTATAGTCAAATTTCTCTATTTTTTTTGAATTAAGGAATAGAGGTAGCAGGAGGTACCAATCAATTTTCAGCAAACAAGATTTGATAAATATTTTGAAACACAAACAATTAAAGTGAATCAAGGACTGTTAGCTAAAATGAAGAAAAATTTTTAAAAATTTAAACCTCAGTAACAAACTCCCCCACAATTGACCAAGTAGCTGTTATGATCAGTGGCACAGAAGCCTCTCCCTAGTGCTTGCCACTGAACCAGAAAAAACTGCAGAAAAAGCAGGTATGGATGCTATCCTGGCCAGTCACTCCTAGGAATTTTTTAGGATAGTTCCATGAAGTCATAAAGCACTTTTAGTCAGGCAGGCCATGTTGCATCACAATAAAATCACTTTGTTCTAATTCTAATGTAATCAAAACACTATAAAAAGCCATAAACAGCCACTGTTTTCACTCTTCCATGGTGGCTTGCCCTCATGCTGTAGAGTACACTTCTTTTCCTACTTTTACTGGGTCCAAACTCATTCTGCACAGCCTGTTTCTTTTCCTATCTTTAATAAAACTTTGCTACCATTAAAGAAACACCTGGAAACTACCACAGACACTTTTATTCCTCAGCAGATTACAAGAGAGCTCCTCAAACATATGACTCGTGTCTCTCTCCGCTTAAAATCTTTTAACTCAGACTAAGTGTGTGGTATATGCCTCTAATCCTAGCACTGGGAGGCAGAGGCAGGAGGACTACCATGAGTTTGAGGCCAGCATGGGCTATGTAATGAGTTCAAGGCCAGTCTGAACTATATAGCAGGACTCGGTCTCAACACCTCCAGAAAATAAAATAAATTGTGTTTACTCAAACTCTTTTTGTTTTGTCTTTGAAGTTAACAAATTTAAATCTTTATTCTTCTCTATAACATCCTTAATTTTAATATAAAGATATTAATTGACCAGTGGAGGTATGTATTCGGTATATACAATGTGTTTAATATTCTTAATTTTTAACTTTCTTTTTAAAAATGAAAGTAGTGCAATAATGGCTATTTTACTTTTTGGTTTTTAGCTACTTTCTAAAACTTTTACAATTGATTTTATAATAGGAAAAAGAATAAAGTTCTCTTCAGTGCTTTCAGTGTGATAATCACGTTTTACAAAATTAATTTAAAAGGGAGAGAAAAAGCTGTTATTCAGAAATGTGCAGCAGACAACTACAGTAAAAGGCCAAATACACCAGTAGATAGTGTCAATCCAAATATGAGAGAACTTTGCCATTATGCTTTAATTTCCTCCTAAAGTCAGTAGAAGCACATATTTTAGTAATATAAGTTTAAATTATAATAAATGTAATTACCTTTATTCTTTTTCTTCACTATCTCAGTTGTAAACATTTTTTAAATTTCTGGCATAAAGGCTCTTTATCAATTTCAGCACTGATTTTTTTTTTTTTTTTTTTTTGAACCGGGGAGCAAAACCACCAAGCTAGATGCCCGGCCCTCAGCACTGATTTTTATCAAAATATTTTCTGGCTCTGAAAAGCACTGTTCCAACAAAGGCCAGTTGTCCAAGAAGCCTATAATTCTCCTTTGTATGTGATCTCTTAAGTTCTGGTACCCATGCTTATCTTGGTTTTCAGCAGCACCATGTTGACCAATATCTTCATGAGTCATTTCATGAGGAAATTCTTCAACTATAATATCATTCATGTGACTCAGCAAGAAAGTATCTGAAATATCTAGTAAGATGACAAAATCAAATGCAGAAGAGGGAAGAGGTACTTCTTTTGAAGCCATAGGATCCACAGCTTATGTGGATATTTGTGTTTTCTTTGCCTCTTTTTCTACAAGGTTTCTATTACAGCCAGTGAGAGCTTCCTCTAGAAGCTGTGCTTGGTTTAATGTCATTGGAAAACCATCAAGGATCCACCCTTGATTCACAGGCATCCCAGTAGTAGCATTTACTATGATGTTAACTAATAATGTGTCCGTAATGCGCTTTCCTTTCTTCAGCAATTGTGATTATGCACCAAACTGAGCACATACAGTGAGTTTACAGAAATGATGACTACCGCTTGATTTGACTTCTTCAGTTTTTGGTGTTCTATAGTATGTGTACTAGATGTAGTTTCACCTTCTGTTTCTGGTACTGGTTCACCTGAAGCCGGAGCATCTGAAGATACATTGTGAGTCCTGGCTTTCTTTACTATCCTCTAGCAGATCTGATGGAACCTCTCCACCTCCTTTCTGACTTGGTAGGTCCTCACTGACTTTTTCGTTGTCATAAAATGCTCCCATAGCTTCTTGGACAAGAGTGCCTATACGAAGTACCTGAATAGGAAACTCTCTTTGTAGAGTCTTTAAAGTGATAGTTTTCCCATTAAGTGTTTTTCCCACTAAGCATCTTTTAATAGCAAATGAAGGCAGTTCAGGCTCTATTGGCTCAACTTGAGGAGGAAGAGATTTTTCAATGAGTTTGTGAAGAATATGGCCCAGTATGGAATTGTTGGAGGGTGGTGAATTATCTGTCATTTCTTCTGGTACAGCCCACTCTCCAACCATGTTCTTATATTCTTCATAATCTTTGCTATCTAGCAAGTCTCTTTTATCCAGTTCTCTAAGTTGCTATTCAGAGGGATTAGCAGGCATATGCTTAATAGAGGTCTGTTCATATATGGGCCTTCCATGAAAAAATAATTCCTTCCAATCACGCATCATCTTAAGTGGAATCAGGTTATTAATTGACATTTGATAGCCTGCCACTTTAGTGGACAAATCAAGTATTTGATCCAAAATTTCTCTTCATATTTTATAATGCTTTCTATAAAGAGCCTGAACTCTTTTTACAACAATCTGTTCATGAACTTCTTTCTTTCTGGGGATTTGTTCTTCAAAATCAATCTTGGCTTGTTTTGCCAAAGCTGCTTCTTGATCAAGAGCATCCTAGAAATCTTTAAGTCGTCTTTCCTCATATTGTTTTTCTCTGAAAATTCTGTTTTTCCATAAAACCTCCTTCTCGGGCTGAATGTGCATGAGGTGCACAGCAGTCCTGCGCTCCTGTTGGGATTGTCACATGAGCCTGTGTATCAGCTGCTCCTCGAGGTAAGCCTCCTCCTGTGCTTCGTGGGTGATGAACTGGTCCATTAACAACCTCTGCCATCTTTTCTCCCTTTGCTCTCATGCAAAAATGTCTAGTGCTAGGTGTTTCTGGTTTCTTTTAATGCAGTCACCATCTGAGTAGGTGTTTAATGAGTTGGTAGTTGTATGATCTGTTGTATCTAACGCAGTCTTCGATGCACTTTCTTTTGCCTGGAGATCCTTTTTTATTAATGTTTCAAACTTCATGATCTCACCAGCAGTGACATCAGCTGCCTCCTGTTGCTTTTTAATTATTTTTTTGGGCCTCAAATGCTTTCAGAGTACAATTTGATGCAGGTTTAGGAGTCTGTACGGTAGCTGCTTGGATTTTGGCCATGATTTCATTTTGTTGTCTCCTGGTGAAGTGTTGCTCTCAGGAAGCCTCATTTTTCATGTTTTGAAATGTTAAGCTTGCCAGAGGCTGTGTGTAAAACCCCTTTGCAAATGACTCGGGATCTGCTAATCATGGAGAATGCTGTCTTCAATTCTTCTGGCATGAGATCTTCATGGAATTGAGCCAAGCCTTACACCTAATACCTATCAGGGGATGCTGTCTTCTATTCTTCTGGTACTTCACGAGATCAAGCAAAGTCCTGCACCTGATACAAATCTTCTGGCATGAGCTCAAGCCACAGCCTTCCAATTGATACTAATCAAGTGAGAGACTGGGGATGTAGCTCAGTAGACAGAGAGAGAGACCTGGGATGTAGCTGAGTGGAGCTGGTGCCTGCCTGGTAAGTACAAGGTCCTGAGTTCAATCCCAAGACAGAGAGACTGAGCAGTGGAGAGGGGGAAAGACAGAGAGCTACTGATGCGCTCGGCTGGGGAGCAACTAGGTAGCAATAGCGCCCACGAGCAGGTGGAGCAAAGCAGCTGTTCAAATCGTCCCTGGAGCCCGGTGTGGGCAGCTGGGCAGGGAGGGCCTGGGCTTGCATCGTTGGTGGTGAGCATAGCTGCTTTCCAAGCAGTTGACCCGGGTTGGATTCCCGGCCAACACAGCAGACCGAGGGATTCTATGTTCTCACCTCGGCAGCGAGGGTTCATTCCTGGTCAAGGAAGCCTTTCTTCCTCTCCACCTCCCCCCAAAGACACCTCGGCCTCCACCTGGGGAGCGCCACCTCTAGTCGACATCTGCACGTGGTCTCCCATTTTGTCCTTCCCGCCTCCCCTGCCAGGCGCTCACCTTGCTCCTGCCCTTCTGCAGCCCTTCACGTGACTGGCCAGTGCACACGGTGCCAACTCACACACACACCAACACAAAGATGCACACATCACACATCCATGCGGCATGTGTGCGGGCGTGCTCCTGGCTTGGGTGGGGATACACTCAGGGAACACCTGAAAGCGACCAGCTCCGAGTTCCCGAATGAAGAAGCTCTCTGGACGTCAGCACCTTCAGCCGCTGTCATTGAGCCTCCCTTCACCTAGCCCCAGGCCTCACCCTGTAGCAGGCCGGACACCTACCTTTTCGTCCCTGTGGCTCCTCATGCTGGGCCACCTCGCCAGGCCGGGAAACGCTCTTTTGCAAAATTCAACGTGGCTCCCAAGCTCGGTGGACTGCACAGCCTGGCCAGTTAGGTAGCACATTCCCCTGACTGGGTAGCAGGAGAGACAAAGACAGAGAGACTGAACGCTCAGCCCTATGAAGTTTCTGAAGCTCCACATTTTATTGACTTTGCTGGTATGTATGTATGTGTGTGTGTATTTATTGCAACAGAGTCTTGCTAAGTCATTAAATTGGCCAGGCTGGACTTCAACTTGTGACCTTCCTGCCTCAGCCTCCCAGAGTGCTGGGATTACAAGCATACCATGCCCCGGATATGGTGGTATTCAATATGTTTCACTGTCTCTTGTATCCCCTGTAAAATAATCAACTTTGGGTTCTTCAAAACCAGTTTTATTTTCTGTTGAGAATATTTTCATAGGTAGTCTGAAAAGTTCATGATATCCTAGATGTCCCTTTTGTGATACTACAGGCATTAAATGGGCTTTACCTAGATCCATTATTTCACTGGCTTAAAAATAATTCAGCTCAAAATATCTTTAAATTTCTATTTTTCTTGGCTTCATTAATTATTTAACAGGGTATTTCTTCCAGTTGTGGTGGTGCACACCTATAATCCCAATACTCGGGAAGCTGAGGCAGGAGGATCACTGAGAGTTTGAGGCCAGCCTGAGCTACACAGTCAGTTCAAGGACTTGGAATACTTAAAAAGAGCTTGTCTCACAACCCACAATTGGGAAAAAATCTTCACCTGCTTTTCCTCAGACAAAGGTCTACTATCTCGAATCTATAAAGAACTTAAAAAGATCAGATCTCCCAAATTTAAAGACCCAATCCGAAAATGGGCATCTGAAATGAACAGACATTTCTCAGACAAAGAAGTAGAAATGGCAAATAAATACATGAAAAAATGTTCAACATCACTGGTCATTCGAGAGATGCAAATGAAAATAACGCTGAGATTCCACTTCACTCCAGAAAGAATGGTTGCTATCATGAAATCAACCAATAACAAATGCTGGCGGGGCTGTGAGGAAAGAGGAACCCTGCTCCACTGCTGGTGGGAGTGTAGACTGGTGCAAGCACTGTGGAAATCAGTATGGAGATACCTCAAAGAACCAGGACTGGAAGTCCCATATGACCCCCCTATTCCACTGCTGGGGCTCTTCCCCAAAGAATTGAAAGAATCATATCACAGTGATATATGTGCACTCATGTTCATAGCAGCACAGTTTATGATAGCTAAAACTTGGAAACAGCCCAAATGCCCATCAACTGGAGACTGGATCAAGAAAATGTGGGGTTTATTTATAAAATGGAGTACTACTCAGCCATAAAAAATGAGATATTAGAGACATTTATAGCTAAGTGGATGCACATTGAGGTGATACTCTTAAGTGAAATAAATAGGACACACATGTATAAATACCGAATAGTTTCTCTGGTGTGAGAAACTGAAAGTGTAAATAAGGACTAAAATGTATACTAGGTAATGTGAAATAGGAAGAAAAGAGGCAAAGGGGAAGGAAGTGGGAGGGCTAGGGGAAAGGATAGAAGGGAATGGGATTAATATGAGAAAATGGAAAAATAGGAACAAAATCTTTGTAAATAGGGAGGACTGGAGGGGTTGAAGGAAGGGCTGGGCAAGGGCGAAAAATAAGAACCATGAGAGATTGTGTAAAGGTGCAAATTTCCAATGATGAATGTCATTATATTGTATACCTAAAATGTACCAATGATTAGAATGAATAATCGATAATGCAAAATAGGAAGAAAAGGTCCAAAGGGCTAGGGGTAGTGGGAGGGGCAGGGGAAAGGAAAGAAGGGAAAGGAAAAATGCTGAGAAATGGAAATAAAGTCTTTGTAAATAGGGAAGGATGGAGGGGGTGAAGGGAGGGCTAGGAATGGGGAAAACATAAGAACCAAGATGCATTATGTAAAGGTACAATTCCCAATGAGAAATATAATTGTGTTGTATACCTACAATGTACCAATAAAAGAATTTAACAACAACAAAAAAAGAGCTTGTCTCAGAAAAAACAAAAACAAGACAAAAAATATTTCTTAATTTGTAAACATCTGGAGATTTTCTAGTTATCTTGTTATAGATTTCTAATATAATCATATAGTAGTCAGAAAACTTTCTCTGCATTTTAGTACTTTGATCGTCATTGAAACATGCTTTAACACTTAATGTATGGCCAATTTTTAAGGCCATTGCAGATTCTGCTATGGTTGCATGCTGTGCTTTACATGGGCCCACAATTTTGTTAATCATGTTCAATTCTTATATCATGGCTGATTTCTCCCTGATAGTTTATCATTTACCTTGTTATGGCTTGTATCTAAACGCCCCTCTTCCAAGCCTCATGTAGTCATAGGTGGAGCTTTTTGGTGGTGGCTGGATCTAGTGTGTGATATTGGAATTAAGTGAGAGATGCTGGGATTGATTCATGGTGGGATGCTAGGATTAAGGGTGTGAGTGCTACCTGTACCAAGGGTGGGTAGCCTGGATAAGAATATAAGGGACAGAGAGGGCTACTGTTGGAGTTGCTTGTAGCTTGCTGCCTTGCTGACTTTTGCCTGCTATGGACTGTTTCTTCTCTGTAATGCCCTCTGGCATGCCATTCTGCCTTGGAGTCAGCTGATTATGAACTAAAACCTCTACAAACTGCGAGCCAAAATAAACCTTTCCTCCTTTAACTTTGGGTTTCGGGTATTTTGTCTTAGCAACAAGAAAACTAAGACATACCTAGAAAAGACTTTTCCAATTTGTAACTATACACTTTCCTATGTAATAGCAATGAATAAGTAGAATCTGAAATTTAAAACATTGCTATTTACATTAGCACCCCAAAGTGAAATAGTTAATAAATCTAAATATATATATACACACACACAATATGTGTATAAAGAAGATTACAAAACTCTAATGAAGTAAAGGAATTAAACATGGAGAGATATTCCATTTCATGGGTAGACTCAATACTGTCACAGTGCCAGTTCTTTCCACATTGATGTATAAATTTAAAGCAATCTTAATCAAAATCCCTCAAGATATTTTGTGGGATTTTTGTCAACAACTGGAAAGATTATAAGCAAAAGATCCAGAATTACCAACTCAATATTGAAGAAGAACTAAGCTAGATGACTAACACTACTTGACTTTGATACTTACTATACAGACACTGTGGAACTGGTAAAAGTATAGACTACAGACCAGTGGAACACAATAGAGATCTCAGAAATAGATGTACATACATACAGTTCATTTATATCTGGCAAAAAAGCAAACAATACAATGGAGCAAAGATAGTCATTTCAACAAATGGAGCTAGAAAAATTGGACATCTGCATGAAAAACAAAGAAAAGAAAGAAATATTGGTTTAGATACAGATTTTACCTTATACCACTCACAAATACTTATTCAAAATGGAACACAGACCTAAATGGAAAATGGAAAAGCAGAATACTCCTAGAAGATAACAAGGGAAAACTTATATGACCTTGGGTATGGCAATGACTCCTTAGACACAATGTCAAAGGCACACTCTGTGTGGTATAATCTGTGTGTCTCCAAAGGCCCATGCATTAGAGGCTTAGTCACCAGTCTGTGGTGCTGCTGTGAGGTGAAGCCTAATAGAAGGAAGGTCACTGGGAGGGGGCATGCCCTTGAAGGGGATAATGAGGTCCCAGTCCTTTCACTCTTTACCTTTTGGCCACCATTAAATGGGTTTGTTCACCCATACACTCCACATCATGACGTACTGCCTTGCCCCAGGTCCAAATGCAAAGAAGCCAAGTGACCATGGACTGAAACCTCTGAAAGCATGAGGTCAAATGAACCTTTCCTTCTTTAGATCATCTCAGGTGTGCTATTATAGGATGAACTTCATTGGGCCGGGGGATTTAGCTCAGTGGTTCCGCTGCCTGCCTTGCAACTGCAAGGTCCTGAGTTCAATCCCTGGTACCAAAAAAAAAAAAAAAAAAGATGAACATCATTAAAGTTAAAAACTTCTGCTTTGCCAAAGACAATGTTATCAGAATATCTGGTAAAGAACTATCAAAACTTGGTAAGAAAATGAACAACCTAATTTAAAAATGAGCTAAAGGTCTGAACAGACATTTCATCAGACACTACCTCATACGAATAATGTCCCACATCATAGGTCATGAGGGAAATGCAAATTAAAGCAGCAATGTGCTA
Organism: Heterocephalus glaber; assembly: GCF_053883595.1. Lineage (NCBI taxonomy): Eukaryota > Metazoa > Chordata > Mammalia > Rodentia > Bathyergidae > Heterocephalus > Heterocephalus glaber. The sequence continues at coordinate 44,067,869 of NW_028258308.1, forward strand.
CTACTACACACCTATTAGAGTGGCCCAAACTGGAAACAATGAAACCATCAAGTTCTGGTGAGGATGTGGAGCAACAAGAACTTTCTTTCACTGCTGGGGGGAGTGCAAAGTGAGACAGCACTTTAGAAGGTGGTTTGACAGTTTCTTGTAAAACCAAACATCCTCCTATCATATAATCCATTTATTGTGCTCCTTAGTATTTACCAAATGAAGTGAAAACTAAATAGGCAAAAACTTACAAGTGGATGTTTATACCAACTCTATTCACAATTATCAGCACTGGGCCAGGGATGTAGCTCAGTGGCACCGAGCCTGCCTGGCAAGCGCAAGGTCCTGAGTTTGATTCCTGGTACTGAGAAAACAAAACAACACAAAACAAACCTAGAATTACCAGCACTGGAAGAAACAAAGATGTCCTAGAGTAGGTGAATGGATAGACTGTGATATATCCAGACAATGAAATATTATTTGTACTAAAAAGACATGAGCTTTTAAGCTATGAAAAGGCATGGAGGAAAGTTAAAAGCATGTTATAAACAGAAAGAAATAAAAATAGCCACATATTATTCAAAATATATGGCATTCTGGAAAAAACTATGGAGAAAGAAAAATGATCAGTGGTTGCCAGGGGTTGAGGGAGAGTGAGGGATGAATAGATACAGCAGAGAATTTTTCGGGCAGCGACAGCATTCTGTATGTTAGTACCATTAGATATTTGTGGAAACCCATAGAACGTATAACACCAAGAGGAAACTCTAATGTGAACTACGAATTCTGAGTGATAGTGAAGGGTCATGTAGATTCATCAATTATAATGAATGTACCACTGTGGTGGGGGATATGAGTAGAGGGAGGTTGTACATGTGTGAGGACAAAGCAATTTTCTACTTTCTGCTCAGTTTTGCTGTGAATTTAAAACTACACTGAAGTTTAATTAAAAAATAACTCACACTATGATGGTGGATTTTCACATAGTTCTGCACACTTGTGTCTTACATATATTGTTTGGAGTTGTGTTAACAGAATGTGGATTTAAACTTTTTATACCTTAGTGATGAATTAAAACTTTTATCATGTTAGTCATCTTTTTTGGCTGAAATTCTATTTTGTCTCATGTTAATATAGATATAGAAGCTCTTTGATAAATTTCTGACATTATCCCACTTTTTAGAATTTTAACATTTTTTGCTAAGCTTTTGATGTTTCTCTTGGACACAGAGTCTAGTAGAGTTTTTAGGAGGTTTTCCCCTGACAATCTATGTTCCTTTGGCCTATTTACAAATAATTTATTTGTATATTTGCCTTCAAGTCTCATGGATTTTCTACTTAATAGAAATTTGTCTTTGTTTTCTCTATATTTGTTCCCTTTTTTGTATTTAGTATAACTATGCATATTTTTGTGATTTTTCTTTATTCCTTTTAAAAATATATTTGTTAATTACTTTTACAAAATATTTTCAAAGTGATTTTTCATACATGCTGATATTTTGATTATATCCATCCCATCATTCTATCTCCCTTCCCTCCCCTTATTCCAATCTTTATGTCAGTACACATAACTTTCTTCCTCTTGTCTAACCCTCTCCCTTCTAATTCATGCCTTCCCCTCCCCTCACTTATTTGGGGAAATGTGATACTTGTCTTTCTGAGTCTGGCTTATTTCATTTGACCAGATGATCTCCAGTCCTATTCAGTTTTCTTCAAATGACATGATTTTTATTTTTATGGCTAAATAATACTCCACTGTAAATATATCACATCTCCTTTATCCATTCATCTGTTGATAGGCACCTAGCTGGCTTCAAGCTTTGCTATTGTGAACTATGCCACAATAAGCGTGGGTATAGAGGTTTCCTTATAGTAGGCTGACTTTAGTTCATCTGGAGATATACCAAAAAGTGGTATAGCCAGGTCATAGAGTAGTCATATTTCTAGTTTTTGAGGAAACCTCATACTGATTTCCATGTAGCTGTACTAATTTACATTATATCAGCTGTGTATAAAAGTTGCTTTTTCCTGCATTTTCACCAGTATTTACTATTTTTTATATTCTTGATACCCATTCTGACTGGAGTGAGACAAGATCTCAATGTAGCTTTGATTTGCATTTCCCTAATGGTTAAAGATATTGAACATTTTCTAGTATACTTATTGACCATTTTTTATTTTTATTTTTTTTTAGAATGCCTGTTCATTTGCTCAGTTATTGATTGAGCTATTTGATTTTGGTATTAATTTTTTTGAGTTCTTTATATAGTTATTAATCCTGTCAGAAGAATAGCTGGCAAAAGTCACTATATATAATATATATTATCATATGTTAAGTTGGACACTCTGTTTCTATTCATTCTTTTAGTGGTTATCCTGGTAAATTAAAATATGCATCTTTATCAATAGCTAATATTAAATAGTTAATGCAAGTATACTGACATACTTCAACTCCATTTATCCTCTACTAACATGAAATTATCACCTTAATTATATGTATGTGTGTATAATCATTTAGATTTACCTACATATCTTCCCATATATTGGATAAACATTAGGAAAGCAAACAACATTTTGGCCATATCAACAAATTCTAGGAAAAAAAAATCAGAAAAAGCATTTGATGAAACTCAACATTACTTCATGATACAGACTCTTAAGAAATTAGGAAATGAGTGGGTCTTCCTTTATCTGATTAAGGGCATGGCTGTTCTCATCACTTCTTTTCAACATTGTACCAAAGCCAAACCCTATTCTGTGAGGCCAGAAAAAGCAAAAACAAACAAACAAAAGATAAAAAGTGGAAAAGAAGTAAAATTCATCTTTAGAGATGATATAACTATATAGGTAAAAATCCAGAAGTTTCTCGAGGTAAATTTTTAGAATTATTGAATTTAACAGGATTACTGGATACAAAGTTTAAATACAAAAATCACACATTTCTGATTGCCAAAATTAATTATGTTCATATTTTTATGGTTTCAAAAATATTAACTACTCATAAAGGAAATAAAATGCAGAAATCTCATACAGAAATCAATTTTAAAATATTGATAAGTTAAAGAAATCTTAAATACAGAGCTATACCATGTTCAATGAATGAATCAATGATTAAGATGTTAACTTTCACAAAACTGATTTTTACTATAAATGCAACTCCAATAAATGTCAGTAGGATTTTTTTTAAAGTTCTGATAAGCTAATTCTAAAAATACATAGACATGCAAAAGCATAGAAGAATCAATCACTTTTGAAGAAGAAAACTTAGGAGGATTTGTTTTATTTAATATGAAGATTTATTTTAAAGCTACAGTAATTAAAACAGGATAACACATATAGAGCAGTGAAATAGAATACATAGTTCAGAAATAGACCTATGTATATATGGACACCATGTCAAGCAGTGGTGAAAGTATAAATAGTGTGAGAACTATGTAAACATATGAAAAAAACTCATCCCCTACCTCATAACATAAACAAAAAAATCAATTTCAGATATTTAAAGATTTGACTATCTGAGCAAAACAATGAAACTGTTAGAAATTACAGAGAATAACATCATAATCTCAGGGTAGGAAAATATTTCTCAATCTGGGTAGAAAAAGCACTACCCATAAAGGAAGTATTTATTCAACAGGAACACATTAGGAACTTCATCAAAAGGCACCATTAGAGTGAAAGAGCAGGTCACAGAGTGGGAGAAGATATGTGTAACATACGTAACTGACAAAAGACTGTTACTCAAAGTATATAAAGTACTCTTACAAGAAGAAAAATGCAACTTTAATAGTTAAAAAGACTTGAACAAACACATCACAAAAGTGGAATTTCAAATAGCCAATACAAATATGAAAATGTATTCAACCTTATTAGTAATCAGGGAAATGTGAAAGAAAACCAGAGTTTCCACTATACCTGCACCAGACTGGTAAAAATTAAAACAGTTGAAAATATCAAACATTGAAGAGACTGTGGAGAAAAAAATATATGGCTACTTTTGAAATCTTTGGCATTACCATACAGTTAAAGTTACACTTATGCTATCTTTTAGGAATATACCTGAGAGAAACGTCTACAAATGTGCACCAGGAGACCAATGAATTTGTAATAACCCAAATGGGAAGAACTTAAATATTTGTCTACTTCAGAATGTGTAAGTATAGTTTTGTCCAGTCATATAACATTATATGATAGTGAAAATAAATGAACTACAGTTATGTCCAAAGGCATAAACAAACCTCACGAACATGTTGAGGGATGCCAGATAGAAACTGTATGATTCCATTTCTTCAAAGTACAAAATGAGGCAAAATGAAATGAAAGAATGGCGTTTAAGACTGCAGACCTAGGCAGTAAAGTACAAGGAAATTTTAAGAAAGTATTTACCTTATAGGTCTAGGTGGTGATTATCTTTGGGTGGAAGAATGTGATTAAAAAGGTGCCCTCCTAGTCAGGCTGGCTTGCTGTTTTGGTTTTTGAACTCGATTTGCTTTTACAGAAGCATTCATTATATACAAAATCATTTGGCTATACTTTCTTTTCTTTTAGACTATTTATGCTTTATTTTCACAATAAAAAAGGACTTAAGAAAGATGTAAGGGGACAATTCCGGGCATTCCCCTGTCTTCGTGTGACAGCTGAAACTACACAGGAAGCATCTGAAGACCAAGTTCGCACAGCACAGGAGGTGGAAGGTGACAAGATGTACTGCAGCCTGAGCTCCTTACACGGACACCTAACAAAGGCAGTAAGCAGGGGCTGGTTTCTACCTGTTTTGCTATGTTTTCCTTTGTACTTTTAGTGAAATTACTTCCTTGATCCTTGAAATAGTCCACATTATGCAACTTTCAGGTTTACTTTCCAACCAAGAACATGTTGAGGATGTAGTTAGGAGTTCTTGCCAATTCTAGTTATTTTCCCTAAACAAGGAGCCAAACCAAACTTCTTTGAAATTAATTACCCTACTTTGCCAGAAGCCCTTGCCTATAGAAAAGCCTTTACCACTGTCTGTCATTATAGGTTTTCATTTTCTTTGGAAAACTATATTCAGATTCAATTTTTTTACATCACTGACTACAACTGCTTTATTATTCATCTTTTACTAAAGAAAACCAGGAATGGTGCTGGACACCTGTAATCCCAGCACTTGGGAGGCTGAGGCAGGAGGATCACCACAAGTTCAAGGCCAGCCTGAGTTATATAGTGAGTTCAAAGCCAGTCTGAACTATATAGCAAGACCCTGTCTCAAAAACACAAAACAAAAAGAATGTCACTTTTATCAAATGTAATAAATCAATTGATTTGCGTGCAGAACAAGCAAAGTTTAATGTATGAATGTTTTTCTTTATTCACAGTAGACTAAACTGAAGACACCAACTTAAAGGGTTTGTAGGAAATTTTCAGAAATACAAGATTCTGGGGCTCAAAAAGCTCTTTAAGTTAAATTTAAATAATGTGAGAGGTGATCTGAATGGGCCGTGTCTTCCAACACTAAGCAGATGATCAATTTTTCAAATCCCAGTTAAATATACCAGCACTGTAGCTAACTGCCAGCAAAGATGATCAAGCATAGATGATTCTCAGTTCATCTGTTTTTGCTTGCTCAGTCATGTGTGTAAGAACGAAAGATGGCTGCGTGAATGTTAAATAGCATCTCAGAGAACATTTAACATAGCCTTTCTGAACATGGCACAAATATGGCTTCCAGAAACGTCTATCTAGCAAAGGATTAAACTTTAGAAAAGCATTTTCTCACTGAAATAACTTGGATGTATGTTTCATACCAGGTTTATTTTTATTAGCCACAGGAAAACAACTCACCGTGACTACCTCTGTTTAGTTATTTTAAAAATCTCAAAAACAAAAGCCCCATCATACCCCTGGGCATTCCCTATTTCAGCTAAAGTTAAAGTTGTCACTTTTTTTGAGGCTTTATATAACTGGTATGCCAGTATTGGGGCTCATTAAGATGGTAAGGCATTTACATTAAGCCCAATTTGTACCTGGGGGTGGGGTGGACTGTGCTGCATTATGTAATTATACACCAACGTACATAAGGAATCCATCCACCTAATAGTCCTGCAAACTGTTCTGCCAAGTGCAGTAATTTTCTCTTTTAATTATCCCTTTCACTTAACATCATCACTGACCCTTATCTTGCAATCTGTGAAAAGACCAGGGGGAGGAATATGACAAAGATCACTAGGCAATGCCCAAACTGTAATTTGGAGAATCTGAAGTAAGAAGCTAGAACTGTTAGTGAGACAAGACTCTGGTGTTCAGTGAATACAGTTGTCACCACGGAGCAGGTACCACCTGAGATGCCCAGAGACTTTGAAGGATTATGACTCCTAGTCACATTAATGATGCATACTATCAAATTCCTCCCATATCTATATTTGGAATGGTAAAAGACCAGAATGCAGACAATAAAGAAATGGGAGCACCTTCTCTACTCAGAGATCATTCATGAGTTGGCTGTTAAGTGGGATTATATAATTCATATTACAGTATTAACATAGTGAGGGGGTGGTAAAAATAAGTGCCTACAATGCACTCTTTTGTCACACTGTCTCCTTTTAGAAATATCAGAATGCTTATGTTTCATTTAAGGCAGGCGCTTTGTAGCTGCAAAGGCTAGATGTATGTTTTTTCAAAAACCCACAAATAACTGCATAGTGCAGCGATAAAGCCTGTGACCAAATCATTTGTTATTGAAGAAAACAAGAGACACAAATTGTTTCTTTCCTGAAGACGAAGTGTCTGTACCATCTAAACTTTAGTGGTGTTTTAGAACAAATGTTGGCCATAGCTGTCATGTGCACTTCCTAAATTCCTGTTGATGACAGTGCAGTGGCTACTAAGACTTGCACTGCCTCATGGCTCCACCACAAGAGCCTAAGGCTGAGTTCACAAAGCTTCTGCAACCTGCCTTATAGCCAAGATTCTCAATGATGAGAGGAAAGCTCAACAGCTCAGACACCAAAAAGTCTCATGTTTAGAACCTTGTACAAGATCCCTTGGCAAAATGAGGACAAATTTTCCTAGATTATAATCAGGTAAACTGAGAAAAAAAACAAACTTTCCTTTAAAAATGTCTCATTTTAAAATAATAATAAAAATTACTCCTCTAATTATTCAAATTCTAAGAGCTATTTGTTATTGGAATTGTGTTTCTTTTCTTTAGGTGAGTAAATTATCCCTTTGGAAGGTTTTCAAATGGATTTCCCTGAAAAATCTTAAGTATTTTCTTTGGAAAAGGAAATGATAGGCATTTAAAAATCTACATGATTGAAAATTGGAATTTCAAAGCAAACTTTTACTTGAAATAATAGAGGAATATGAAAAAGACTAACATCTACAGGTCTGTGTCTGTGTGTGTGTGGAAAAAGAACTGGAGAGCCTGAAATATTTGGGAGAAAAATTTCACATGCAAGACAGACATCCAAAATGGCTCAACATAATTTATTTTTTATGTTAAAATGTACAGAGTTCTTTTGAAAGTACTTGCTAGAAAGGGGAAAAAAAGATATTACATACAAGGAGAGGAAGGGGGCCAACTGGCCCGGGAGCGCATGACATGGAGAAGTCCAAAGGCATCTCGGCACCCTTCCCCAAGCTTACAGGTCACCATGAACAAAGTACAAAGGTTACAAAACAGGAAAAGCAAATATAAACAGACAGGAATAGACTTAGCTTCATTTGTACATGCGGCTTTTAGAGGCATCTGGAGCTCTATTCACACACTCTAGAGATCTCTTTAAAGAGAATTTTTATCTTTCTTAAAATAGTTTTTAATATTCTACAACAAAGATAAAAAATTTTAAAGATGGAATGAAATGAAAAAGCTCTTATTTTAAAAGGCATCAAAGTCACTAACAGTGAGTTTTTAAATTTCTTTTTTAGAAGATTACCCAAGTTATCTTGCTAAAAATACATTTTTTTTTTAAAACTGAAGTGAAAAAATGACAGGTACCAATATTACTGTGTTGGATAATTTCTTTTATAATATAGAAAAGAACATTTTTTTTTCTACAATAGTTCTACAGTCACAAAGAGGCTTGTGGAAAAGGGAGCTGCCCAATTGATTTTTTTTTTTTAAGGAAACAAAATCAAACACAACCGCAAACCAACAGAAACTGATTTCATGGCCCTCATTTCAACAGCTTCTCCTTCTGCCTTGACCCACCCTCCTCCCAATATACTTCCCTCCCGTCCCCCCATCCCCACCCTATCCCATCCAGGAAGCAATGATATAGCTGAAGATGTAGGGAGAGGGCAGCACAGTGCACTTTCTACATAGATGACTGGGAACTGGAATAGTATATACAGAGAAACTGGGTCCTACACAGCCTTGCACATGCTGAGTTGATAGCAGTAAGGTGTGGAATTCTGCCTTTTTCTAACACACTTAATTGAGAAAGTCAATTAGTTTATTAAAAAAAGCAACAAACTTGTGCATCTGAAAAAAATTTAATGCCTAATTAGTACTTTAAAAATTTATCTATATAAAATGTACAAATAAAGGAGAGAATTATGCTTACAGGTATTTCTTTAAGCAGTACTTCTCCCTTTGGATATTTGACTGCACATACCAAGTGGTATAATAGTTTCCATCTTCTAACGATGGAATATATATATATATATATAGTTTTTTTTTTTTACCTATCCCTGGAGCAAGTAATAGGAAGAGAATGGGTAAACTGGTTGCACAAGAGAAAAGAGAATGGACTGGAACAACATGTGAACCTGCTGAAGTCCTGCTGCCCAGGTGTGCCCTACGATGCTGGTGGTGGGTCTGCCCCTCTTCTTGTCAGCCGCTCACAGGAGAGGGGCTGCTGCACTCTGATTCACAGGGGATGAACTCAGGATCTCAAAAGACAAATGCAAACTAGAGGTATGTATCACTTAAGTAGCTACAAATAATGTCCCTTTGGACACACATTCTGCGCTATTTCTCCAACATAAAATCAAGTGTCAAAGGTTTGTCAGGTATTTTTCAAATCACTGCGACATCCAGTCATCCACCAACACTGAATGAAAGAATGTAAGAGGCAAATCGCTGGGGACTGTTCTTCGAAGGCTCAAGAATCAAGACCCTTAATTAACATTTCAAAGTACATACTAAAATCAAGAGGCTGGGTGGGGTATAGATATGTTATGGCTGATTCACCAGGTGGTAAAAAACAAGAGGTTTATCTCCTCTTTTTGACTGTTAATTAACCATCTCTATCCTTCCAAAGGTTGGATTAGGATTGCAGTCAGCTTTCCTCTGAGATTCTGCTGTTAAGTGAGACTTACAGTATTTTGTGTCTCTGAGTGCTGAGTGGGAATATTACAAAAGAAGGAAAAAATTATATTACACTTGATTCAAGAAAAACATTTCAGTGAAGTCCATTTATATAAAAGAAACATTCTTGGGGAAAGGTTTCAAGAGGTGTGTACATGTATAAGGAGTGGAGGGGATTTCCAAGAGAGGAAGCATTTTCCTGCCTCACTTTATTAATAATAATAATAATAAAAACAACAATAATATTAACAATAAGTTTAAGGAGCTTGGGTTGTTCTCCACACCCCCATCTGAGTCTCCCATAAGTGCCTCCTGCTGGAATGAAGTAGGAAATGAAAAGTGGGGTTTGGAGAAAAGGGTATGGTTAACCCTGGAGATGCATATAACACTTAAAAATGACAACATTGGGAGCTGCAAAGACTGAGGGGAAACATACATTTTTAAAATAAAATAAAGATAATCCACTTTTACACAAATTCTGTCCATGTGGTATGTAAAGAAAGTAAGGCTCTTTTTAATTATGAAAAGATTTTGTGCATGTTTCCCCGTCCCCAAATACATTGTTGATGAGTTCTACTGTAAAATGTTCAAGACTGTGAAGAAAACCAAAACCCGGAACAAAATGAACCCCAAAAAAGAGAAGATCAGGTTTTCTAAAAAATAAAATAAACCAAAGAAAAATTCCTCTAAGTCTACAGCAATATTTTAACTGGAAAAAGGTCCATTTTTCTCTGGTTTGTCAGTATAAAAGGTTCCTTTGTTTATATATATTTAAGTTTTTAACTCTAAGTTTTTCTTGCTCATCTTCTCATGTAAGGTCCATTGAGTGACTGCTTGGGCACACCAGCAGCATTCATGTAGCTGTGATGGGAGGGGCCAGTGTACATCATGTTTCCATGAGGGTTTGGCTGCATAGGCTGCTGGGTATAGGCCTGGCTCCCCATCATCCCCATCTGCATCTGCATAGGATACTGTGCTGTCTGGTTCATGTAGGGAGAGTTACTATGGTAACTGCTGTTCATCATGGGCTGTGTCATTCGATAGCTGTTCATGGCATTCAAGGTGTTCATATTCATGGAGTTGACATTATAGGCAGGAGTTGGCATTAAATTAACCCCCATGTTCATGCCACGCTGAACAGCCAGTGCACGAGGGCCAGCCTGCATGGCAACTGTGGGTGGGCTGCGGCCATACAGCTGCTGCTGGTGAGCTGCTGCTGAGGGCAGTGGTGCAGATTTAGAGCGGATGGAAATGTGCCCCTTGACTGGCATTTGCCCTTGCAACCTCTGAGTGTGAGGAATGCCAATGTTGGTGGCAGACATGTTGCACTGGAGTAGAGGTGATGTGAGGTTCATGGTTGTGGATGCCAAGTTGGGAGGTGGTGTCATGGTGGCTTGTGCTTGAGGGGTCCCAGCTAATGGATGAGACGGAGCTAGCTGAGCCAGTCCTGTATTGGACAAAGAAACACTGGTTGCATAGGAAGTTACAGCAGAAGAATGGCTATAAGGCATGGCATGGGGGTCCATAATGGTGTTAGTCAGCTGCTGCAACTTGGCTAAACTGAAGGTGGCTGATGGTTGAGAGTAGCTGCTGGCACCAAAATCTCCTGGAATTCTTTCATAGATACTGATGTTTCCAGTGCTTCCAGATTCTGGTATCTCCATGATCATAGGAGCTGGAGTGAAACTGTTATTCATACTACACTGTGACAGTGGGGGCTGCTGCTGGGGAGGGGGTGGGGGCTGAGGTTGCTGGGGCTGCTGGGGCTGAGGTTGCTGCTGCGGCTGCTGTTGTGGCTGTGGTTGTGGTTGTGGTTGTGGCTGGGGTGGTGGAGGCTGTGGTGCTGGTTGCTGCTGCTGCTGCTGTTGTTGCTGCTGCTGCTGTTGCTGCTGTGGTGGTGGCGGTGGTGGTGGCTGCTGGTTACTAGGAGGCCTTTCCACCACACAACTTTGAGGTGACTTGATATTGCAGTTGGTAGCAGGCTGGACAGTGTTCTGCTGCATCATACTGCAGCTGCTGCCCATATTTGCCATTTGCTGAGTGACAACACAGCTGTTCTGGGTGAGGCTGCTGGAGGATGACAACCCACCATAGGAGCAGCTGCTTTGAGAGGAGTTATTCCCACAAATGCTGCCTCCCATTGTAGAATCATAGCTGCTAGGATTCTCATAGTTCTCTGTGGTACTCTCAATACTGCCTAGATCACTGAAGCCACTGTCTACCACCTGCTGAGAGTGGTCTGATACAGAAGGCACATCCATCATGGGGCTGGTCTCCATGTTCTGCATAGAGGGTGCGGACAGGGAGCCCTGTTCTGGGCTGATCTGCGTGTAACCACTCTCCAAGGCAGGCACATTGGGGCTGCTGACCGAACGGACAGACTGGCTGGGATGAGACTGAACTGAGGATATTGGGCTATTATGTTCGGAAGCATGGCAGTCGTCAACCATTGACATCTGAGGGTCTTCATCGGCCTGGGTGTAACTCTGCAGGGTCTGACAAGCTGCAAGAGTTTCTTCACAGTCCTGGTAGGCTCCCTCATGTTCATTGCTTTCTTCTTGAGTCAAAGACTGTACTGCTTGTACAGTTTCAAGGTCCAATTCACTATGAGATATCTCTTCTTCCTCTTTCAACTCAATTAATTCTTCCTTAGTATTTGAATCTTCTTCATGGTCATCCTCAGACCCTGGCATATGCTCTGATACCACAGATGCCTCATGAGAAGGCTGTTCCTCTTCAGAATCTGGTTCTGTTTCATCTTTATCCTTTATATTCTCCCTATTATTCTGCATGTTAGTATCTAAAAAAGATTCCTGACTGCCAGGTTCTTCCTTGAGATCCCCTCTAACCAGTTGCTCCTCTGACTCCTTTTTCTTTGAAGATTCCAGATGACCATCATCCTCATCATCTGCATCATGGTCTTCATTCCGGTTTGCCTCTATAGTCACTTCATCTTCTTCCTCTGGCTCTTGTTCTTCTAGTTCTTGTGGCTCCTCCTCTGACTGCCTTTGCTCTTCTAACATATGAGGTTTCTCTTCTTCCTCCTCCACCTCAGGTACTTTTGCTTCTGTCTCAGGACTGTCGCTGCTGTCCACTGGAGAAGCAGGTCTAACTTCACTGATGGTTGTGTCCTCTTCCTCTCCTTCTTCAACCTCTTCTGCTTCTACTTGCATCTCCTCTTCCTTTCTTTCTTCCAATAAGGGGATGTCTTCTTTTAGCTCCACAGTTTTTTCATTCTCTTGAGTTTTGGTTTTACGTCCAGGTTTAGGAATGGGGACAATCGGCTCAATGATGCATTCTTGAGTAGAAATGGCCATGATTTCCCGATTCAACTTAAGTCCCGGTTTTCGACCAGGTCTTTTCTTCCAGTGGATTGGTTTACGGCTCTTGCCTTTGGGCCATCCCTTTTTCTTTTTCATAGGTGTCGATGTATCTGGCTCAAGGGAAGAATTGTGCACATCACATTTTCGTAAGAGAGATACTGGCTTTAGGATAGGAGTGTCTGTACAGGAGGGATAAAAAATAAAGATAAGTTGCAAGACCTTACATGTCTAGCATCTTTTTCTGCATTCAGCATGTACAACAGAAATGATTTTATTAAGTCATTGCTTCTAAGTGATTTGATTCATTTAAACATTAAGAATCTAAAGGATAAAGCTAATTAATGACATCTTCTAAAGTCATACAGTAAACTTGCAGAACAATGAAGGATCCTAGTCAATATTATGTTATCGTCTACTAATTAAAACCAGTTCAAATTTAGCATCATTAGCTGTATGGCTTTAGGAAGTTACTCTTAAGTTTCAGTTGCATCATCTCTAAAATGGGAGTAAGCCTTATAAACTTATAAATAATAAGTAGTACTTCTAGCAAGTCTATAGCTGATTTCAAATCTAGTAGATAACTTGCATTTTCCTCATTCTTGTGTTCTTATCAAACAATTACTTTTAATATAGTAATAAGCTCACTGAAGTCTTTACTGTGAAAAGCTACAAATCAGCTTTATTCTTCCTTTTCCTGCTTGCAATTTATGTTATCTCTCTGGTGTTCTTAGTTTCCACAAAGTCATTACTTCAGGAAGTATCATGAGCCAAGGACTAAGGCTGAGCCATTCCATGTGAACAATTGTTCAATACTGTATTCATTTGGGAATAGTTCAAGGCTTTTAGTCCAAAGCAAACACCTGCATTTAGTCCTAAGACAAGTAAGAAAAAGTTAAAGCACAAACAGTATTTAGTAGAAATAAATTTGATATTAGCATTTTCTAAATGGTAGTAAAATATACCTAACATAAAATTTATTTTAATCATTTTATAGTGTACAGTTGTGAATGACGCGCATTCACAATTCCCATTAATTTTTTACAGAGTAAGGACATCAAGGCAACAGGATTTGAGAAGGAGGGGTAAAAAGGCACAATTCATGATAGTACCTTCAAAGTAAAAACAGGAAGCAACTGAGAAAAGTATTCTAGTTGACAGGAACTTAAATGGGATATTACTATATTATCCAATAGTTCAAGATAGAATGTAAAGTGCCAAATTTATAAAATAAGTTTTTAGCTGCTTAATTTTGTATCTCAAAATATTTGTACAACTGAAGAATCATTCACAGTAAAGGAGAGTTCAATTGTCTTATCAATGTATTAAAAGTGCTTGTTATCTAAAAACACCAGAATGAGGAAAATGCACATTATATCTACTAGATTTGAAATCAAGATACTAAAAAGTAGCATGAAAAGCTCAATTAGGTATGGCATAAAAAGCTTAGGTACCAAGAATAGATAATGAGATTTCTTCACATTCATCCAGCAAAGTGAAAAAGGTCTGTGTGAACCCATTGTAAGGCAAACACACTGCAGAAACCAGCAGCATGATACACTGGCAAAACTGTAGGATGCAAAAAATCTAGTTTCTGATCTAGTTCCTAGTGTAAGTCCCAGTTCTGTGTGTCTAGGAAGGAAATGAAAACAACACTATTTTAAAAGTAAATAATTGGATTTTTACCTGTATTATAAAATGAATTTATTTTGAATTACTGTTGCCATTTATTAGAAACGTACTACAGTACTATTTGGTGGAACACCTTAGAGATACACTTCGGGAATGATTCCTGAATAGATGTGATACAAGGTCCAAAGTATACAAAAACCTACTCTACCTGAAGAACTGTCTTCTTTATTCACAATATTTATCGAATACCTATCTCAAGCACTCAGCATACAATGAAATTCAGAAAGTATACATTCTAGTAAATGGTTATTCCATCTTCCCAGTGCTAAGTCCAACTCATCCATTATCCGTTAAGATTCAGATGAAGGCTGAGAAAAGATTAGGCAAAAAAGAACACAGTCCTAACACTAAGATATTTTCTGCAGAGACAAAAATAGTTTCTTAGTTAAAGGAGAAACTAAGTACAAAAATCAGCACAGATATACCTGGTACTTCTGAGAGACAGGCAAGCACTCCTTTTCTTGCTTAGTGGGCTTGTTCACTTTTCAACCTTTTGTTGAAGGATCTGCAGCCTTTTGTTAAATTACTGCTATGTATTTAAGGAAAACTATAATAAGTAACAGTGGTTACTTATCAGCATACTTACCATCAGGATCATCTGATTCTTCATCTTCCTCTTCCTCTTTTGACTTCCTCTTTGAAGCAGATCGGCACCTGAGAACACTTTGTGAGGACAGGCGGTGGAAGTATCCTCTGTGGAAGAGCTCATTCTCCTCCTCCTCTTCCTCCTCCTCCTCCTCCTCCTCCTCCTCCTCCTCCTCCTCCTCTTCCTCAATCTCAAATGTGGGTTCTAATCGCGGCATTGGTCTCTCAGAATCAGAATCTTCAAAAGGTTCATCTAACACCTCTGTGGTCTCAGAAATAGTTTCTGTGACTACACTGCTATTATGGTGTTTCCGTTTTCGGACTCTCCTTCTTCGGTGAAGAACTGGTTTCTATTTAGTAGAAAAATCAAGTATTTTAATAATAATGAATACCACCTTTTCTATGAATAGCAAGAAAGTTGTTTTAAACCTAGTAGAGCTAGGCATGGTGGAACATGCCCACAGTCTCAGCACTTGGGAGGCTGAGGCAGGAGGATCATTCCAAGTTGGAGGCCAGCCTCGGCTACATAGTGAGTTCAAGGCCAGCCTGAACTGCATAGCGAGACCCTGGTCTTAAAAACCAAAAAAGAAAACAAAACAAAAAAAAATCAGCAACAACAACAACAACAAAAATCTAATAGAATTAGCACATATAAAATGAGAATATTGTTTGCCAAAAAACCAGTCTAAATATTTCAAAATACTAAAGCAAGCTACTATACATAAAGATGTTGCATAGTTGCATAAAACTGTGAAAGAAAAAGCAGGGATGTCCACAGAGCAGACATTATAATTAACTTATTAGTAGTTCAGTGAAGTTAACACCACAGGGAGGCATCTATTTCAATAGTGAAACAACCCAGAGACTAGTTCTTTAACTTCTCTTTTCTTCCAGAGCAAAACAGGAATAAAAACAGTCTCATATACTACCCTGATGGTTAGCAGATCAATAAAGCTATACATCATTTTCATGGACCATCCATAAAAAGTTCCAGTGAAGTGTAGAAATATGTAGCTGAAATGTATTTACTTGGTATTAGTGATACTTTTCAAAAGTGAAATGAATCTGGCATTGAAATTTGGCATATTAGGCGCACCTTTGCACTTGCTGACCTAATATTTTAAGTATACAAAGTAATAGAGATGATCCCTCCACAATCCCTCATTTTATAGAGGCTAGAAAGGTCATACAACTTGCCCAAGATCACACATCTAGTGTAGAAACTGCTGTAAATACAGTCCACAATGCCTTGATTACCAGTCAAGTGAACTTCTTCAAGAATGTCAAAAGTACTTTGCATATGATCTCACTGGTTACCACAATATTTTTTTAATACAAGAAAACAAAATATTTGAGTTTATAAACAGGCAATATAAGCCCCTGGGATGGCAAAGATATTCTTTGCACAATGAATAGTAAAATGAATCAAAGTCCTGTTTTTCTCTACTTCAAATCTATGAGTTCTAACTGAGAATATAATTTTAAAATTAGATTTAAAAATGGCTCTGCTTGCAAATAAATATATGAAAAAATGTTCAATATCACTGGTCATTCGAGAGACGCAGATGAAAACAACACTAAGATTCCACCTCACCCCACAAAGAATGCCTGCTGTCAAGAAATCAACCAGTAACAAATGCTGGCGGGGTTGTGGAAAGAAAGGAACCCTTCTCCATTGTTGGTGGGGATGTAGACTGGTGCAACCACCGTGGAAATCAGTATGGAGATACCTCAAAGAACTAGGACTAGAAGACCCATTTGACCCAGCTATTCCTGCTGGGGGGATCTTCCCCAAAGAATTAAAAGAATCATACCACAGTGATATATGTGCACCCATGTTCACAGCGGCACAGTTTGTAATAGCTAAAGCTTGGAAACAGCCCAAGTGCCCATCAACTGCAAACTGGATAAAGAAGATGTGGGTTTTTTTATAAAATGGAGTACTACTCAGCCATAAAGAACGAGAAACTAGAGACATTTATAGCTAAATGGATGCATATTGAGGCCATACTCTTAAGTGAAATAAATAGGACACACATGTGTAAATACAGAATAGTTTCTCTAGTGTGAGAAACTGAAAGTGTAAATAAGGATTAAAATGATTAAAATGAATAATTGATAATTTGAAATAGGAAAAGGTCCAAAAGGGTAGGGGTGGTGGAAGGGGAACGGGAAAGGAAAGAAGAGAAAGGAAAAATTGAGAAAAAAAAAATGGAAATGATGTCTATGTAAATAGGGAAGGGTGGAGGGGGTGAAGGACACACAGGTAATGGGGGAAAAATAAGAACCAAGATATATCATGTACAAGTACAAGCACCCAATGATAAATGTAAACGTATTGTATACCTAAAATGTACCAATAAAAGAATTTTTAAAAAATGACTCTGCTCCTTTGAGAAATGGCTTATTCTAGGCCTGGAGCAGGAAAAAGAGAAGATAAAGTTGGAGGATCTCATAGAACCAGAAAGTAAGAAAGTGATCAAAACAAAAACCACACAGTGATCAAGGCATCGACGGAATGAGCTAATGGCCAAGGTTGAACAATTTGAGCAACAAATTAAAAAAAAAAATAGCACTGGATGATAAATTGAAATGTCAGGTAAATATCTATGAGACCATACTACAGGAATGGACACCAGAATAAATCAACAAATGGGGAGAAATGACAAATCTCCCAAGCAAATAATTCACGCAGATTCTGCTTTCAGGAAAACTACCTACATCTTAAGTGTGGGCTGCACAGTGTGACTTTACCCCAGCAGAGTAAAGATAAAGGGAAGGAGGGAGTAACCTGCCAAGCACCACCTGAGTTAACAAGAAGGTGTACTGAGATCGTACATGCCCTTGACACAGAGATCCATACTGACAGATAACCTCTTTCTAACGTGGTGAAAGGGGCACTTTACTTCTATGGTTTTCCTCTCAAAAACCACACTGCCCCTTTCTAATTTCACAAGGGATGTTATATTCCACAAAGTAACTGACCAGTAATCTTCACAACTGTCAAGGCTGTCGAAAACAAAGAAAGACTGAGAAACTGTCACAACTAAGAAGAGCCTAACGATACATGACCACCCACTGTAGCGTGGTATGCTGGATAGGACCCTTGAACAAGAAAACGACATTAGGGAAAACTGAAAACTGGAATCAAGTATGGACTCTAGTCACTAATGGATCTACAATGAATCATGAATTGTGATAATAAATACCCTACCAACATAGGAGGGCAAACTGGGTATGGGGCATATGGGAGCTTGCTGTCTTTTCTTTGCAGTGATGAAAATGTTCTTTAAAGATTTTTTTTAAAAAGGTCTTGGTAAGGAAAGGAATGATTTCACTGCCCTGGGAGAAAGCTGTCACCCATCTCTACAGAGTGGGGCTCTGCAGGGCACTAACGTGCCTGAATCTGGCTGGCTTAGGCAGTGTTGAAAGTTCACTCCATACCCTGGGATACTTCCGGTATACAGTAGTCCCCTCTTAACACTAGTTGCACTTTCCATAATTTTACTTACTCTCATGTTCAACTGCACTCCAAAAATATTAAATGGAAAATTCCAGAAATAATTCATAATTTTAAAATTGCATGCTGTTCTGAATAGTGTGATGAAGTCTCGTGCCATCCTGCTTCTTCCTTCCTGCCCTGGATGTAAAGGATCCCTTTGTCTGGTATATCCATGCTTCGTACAATAGCCACCCGTGAGGCGCTTAGTGGCCACCTTTGATTTCTGATAGACTGTCTTGGTATCCCAGTGCTTGTGTTCATTCAGATCACCCTTCTTTTACTTAATAAAGACCCCAAGTGCAAAAGCAGTGATGCTGGCAGTTCAGATAAGCCAAAAAGATGCCACAAACTTCTTCTCAGTACCTAACTTTTATTATACTGTTATAATTGTTCCATTTTACTGTTGTTTATTATTGTTAATCTCTCACTGTGCCTGATTTGAACACAAAACCAGCAAGCTAAAACAGTTTGCCCTTAAATAAACTTATGAGTGATAAATAATTCCCAAGAACCAAACGTCACACATTTCAAGTATGTCCTGGGAAGATCATGCGCTATAATATATTGAGGTTTAAAAGTTTAAAAACAACACTAGGAACTTCTAGTTTTATTCTTTCAGAACTGTAAGACAGAAAAACAGGTGTACAATAAACTGCAACTAGAGGAAGAAAAGACATGTACAAAATATATTACCTTTCTCTTTAAAGTGGGTTTTGTAAGAATTGGTGGTGAGTTTGACCGAGAACTTTCTGGTTCCTCCTCCTCCTCCTCCTCCTCCTCCTCCTCCTCCTCCTCTTCCTCCTCACTACTCTCACTAAAGCCTCTAAGGACAGCCCTGTCACCATCACTGTAGCAGCGCTGCAGTCTATCATTTCCTTCTGGTAATCTGCACTTCAGGTCCTCGGGGCTTTTCTTTAACTGTCCCCGCCACAGCTCAATCCCCTCACTTAATCTTCTTTTGGGAATGTCTGGCTTCCCTTCCTGCCTTGGCTGCTCCTGAGAGGCTGTCAATTGCTCCTCACTCTCGGCATATTGTTCTTGGGAGGTTTCTGACTTTTCCTCACATTCTCCATATTGTTCCTGAGGAGCTGATGAAGTCTCTTCCAAGAGCAGTTTAGACTCTTTATCACCAAACCGTTCCTGGGTCTTTCTGTTCTTCCTCCCGCAGCGGCCCCGCCGAGAGGGCTGGCTGTTTGCAGGAAGACTGTTTCGGGGAAGGACCTGTTTGCTCAAACGTGTAGAGACAGCGGGAGCTGTAACTTCCGGTTTCTTTTCACTTTCTACTGAAGAATAAGAATCTTGATCTTTGTTTTCCCGAGATACTGACTTTCCCACCTGATTTTAGAAAATAAAACAATGCTGCTTAATTTTTCAGTCCTGTTTGATTATATCCACCTATTCTGCTCTTTTAAATACATACTGAGATAAGAAATCAGAGCTTTAAAAGGAAAATGACTAATTACTTAATAATTAACATGAACATTTCCTATGTAGGCAATGTTTTAAATGTACTATTTACTACTTATGCATTATTCATTTAATCTTCACAACAACTGTGTGAAGTATTGTCTTATCTCCATCTTACAAATGAGGTACAGAGGCACAAAAAAACCCCTACTACTACCTATGTCATACACTAGTAAATTAAGAAGCTGGAACACAAATCTAAGCAGTCTGACTGCAGTTTGTGTTTCATCCTGATACACAAAGTGAGTGGCTCTTATAAATGGTGAGATTATATATAAAGTTTTTCTAAAATAAAAATTTATCAACAGGGTAGAATAGGCTCTCAGAGCATGGGCAAGAGGAAAAAGACAATTGAAAAATATGAAAAAAATTCTGAAATTATTTTCATTCTAATATTTAATTCCACTTTGAAAATTAAATTACACTAAAAATGTCAAAAGTTTTATATTTATCAAAGGAGGACGTAAGGATGAAAGGGGAAAAAAAAGGTATATATCACATAAAGAAAAATGTTGAAAACTGTACAATGTAGTATAGATAACTATCAACCTTTCAATTGTTAAAGATGTCTGTATATCCACTGAACTTTTCAGTGCTCTGCTGAAAACATTTCCCTAACATTCTATTTTAAAGAACATGTATTTTCATTTCATTTTAACAACTGTCATAGATTAATGCAGACTCAATTACTATACAGCTTAAAATCCAACTGCCTAGAGATGAATTTTTAGTCATAATTTTTAGTCATAATTAACACAGTTTAAGAAACCTGATGGGCTTACAAACTACACAAATAAGAGCCAGTCTTCCTGAAATTTCTACCACTGAAATAAAACTCTAAAATTCTAGGATGAATTTACTTTGTTGGTAAAATATCATAATACATACCACAAATACTAATGAAAACCAAAACAACATCATCTGTCATAAAAAACACAACACTCATGCCCTTACATTGGTCTCTAAATCTCTTTCCTGGCACTGCGGCTCTTCGTTTTCTTCTTCATCAGCTTCCTCTTCTTCGTCCTCTGAGACAACAGAGTTGGAGACTATGACAGGAGTCCAGCGTAAACATTCTGGATCTACATCCACTGGTCTCAGATTCAACTGAAGCTTTGCCATATGATCCTGGATAAGTTTTTCCCGGCGGATAATCACAAATCTAAAACCAGAGAAAAGTTTATAGCAATCAACAATGTACAAGATGCACAAAAAAATTAATATACAGATATAACCTAACCCTGGAAACGATAATGATGAATGCTTTACAAATAGCCTGCTTGGGAAGATGGAATAGGATAATATGCTACCAATGTGATAGCTAATAACTATGAAGTTGGACAAAAACATTATATGCCACTATAGCAGTGGAGTATATTATTTGACCATTTATTGAATCATACTTCCCACATTTGCCATTTCTCCTGTTCTTCTGATCTTTCTTTCCTATTCTCTATTTAGCTCAAATGTCTGCCTCTGTGACTTTTCCTGACTACTTTGGGCAAGGATGGACTGTCTGTCCTCAATATTCATTTCACTTTGTACCATTTATACAGAAATTAATCAAGGACATATTTTATTTAATGACATGGTTTCTATGTTGTTAATTCTTATAAAATGAGCTCTCAATTCCACAAGATGAGATTCAGTGGCTTAGGTCCAAAAGTTAGAAAGAAGACTAGAAAAACAACTTAAAAATATAGTCGTTAGAATAAAATACCATAGAAATAAAAATAATTTCTCAATACCACCAAGTATACCACTTATATTAGTTACCACCCTTTTCCCAGTAATCTGGCTACCTCACCCAAAAGCTTCCCTCTAGTTACCTTCTAAAAGTGTACAGAGGGATCTGATACTCACTGGTCACTACGGAAGTCCAGCATTCGTAGGTGGTGCAGTGTGGAAGTGATGTCTTGAGGGCAGATTCCAGTCAACTTACTTAACTTCTTGATGCTGAGTTGTTTGTCATTTTGGTGATAAAGGCACTCCAATATTACACTTTTCCAATAAGCCATATAGGAAAGACGTCCAAGATCTGATAATGGT
Source organism: Heterocephalus glaber (assembly GCF_053883595.1). Taxonomy (NCBI): domain Eukaryota; kingdom Metazoa; phylum Chordata; class Mammalia; order Rodentia; family Bathyergidae; genus Heterocephalus; species Heterocephalus glaber. The sequence goes on from NW_028258308.1 coordinate 44,089,761, forward strand.
TTCTCTGGAGACCCTGCCTGGCCTTCACGCTTTGATAACAAATAACCTAAAGAAACCCCAGATCAAAAAATGTCAGGGACCCTAAAACAATTTGATTCACCAAAATAATAATGCCCCTTCCCACACCTAATCCAAGTATTATAGGCAATAATAATATCAAAGGTAAATTCCTTCAAAAATGGGGAACAAAACTGCAAAACTAAAACAAATTTAGAGGAAGATAACAATTTTTATATATTGAACAGTAGATTGAATTTTGTCTACAATCAATATAAATCACTTTGTTTAAATATCAAGCTGTTAAAAAATTAAGACTCCCATTAACAAGCTGCATTAATAATGAGATTAAGGCAACAATATTTTTAATTTCAAGGGAAAAAAAAACATTTGCAAGTTTTATTTGGACCATATGATGGCATCTGCTATACCTAACTAAGAAATATACAGTACAAAGAATGCCTCAGTTTCTGCCTAATTCTAAGATTGCAGCTCTTAGGGCCGGGGATTTAGCTCAGTGGTTTCGATGCCTGCTGCACAAACACAAGGACCTGAGTTCGATCCCTGGTACCAAAAAAAAAAAAAGAAAGATTGCAGTTCTTCTGTGAGCAAAATGGGGAAAATTTCTCACTTCAACCAACAAAGCCTCCTTACAATTACTTATCACTCTATTCTTAGAAAATGAGACTGTCAGGATGAGTGTTTTACTGTAAGCATATGGTGTATTATTCTGAACTCTGTTGTAGTGCATGACTCTCAAGAACAGGTAAAGAAAGGGCATAGAAGTTCCAAGAGAAAAGCATTGAAAATGGAGATGGCAGAAGAAATAACAGTTGCTTTTGTCATTCAAGGAATTTTAAAAGCAGTCTAAGAACGGTAATCTGGAAAAATATTCTACACCAAGAAAAGTAAACACTGTATATACATACACTGTATGTATGGTGTATGAAACACTGTAATCATACAGATAACTACCTCAAAGTCACCATAAATAAAATGAAATATCACTAATCACCATAAATAAAATATTTTTCCTAATGGAGCTATTTAGTGCTATAACACACCAATCCTGAGTCTTATTTCAAAGCAATATATTAATATTAGAGGAAATAGTCTGAGTTCCATCCCCTATCACTAATCCAAAAATGCCCAGAAAATGTACAAAATAACCAGTAGCACCTATTTCCAATAAAATATGGTAGTTGAAAGCAAAGTAAAACAAGTTTAACTGTGTAGGTGAGAATTAACTTCTCAAGAGTGGACTCTTTCTGTTTATATCTCTGTATATATTCCTTTAAAATATTTTAAAGCAAAAACAGGGAAAATATTCCCTCAAATCACTGTTTCATGACCATCAAATTTACCACATACACTTAACTTTTTAGCAAGTTTACCTGTAAGTAGAACAGAATGCAAGTTCTACAATGACCTCTTTATAAGTGGTAGCTTTTACTTTCTAACTCAGATTAAATTATTTCCTGTATCATTCACTTTTTAGGATTTTAAAAGTTGTATTGCACATTTTTAACCACTAGGGAGAGACTGTTAACTGAGAAGTGCACACATATTCTCAGCTAATGGGTTAATAAAAATAGGACGAGTGCTGTACTTTTTTTTTCTAACACCTATTTGAGTAGTTATGCAATGTTAGTACAAATGCATAAAATCTATTTCCATTATAAACAAACAGCTTCAAATTAATTTGCCGCAGATCACACAAAGTTGTATTCAGTATTAGCTATTTAGAACTATGTCCAACCAAAGGAAAAATACTTGTGGTTTTAAGTTTTAAGGACCTGTCCAATCATGACAGGAGATACTATGAACCAATACACCATCTATAAATTTTTTAATACACATATCCAGAAGGTTCCCAAGAAGAGATAATGAGAAGATATATTAATATAACCCTTACTGAAATCAATGAGGAACCTGCCATAGCCCTTGCGCTGGTACTGGGGAAGAATCATTATACAGGAAACGTTGTATTTCTGCTGGCAGTGCTTTTCCTGGTGGAGAAAACAGAAGGCAAATTTTAAAATAACAAGCTGGCAAAACTGGATAGCAAAGCTAATTATTAAGAAACAAAGACTAACAGCTAAAACCACAGCCTGAGGCCCCTGGGAATAGAAAAAAAAAAATCAAGAAAAAAAATCACACCAGTGGGAGAAGACAAGACAATGTTAAGCCACTGCCATTATCCACAAAGCAACCATCCTGGGGGAGTAAAAATTTAAGATAAAATGACACCATCCAACACCACCTGCAACTCAAAATCAGTATGTCAATACCTCAGATCAGCAGAAGAATCTGAGACCCAAATAATCTGCATGCTAAAAATGATGAATCAATGCAGCACTCTAGGAGGGAGAAAATTCATCAACTACTTCAAAGTTTATTTCCTGCTTTGTTGCTACATATGGCAACCTCACTCCCTACTTGTTACACTTAACTTTACACAAAATGGTTCTGAATGTGAGAAACAAATACCTTTTTATAGGTTAGTCAAAACATTCTAAATCCTATTTGGCTAGTGAAGTAGTCCTTAACTCTTACAAAGCTAGCACTTGCTACTGAACTGTTATGTAAAAATTAAGGTTTTACTATAGGCTTGCTTAAAATAAAAGTGTATCTTTATGTTGTTTGAGTAGAAACTTTTTTCCCCTAAGGGAATGGAAGATGAAGGAAGAAGAAAATATTATTTGATAAAAATGGCCTCTTATTCTAGGCCTAAAAATTCAAATTAGGAAGAGATTTAAACTGAAAAGAACTAAGAAGTAATGACTTTGTTTATTTCACATCTATCTATTATCACCATGGGACCAGAAGTCCTTTTAAAACTTCCCCTCTTGAGTATTCCCAGCAGTTCATGTTCCTGAGAGAATATAGGTTGTTAAACGTTACTAGGCATCTTCTAAACAGCTGGTAAGTTTCTGAATGTTCTTTCCATTTCCTTTTCTAAAAAGCTAAATGACACTTGTACTACCTCCTACTGAGAAACAGCAAAAACCACTCCAGACTTCCAGGTGAATTCAAACATTTTAAGCTGACATACTTACTTTAGAAAAGTAGCCAACAAGGTGGCAGCCCTTGACATCATTCTGTGTTAGTACATAAAAAAGAAATGGTTCCACGTCATAATAGAGTGTTTTGTGGTCAAGAAACAACTTTGCCAAGAGACACAGGTTTTGACAATAAATGGTACTCACGTTCCCATCAACCTAAAGGGGGTACAAAAAAACAGGAAGAAGTGGTCAGTAAAATATTCCTTAGTTCTAGAACAATACCCATCAGTTACAAGCAACTCTAGGTATCTGCAGCCTAGCCCAAGAGACGATGTCAGTGATCAGAACACACTAGAACCTGGAAGCTCTGCTTTAAAATGACAGCTATCATGGAACCTGCTATTTTAAGATAATCAAATATATAAGATACTATACATCAACAAAGCAAGAATAGCTAAATAAGGAGAAGGTGATCTAATTTTAAAACTGTATTTTGCTTTTATAAAAAAGATTGTAGGAATACTTCTGAAAGCAAGCTTCATTTTCAAAAGTACTTAATTTTCAATAAAAGATTTAAAAAATATAACCTTTACTAAAATACATTCATTAGGTAAAACATAAGTGATGTCTTATCTCTAGCAGCAGCTTGAAGCAACACGGTCTGACTACCACAATCAGGTATACTCCAAATAAGCCTATACAAGGGAGTACTAACTATTGCCTTTCAGAGACACCACACAGGTTCTTATGAATCTGGCAAACGTACTGCTGATCTTGACATTCCTGTGTTCTTGAGTTGCTAGAGTTCACTCTTTTATAAAATGCTGGATACCCACATTAGTTCTCAAGACAGGCTAACTGAACTCAACAATCTAAATGTACAATACTTCATAAAACTTCTTTTAAAATACAAACAAATGTATGATCAAGAAGCAACTTGCTTTTAAATGCTCTGAAACAGTACTGTATACCACACCTGAAATCTCCCTACTCTCAAGGTGAAGAGCTCCTCTACTGATCACCTAAAATAAAGTCTTAGTCAAGCAAGAAAGAGAGATTGAGCAGATCCAGACAATCTGAAACTGTATCACTGTATTAATTAACAAGACTGAGCATATAGGAAATACTCAATATTTGGCATGGAAACTTCAGAACTGAAGATCAAAAAATCAGACATTACTATTAATAGCAATACAGAACCACAGACATAAGTCATATCAACATGATACTAAGGTTTACTAATATTATGGAATACATCTCTATTCCTTTTAAGTAAGTCACAGAAATCCTTTCATTTAAATGCCATACTTCAAAGAGTCTAAAAGACACACTTTTAACATATGTAAAATTGGTTAGCATTTTATCAAATGAAGTCTTAGATATTATAATTAGCAGTATTTTTCCCCTTTGGTGGTACATAAAAAATAGTAAGATATATAATAATTTATGTCTTAGATTCAATTAAATGCAGAGTAATCTATTCTAAAGCCAAGCTGGTGAACTGGGTACCATTTGGGCTGGCCTGAATCAGCGTCTTATGTAACTAAAAGTAAAACATTTCCCAAAAAATTATGTTGCACAGCTACACACAGCACAGTTGGTACTGTTGTTGAAATGAATAGGAAGACACATACTAAACATTCACCTTACCTCAAAGACAGAAATATTATTCTTTCGGTAAATCTCATTGGCAGGAGGATGGAACCAACCACATTTCTTCATGTGTTGCTGTAGAATAGTTCTACTTTTCATATATTTTAGACAAAACTCACAAAGATACAATTTAGGCAGCCTGTAAATAATAATTTTTAAAAAGGGCTTTATATTTTATAGATCTTCAAATGTTTACAATTCTTTCTTTTCCGTCTGTCTTTCATTACCCAAGTTATAAAGGTAGGGACTATATTAGTGTGTCCATTAATCAATGAATGAAAGAAAAAAAAATTAACTTAGCAGTCACCAATTAATCAACAATAGGGGGAAAGGATGAGAGAAATCAAGACAACCAGTTCAGTTTACTTTCTGTTAGGCTAATTTTAAATTGAAATTACTTGATTGACAGATATGAAAATCTCACATTCTTACCCCCTTGATAATCTGTAAAAGGCAGAATCAAGTTTACCTTCCTAACACAAATAAGTTGATGATTTTGCTGAGCTATAGATTCTTTCTTGTTTATTTCATCATTCATCCATTAATTTGGAGAAATAAATATCTCTTGAATACTTAACATATGTCAGACCCCTCACTAGGTGTATCAGGTGTATATACAGTGCTCAGAAAAATGGACATGTACTGTATATTTTCAAAACAGACTACTATTGAGTAAACAGTCTATTATTCAACAAGTGAAATATAGGCTCAAATTATTCTTTCAGATGTTCTCATTGTTAATGTATATTTATTCAATTGTCTGTTTCAGTAATAGTTTAACAGAACTTCATCTTTATACAGTAATATCCCTTTTATGAGGAGCTTGGCAATAAAATTAAGTGATTAGATCAGTTCATAAGATAATGGAAGGAACATAACCTAAATTAAAAATTAGTGGCTTTCACATATATTTTAGTCTGAATTCTTTTTTATTTTATTTTATTTTTTTTGGTACCATGGATCGAACTTAGGACCTCGTGCTTGCAAGGCAGGTGCAGCGCCACTGAGCTAAATCCCCGGCCCTTAGTCTGAATTCTTAATACAGCAAGGCTCTTCTGTTATAAGAAAGCCAGCTTTTCTGTATCTTGACTTGTATCCAGAACTGGTACTGTCTTGATAATCTGAGATCTGATACCATCATTCAAACTATATGTTTACTGGATGGTAAAATGACATATGTAATTCAAACAAAGTACTGTGTCTTGTCTCATATAAGTACTGAGATGGAAGAAAATTTCAGAAACTTTATTAATTTAGTTGCTATCAGTTTAGACAGTGATAATCTTTTTTTTTTTAGACAGGTCTCACTATGTACTTAACACTGGCCTTGAACTCACTATGTAGCCCAGGCTTGCTTTGAACTCGCTGTGATCCTCCTAGACAGTAATAATTAAAAAATTACCCTAGAATTAAAAATACTTGCTAAATAAATTAATATACACAAAAATATTTAATTTATTAAAGTGTGAACACAACTACATTTTCAAGTTCCCATTCTGAAGACAGCTTTTGAAGCACTATTTCAATTTATCTGCAAACACCTAACATTCTACTAAAGCCTTTCCCAAGGTATTTATGGAACATCAGTCCTGTTATGTCTAGTTTTCCAAAATCTCTAGTATTAGCTATACCAGAATAACCTAAGAGCATATCATTACTACAAAAACCATTCCAAAATAAAGTATTGAGTGAAACAAGTGACTGACATAAAAACAAGAAGCAGGAGCCAAGAGCATGGAAAAGAAATGTATCCTAGACAATTTTACTTATATCCTTTGTATACTGCCTCAAACCCCACCATTGAGAGGAGGAATGACAGTAAGATAAATAGCTTTTTCCTTCTTTAACACCAAGCCTATAAATCCTAAAATTTCCATTTTACAATCCTAAAATTATACATTCTGTCATCTAATGTGGGAATTAATTGTATTAAGTCTTAAAGTGCCTTATAACTGCCACCTGTCTTCCTGAATAAATGGAATTTGAGTAATTTCTTCTTAAAAGGAAAGTAAAAGAATGGCATCCTCCTACTTAACTTTCTACCACTTACTTTTATTTACTTGTGCTAAGTTCTCAATAAGCAATTTTAAACTGTCACAATATGAAGACACATGAGTAGCACTACTTGAGCAAAGATTCACTTTGAGGGCTAAATGCTATAACTATAAATTTCCGGGACAGGGATATAGCTCAGAGGCACAAGTGCCTGGCTGGCAAGTGTGAAGTCCTGAGTTTGATCCCCAGGACAAAAAAAAAAAGCATAAATTTCCTAAAATGTGAGTCTGAGAAACCTAAACATAATCCTGTGCTTTTTAAGCTATTCAGAAGGAAAAATAACAGGTAAAACTACTGACAGATCACTTAAGCTTTCCAAGTTAAAAATAAAGGCTAACTTTTCATGTTGTTAATGATAAATATAATTTTGTCAATTAAAATAATAAATATTCAATAAACACTTCTGTTTAGAAACATTTTTTTAAAAAAGAAAGCACAATAATTTATTGTGTATGGTCTGTGAGAAAAGGCCAAAATTTTTTTAAAGTTCTAGCAATAACTAAGTTGCTCAAGAAAATATTACAAGTGAAATCTCTGAGAAACTTACTGCCAAGTCGTATCTAGTAAATTATGAGTCTATGCCATTGTCTTAGAACATTTTACTAACAATAAAAAAATCTTTAGTGAACCAACCTTATTGTATGAAAAATAAAAAAGTAAAAATAAGCATTATGATCAACTTTATCCCAATCTATTTCTTGCTGTAAACATTTTAAAATTCACTGACTTTATTAGAACCAAGCCCACTAGGATGACACTGTTACTCCAAAAAAAATAACCTGGAAAAATGTTTCTTTTAGTAAAGTAAAAATAGCTGCAGTTCTCTCACTGAAAAAAAATATAGAAAGAACATTACATGAAGGGAAATGTAGTTATGGAGATTAAACTCCCAGCCCTAAAGGATTCTCCTTGGGGCTGCTTTTGTGATCTTCCTGATGCATCTAGGTCTTGAGTTCACTTCATTAGCTGCATCATGGGGTACAGCCTCCATACTTGAAGTTTGTTCTCAAGTCTGCCAATATGCTGACATTCCAGTTTGTGAAATCAGGCATAGAGTACAGCTATGTGTAATTTCCTTACTTCTAGAATGACGCAAATATTTTCCCTAAGAGTTCCTACCATACCTCTGACTTTTAAACATGACCCAAGATAGTAGCAATTTGTGTGGCCGTTACAATGGGTCAAATTGTAGTAAATTTGATATAAAAATTCCATCAAATATTACTTAAAGACCAAGGCACAGACCAAGTCAGCTCAATCTAGAACCACATGCTGTAAGGAACAGCACAAGCACAGTGGTTAAATGCTATGGCTGTGTGTTCTGGGGAAGTGGGCGTAAATCTTAGTTCTGCCATTCACAAACTATTGTGTCTTGAACACACATTTGCTGGCTCGGGTCTGTAAAATAAAGATAGATATATCTACCTCACAAAATTATTTCTAAGATGCTTGGAGCCAAGTACCAAGTTCAGTGAGTGATAATTATAGCTGCTATTATTTATGATTTTTAAAAATTCTCCTTTTGTCTATTTTAGTTCATTATCTAGTAGCCAAAAGCCATTAGGGATTCTATTTTGTTTCTTCTTCAGTAATTGGGATGTCAAACCTGATTCTAGTAACAACATCATAAGCTACAAAACAGATCAAGTCAAGAAGAGAACAAAAGGGCCGGGGATTTAGCTCAGTGGTTTTGCCGCCTGCTGCGCAAGCGCAAGGACCCGAGTTCGATCCCTGGTACCAAAATAAATAAATAAATAAAGCTCACTTAAACCTGTTGAATGAATTCTTCAGTGTATTTCTTCCTGATCCTAAGAGGTTATCTCAACTCCAGAGGAATGAGTTACCTTGAATGTCAGAGTTCTGCAGGTAGTTGAAGGATTTCTTGACTTATTTTACCCATCCATCCTTCTTAACAAACTCAGATTAATTGTTGTTATTCTGTGATATAGAGTACTGCCTTAAAGGTGACACCACATTTATCGCTTAGTTTAGGACTAACTGACCAATTGTAAATGTTCTCAAAATTGTTTTGTGAGCCTGTGTGTCAGTTTTCTGGAGCTTTGTTTTTGCCTCTTCTTTTGGTAGTTGTGATGTCTTCACTGAGGTCAGGGTCTATAATAGCATTCTTGCTCCTACTTTTTTACTTCTGCTACATACTTGGAAAGTATATCTGAAAGTTATTACATTATAGGGAAAGAAAAGATGCTGACTTTTTTTGTTGTTGTTTTTTGGGTACTGCAGATCGAACTCAGGACCCTCCGCTTGCAAGGCAAGCGCGGTTCCACTGAGCTAAATCCCCAGGCCAAGATGCTGACTTCCAGTAGAAGGTCCTTTTAAAAACTACACTGGCACTGGGCATGGTTGTGCATGTCTGTAATCTGAGCACTTGGTAGTCTAAGTCAGGAAGATTGCCATCAGTCTGAGGCCAGCCTGGACTGCACAGTGAGTTCAAGGCCAGACTGAACTACACAGAGAATCCTCTCTCACACACACACAAAACAAAACAAAAACCTACAAAACAAAACTACACTGGCATATTCTCAGCTTCTTGGAAATAACTAAATAAATGTAACAATTAATTTTACTAATATTTCAGACAGGCAATATTATTAGACAGGTAAAAAGTTATGCAAATATTTTGAACACACATTTAATGCACAGAGAATCATACTTTATTATTCCTTACAACACTTGCTAAAATAGGAAATGGGCATAAGTAGCTCACAGATTAGAAAGCATTAATATGACTGCTATTCAAATGATAAACTAGTGTTTAACTTGTTTATTATCTTACATGATCTCTTTTAATTTCAACACTAAAAGAAATACAACTAATATTATTGAGCACTTACCATTTTCTGATTTACATGTTTTAACTCATTTAATGCTCATAATAGCCCTATGAGGCAAGTACTATTAGTATCCCCACTTTACAGATGAGGAAATGGAGGTACAGAGTAGCAGAGTAGCTTTGAAGGTTACACTGCTTATAAACGTCAGAGCCAAGTCACAAAACCAGTTTGGCTCCACTATACAAGCAGCCTCATCACAAAAAGTTGGATGAAACATGATCAGTTTTTATAGCTGGAAACCCAAGCTATTTATATATAAAACTATAGTATCCTATTTGTCCAATAATTCCTATATACACTGTCCACTAAATTTGTTAAATTTAGATCAAAGGCTATGGAGGTGAAACTTTGTATTTATTGTAGCTATTTATGAGCCTTAAAAAATCTTTAGTGTAAAGAGTAAAAGCAAATTTCTCTTAAAGAGAACACATTCCTCTTTTGCCCTGACCATGTGTAAGGTTTTTGGTTTCTAATTTTAAAATAATTTTAGGGCTGGGAATTTAGCTCAGTGGTTCTGCCACCTGCCTTGCAAGCACAAGATCCTGAGTTTGATCCCCGGTACTGAAAAAAAAAAAACTTGGATAAAAGACTTTTAGACAGGTTCACAGAAAAAAAACATAAAGCCTGCTTGGACTAACTGGCTGCCACAGCATGCTACTGTGGATATTTAAAAGAGCCTGAGCCTGGTTTCCTCAAATGTAAAAAGACGAACTGGATTAAAACATCTTCAGACCCCTCCTGGTTCTAGAGCCCTATAAAACTAAAAACAAAGTAAAGGATCTGCAAAACATTACCTTGAGGGGCCAGGGATTTAGCTCAGTGGTTCTGCCACCTGGCTCGCACGTGCAAGGTCCTGAGTTTGATCCTCGGTACCAAAAAAAAAACAAAAACAAAAAACCAACATAAAAACAAACCATACCTTGAATATTCTTGAGGATATGGAGAGGAGTACCAGGTGTGAATTTCATACTTTCCAAACTCAATGATAGAAGGACAACGAACTTGTGGATCAGGGGGACCAGTCACTCCAACTTTCTGTGCAGTCAAGAAATACATTACAAAAGTTAGCTAAGTTAGATACACTCACATAACAACAAGAAAAGAGAGGAAAGAGAGGAATCTAAATAAATGTCTTCTCAGGATTCCATGGGCAGAAAGGGGTGAGGAAAAAGATAAAAAGTTTTCAAATAAGCTGCATTATTCTTTAAATAGAGCATCCAAATAAAGAATAAAAATGCCAAAATATCTCTTAGAACCCAACGCAGTTGGTATCATTGCATTTTTTATGTTTAACAAAACTGTGAATGCTTTCCTTAACTAAACTTCTTCCCTTAATGACTTATTAAAAAGAAACTGCTGGCATTAAGGATATGAGATAAAGAAGGGAGGCTGTCACTTATTTGCCTCCGCTTATAACAATGGAAACACCTTACTCAATTGGTAAGCACATATAAAAAAGAATGATTTTTTGATTAGGGCCAGTAAGTATGTAAGAATACAAAAAAACAATATAACCAAGTATCAACAGAGTCTCTAGTTCACGCTGTACTAAAATTCCCTTTATTAGTAACTCTGTAAAGATCTGACAAAAGAAAGGAATAGCCTGTACATTACAAAGTCATCTGTGTCTTTCTGTCTGTCTTAGAACCAAATGCAGCTAATGTCAAAAGAGAGGAAATTTATAGTGTACAGGCCATTCCTTTTCTTTACCTTCTGTTTACAATGAAAAGAGTATATGCCTCCCTCATTCCTGCAATTATCTGAACAATAACGCAAATGACCTTTAAAGACTTTATGACTTGACTTCTACTAGTAATTTAAATATAGGCTATTGCTAAAGATAACAAAGTTCAGGTTTTAAAACCTTAAATTCAAGAGCAATTTGATTTGCTCCGCACCTAAACTAACAGATTCATCATGTATGTGTTTACCACAGATACTTTGTATTTACTTAAGAAAAAGGGAAAGCTAGAATTTAGCCTATCAAGTAGTACAAGTATTAATATCTCTTCATCAATAGAACAATCAAAATTATCCTTCAGCATTATGCTTTAAAGATCACTGAGATTATGATGTGTTTCTTGGAGTACACAGACACACATACATATAACAAAACTGAAAAAAATCCTTATTCATTGGTTTGACATAAATTCACTTATAAGAAAGAAGCCTTTTGTCACCACAACTCATTTGAGAACGCTCCCTGGTCTCTCTAACCATTCCCTTCTATAAAAGGCCAAGGGATTAATTTCAGGTTTCATGCTGGAAGATAGCCAAGTGAAACCTTGAGCTCTTCCTCAGATACCTCAAAACAAAAGACAACCATCTTCTTTTAGTTGGATAAACTGCACTGTAAACACCAGCAAGGAGTGGGACTCCTCCAAAGATAAAAATAATATAGTAGTACACAAAATGAAGTTAAAATAAAATTTCTTTCATTTCTCAAAAACCAAACTGAGTATCATAAAAAGGTTTTTAAAAGTCTGGTTTTTAAACGATATTCCAGAATCAAGTAAGATTATTTCATCTATCTTCATGGCTCACAATAATAGCAGCAGCACAGGAAAACACCAGAAACCAAACCTAACTTCCTGAGCCACAGATCATATCACATCAGAGACAAGGAAGCTGAAAATATGCACCTGCCGTGACACCACCGCCTGATGTCCGAGTGCTCTCCCATCAGCTGCCCAGCGCTCCTCCAGGCGGATGCCCGATGTGAAAGTGGATATCCAGTTCCAGTATAATTGTTTGCACATCACTGCAACTAGGAGAGTCTGGACACAGCTAGACTCGTGACTGATTCCCCTCTGCCCACACCTATCATGGCCTTTGCGCTGTGAAACACTTGGGCACATGTGCTCATGTGCACCCTCTACCACTCCCAACTCCCTAGTGGTGCAAGCCTCTAGAGTCAAGTACTCCCTGTTCACAAGGCCAAAGTCACTGCTGCATCTAACTCCCCATTAACAAAGTGCCTGCCAACATCAAACGGTTACATCTAAATTACTCTGAGGACACCTTTGTGAGGTCATTTTAAACTTTCAGCCAAAATACTCTTCCATTAAATGTGCAACTTTGCAAAGTGGTAGGTATCTAATGTAATCAAGCATATAAAATACATATTTTTAAAACTTTTGTGGGCTGGGGATTTAGCTCAGTGGCACCACACCTGACTTACAAGTGCAAGGTCCTGAGGTTCAATTCCCAGTACCCCCCCAAAAAAAAACTTTTAAAAAGGATTCTGCCATTCCATGACGACCTCCTCAACTGAATATGCCAAAATCTTGAAAAGATGATACACATTCCAGGTCAGAATTGACATTTTAATCTAAGATAACTATGGGAGGCATTAAATACAGTAGCAATTGGGCTATAACAAAAGAAAATTTAAATACGCCTATTTCTAGAAAATGAAACCTTTATTACTAGCACTTTATAAAAAAATACTACTATTCATCTTCAAACACTCAAATTCCATTAAATGACCCTAATTCCAATTTCTAATATATAGAAGCCACTCCTATAGTATTCAACATTGGATCTGGTACAATTAACAGAACTACAATTCATGTAGATACTGCCCTGTCCTCCTTGCTACCTTCTCCTGTCACTTGACAGCTTCCCTTGGACCTTTCTGTCTTCCATTCCTCCTTATCAATATGTGATGGAAATAAGGGGAAAAGAGACGATTTTTGGTATTTGAACATTTTTCCCATAAAGTCTACAGTAAGTAATTCTTGTCATTCAGGATTAAAAGTTACATGATGAAAGAAGTGTAGAACAATCAGTTCACAGACTCCAAAATGGTGGAGAGCATGAACTTAAGGAATAGAGAGTCAGCATTCATGGAACATATTTGTGCCAGATTCTGAACCTTTTCCCGCTGTTGTCTCATTTAATCCCCACAATCCATCCCTCAAAGTAAGGAAAAATATGCCTGCCTTTCAGATGAAAAAATAACACGCAGAGAGGTTAAAAGGTAGGAACAGCTATCATGAAGCATAAATACAAAAAAGAAAAAACTGGGTAGATGTGAGACACAAGTATAGGTGGCCTCAACTAATAAATATTTTGAATTCCAAAATTTTGTATGTTTTTTCCAAAATCAGAACTTTAAGTTAAAAATAAAAAAGAAGCAGCAGCTATCAGTCTACCACCTCTTATTCAAAAACCCTTAGGATATCCTAAAAATCTGAGTTTTTATGATTTTAGAAAAGTGTTACATTATATACAGATATATTAAATGACAAGTCTCCCATTAGGATTTGGGGCAACATACCATAATCAGACAAATTAATATTTCTTTAACAAAATATAGTAAGTCCCAACTTATGAACATTTGAATTGGGACCCTTCATATAAGAATGGACTTCACCTTATGAACATTCATAGATGTGAGCAAATCATAGAAGTAGTTCACGTGTCTATCTTACCACTTTAAGACAACTGTAAATGTAAAAATAGTTTATTTACAGTATTTTTGTGTGGTTTTTTCAATGCTTTACTTTGTATATTTGTGTTAAAGGTGTATAAGACTCATTTTGTCAGACTTAAGAACAAACTCAACTTATGAACGTCCTCTCCCAGGACAGAACTCGTTTGTAAGCCAAGGAAATGAAAAATTCACATTAACTAGAATACTAACTAGAATATAAACAGACTCACATTAGTTCAGATCATGTTTTGCCAACAACAGAGTTTAGGTAAAGTGAGATTTACTGTACAATGAATTGTAAAATTTTCATTTCATTCTCTAAAAATATAAGGATAGATTATAAGTACATGAAAATATGCTCAACATCATTAATCATTAGAGAAATCCAAATCAAACCACAATAATACAGCCTTATACTCATTGGTATGGTTATTATTTCAAAAAATGAAATATCACAAAATAACAAATGCGGATGTGGGTGTGAAGAAGTTAGAACCCTGTCTCACAGCAAGTAAAATGATGCAGCTGCTGTGGAAAACAGAATGGCAGTTCCTCAAAAGATTAAAAAGAAGGGCCGGGGTTTTAGCTCAGTGGTTCTGCTGCCTGCCTCTCAAGCACAAGGTCCTGAGTTCGATCCCCGGTACCAAAAAAAAAAAAAAAAAATTAAAAAGAATGCTCAAAGGGCCAGGGATTTAGCTCAGTGGTTTTGCCGCCTGCTGCGCAAGCGCAAGGACCCGAGTTCGATCCCCAGTACCAAAAAAACCCCAGAAAGAATGCTCAAACAGGTATTTGTACACGAATGTTCCTAGTAGTACTATTCACAATAGTGAATAAAAGATGGAAACAACCCAAGTGTCCATTAACAGATAAACGGATAAACAAAATGTGGTGTATAATAATACAATGGAATATTTCTCAGCCTTAGCATATATGTCAAAATATGGACAAATCTTGAAGGCAATATACTAAGTGAAATAAGTTGGATATAAAAGGACAAACATTGTCCACTTATATAAGGTACTTGCGTAGTAAAATTAATACAGATAGAAAATAGAGGAGTTGCTGATGGCTACAGAATATCAGCTGTGCCAGATAAAGATGAAACGGACCTGGAAATAGATGGTGGCAAGCTGGGGATGTAGCTCAGCAATCCAGTGCCTACCTGGCAAGCATGAGGCCCTGAGTTTGATTCCTGGTAACAACAACAACAACAACAACAAAAAAACCCAGACAGTAGTAATAGGTGTACAACAATGTGAGTATATCTAATACTACTGAACTACACTCTTAAAAAGGGTTAAAAAGGTAAATTTTATGACGTATGTATTTTACCACAGTAATTTTTTTTTTTAGGTTTTCAATACTCCTTGGTTTTCAGTTGCAGATAAAGAATTGGGCCCTATCTAAAGAGTGATACCCAACTAAGCCATAAAAGCTCATGAGACTATGAACTACAGTACTTTCCAAGCCTTTTGTTCTATATTTAAACGTCTTGGTTAGTTCTTTTACCCTTAAATACTAATAAAACCTAGAATCCTGTCCTCAGCCCACTGATCTTTTCCCTTTGTAAGACCTATAATTCAGTGATCCTATCAGCCTTTCACTCTCATGCTATCTTTTCTCTCTACTCAGCTCTAAGGTCTTCCCTTAAGTCCCACCTTTGCATATACCCTTTATTATCTTTTCTGATTCAACAACAAAATTCAATCTTTACTAAATTCAATTCTCTACATAATGTAAGTTGTCACCCTCAAAGTTTCAACATGGTTGGAGAAAAACAGAATCATGCTAACTAGTCTCAATGTATAATTCATAATTACTAACCTCTAATAGGCCCTTAATGCTTTCCCGATACATTTACTTATTCTGAGACATAATTTCATACTTTCTCATGTCTCCTCATGATACATTCTGTACTTTCAGCCAAAGCTTTTGCTTGCTACTGGACTAAAAACCTGGAAGTGAGCTTTCACAACTTTCCTTGGCCACATGTGTATGCCTAAACCTCTATGCCCGTGTGCCTTTTTCTAATTCCACAGGTAAATCTGTCTGTGCTCCTGAGGTCAATGTCTCCACTTGTGCATTAGACTGCATCCTCTCTTACTCAAAGACATCACTCCAACAAGTCCCTCCTTCCTTTTGTGTCATTAGGTTTCCCTACTAGGTCATCTCACTGCAGAGAAACAGGTTATTCATTCCATATTTAAAAAGACAAGTGGGCTGGGGATTTAGCTCAGTGGTTATGCCACCTGCTGTGCAAGCGCAAGGACCGGAGTTCAATCCCCAGTAGCCCCCCCCAAAAAAAACCCTCAAAAAGACAAGTACACTCTTCTTTCCCTGCTCTCCTTCATTGCAAAACACCTCCAATGACTAGCTGTATTTTACAGTCACAACCAATTTCTCTTACTCTATTCTTTCCTGAGCCTAACCCCAACTAACTTTTCACTTGCCTTTCATGGAAACTTTCTCAAGATCACCTGTATGTCGCTATATCTGATGGTCAATGTTGAGACCTCTGTTTACTCAACCTATTTACAGGCTTGAACAGCTGGTCTTTCCTTCCTTCTGGAAACATTTTTTCCACTTCATACCTAAAAAAATCAATGGAATCCTTCAATATCAGAAAACACTAAAATTGGTATTGAAATATAACGTATTTTTTGGTGATAGTATATGTAAAAAAATATTTCAGTAAGGCTGTCATGCTCCAGGGGAATGAGATAAACAAAAATGCTTCTTTCTGCTGATAAATTTTTAAAGAAAAAACCATTTCCTGAATGTACTGCCCAAAACAATCTACAAATTCAATGAAATCCTTATCAAAATGCCAAAGATGTTCCTCACATACTATTCTTCAATAAATGGTGCTGGGAAAACTGGTGCACCATACACAGAAGAATGAAACTGGACCCTTATCTCTAACCATATATAAAAATTAACTCAAAAAAATACATCTAAGACTTAAATATAATACCCAAAACTGCTAGAAGACAAAGGAAACACTTTAAGATATTAGTATAAGCAAAAATATTTCTGGATAAAATTTTAAAAACAAAAGGAGATAAAAGCAAAAATAGAGAAGTATGATTATATTAAACTAAAAAGCTTCTGCACATGAAACAACCAACAAAATGAAGAGATAACCTACAGAATGAGACAAAATATCTGTAAATTATTCATTCAAGAAGGGAATAAAATCCAAAGCATATAAGGAACTCGAATAACCCAAAAGCAAAAAACCCAAAATTATAAAAAAGGGGGAAATGATCTGAACAGACATTCCTTAAGAGATACACAAATGGTCAAGTATATAAAAAGATGCTCAACATCACTGATCATCAAAGAAATGCAAATAAAAACCATGAGATACCATCTCTCCCCTAGTCTGAATAGCTATTACTAAAAAGACACATACACACACACACGAAGACAAAAATAACAAATGCTGGCACGGATACAGAACTCTCATACAATGTTGGTAGAATATATATTAGTACAAACATTATAGGAAACAGTATAAAAATTCTTTTCTAAAAACAGAACTACCATATGCTTCAGCAATCCCACATCAGACATACACAGCCAAAGGAAATCAGTATTCAAAGAGATATGTGCACTCCCATGTTTAATGCAGCACTGTCTGCAGTAGCCAAGATACAGATCAACCCAAGTATCCATCAGCGAATGATATTGAAAATGTGGTACATATACACAATGGAATATTACTTAGCCAAGAAAAAATAAAATAACTGTCATTTGTGGCAGTGTGAATGAGCCTGGGGGGCACTGTATTAAGTGAAGAAAGCCAAACACAGAAATATAAATACCATATTTTCTTACTCAGTTATGGAAGCTAAATAAATTGATCTCATAGAAGTAAAGAGTAAAATAGTGGCTACCAAAGGAAGGGAATGAGGAACAGGATAGAGGCTGGTTATTAGGTACACAAATACAGTTAGGAGAAGTAAGTTCTAGTGTTCCATAGCACTGTAGGGTGATTATAGTTAACAATTTATTGTATATTTCAAAACAGCTAGAAAGAGAGAGGATTCAAAATGGTCTCTCAACACAAAAAGTGATGTTTCAGGCGATGGACATACGAACTACTCTGGTTTGATCATTACAAACTGTATAATCCTGTATTGAAATATTACATTGTACCCCAAGTATATATATTGTGTCAACTGTACACCATGTATATTGGGGTATTACATGGTACCCCATGTATGTATATTGTGTCAATTAAAAAATATATTAAAATTTTAAAATCATTTCCTCCAAGCTCATAAGATCATAACTGAAATAAAATTCTAGAACAAAAACCTACACTGCTAGTATTTTATACTTTCATTTTTCTTTTCAGAGAGGCTATTTTTTATGGAAGTACACATTATAGATAATCATGGAGCACAGTACCAAGTGAACTACATCCCTGCTTCCCCTATGACCTATAATCATTTAAAAAATGCTTAAGTCAATAAATGGATGACTGTTTTTGAAAGAAATCTTGTTAAACATTTCAATAATTCTTTACTCAGACAATGTTCCGTAAGGTTTAATTACTTAAGATAATCAGTATGAGTACATGTTAAATTTGCTTTTTTGAGTTGTTTCCTACTAGAAACTATGAGAATAAAATTATACCTTCCTTATAGCTCCTACACCTAACACAGTTTCTACAACATGATATGTACTCAATAAATAATGGTTTTGTTGGATGGCTGGCTGGCTGGATGGATTCCAACATTAAATCCTTTATCATTTGTTCCTTGCTGGTGTTGCTCTTAACACTGCCTCAGACCCCAAAGTAAAATCTTCTTGTAAAGTAAAATATTTAAAACAAAGGACTGTGAGTGTTGCTCAGTGGTAGAGAACTTGGCCTGGGTTTGATCCCCAGCATGCATAAATGAATAAATGAATGAATAAATAAATAAACAAGCAAGCATAGGTTGAAGCAGCTTATACTAACTCAAATCTCTGCTCTCAAAAATAATACATACTCTAATCACTACTAACTTTCCCATCTGACTTCAAACCACTTTAAGTATTACATTAAACCAGAGAACCTAGGGCTCATCAATTATAACTTCTTATTCCCTTCCCCAAAAAACAACACAAAACAAAACCAAACCCACATCAAATCTATCACCAAGTCCTGCTGATTTCATCTCCAAAATATATTCTAAATCCATCTACTTTCCTCCCATTTCTACCACCATCTCTCTAGTCCAAGCTACTACTTTTTCATGCAATCTCTGCAGAATGACTTCCCTGATTGCACTTCTTAATTCCAATCCATTCTTCATACAATGGCCATAAACACCCACCCCTCAGAATGGAGGTCATGCATATGGCCTTGACTGGCCTTGAACTCCTGGGTTCAAGGGATCCTCCTATCCCAGCCCCCCAAGTAGCTGAGGCCAGAGAGGTTCCCCACTGCCTGCTTGAAAAATCTTTCCCTCTCTCATTCTTCTCCCTAGCTCTTTGCCTTGTTGACTTTCTATTCATCTTTTAGATCTCTGTGTAATGACTCCCCCCAAAAGTCTTCCTTTCTCACACATCCTCCAACCTAGCCCCTCAATAATCTAGATCAAAAGGTCCATTATAATCTCATTGCATTCAGTTAGAAATTAGTTTTATTTTTATGACTGCTTACTGTACATGTTGCTTATGAGTGAGAGCTTCATGAAGCAGTCTTTGGTCTTCCTTTACAGATTTAGTACCAAGTCAAGAATATCAGTATTAAATGAATCTAACAGAGAAACATCACTACCATCAGAATTTTAGTGTACTGTCAGTTTAAATCAGGATGAATTAGACTTCTAACATTCAGCCGTTTATTCCCTTGATGCTTGATACATGTGTCACACCAGGAACTTAATAAAAATCCTGGAAGAAACATACAACTAGCCATATTATGAAAAGCATGAATTTAAATTTACACTGTCTCTGTGGTCTTCAGCGAGGCTTAGTGCCCCCTTTTAATTCTCCCTAGTCTTTCTCTCCATATTATTTCCACTCCTGCCCGATCTCTCCCAGCAGAAAATTTCATTCCAATATCTATTTAATAAGCCAACTACAGTGGTACCTTGGTTCACACAGTCAATTCTCTCCACCAAACTGTAAAGAACTGAATCAGATTTTCCTACAAGGTCAACATTGAGCCTAACCACTGAATTTGATTTGGTTCTCATCCAATTCAGTTTGCAACTGGAATCATGAAAAGAATCGAGTTTATGAACTGAGGTACCACTGTACTCAGTATACAACAGTCACCAAAGAGAAAGTTTCTATTCTCAATGTACTTACATTCTAGAAATAAATATTTAAATTTAAGAGGTGGTTAAGTACTGTATTATGTAGGAAGAGCAAGCAGGTAAGGGGACAGAGTGACACAATGAGGATAAACATATGCTGTCTTAGTCTGGGAGTCAGGGAAGTCTCTCTGATAACATGACACATGGTCAGAGACCCAAAGGGAGCAGGTGGGAGCCAACAAGGCACCTAAAGTACATCAAGAGGGATCTGGACAGAGGGAGCAGCAAGTGCAAAGGCCCCTTGGCAGACAGGCACTCACATGTGTGGAGAAGAGGAGGAGGCCTAAGACCTGAGGAGAGTAAACAAAGACAGTAGTGGAAGGGAAAGAGCCAGTGATATAGGACCTTGGAGAGAAGCGTAAAGATTCTGGGTTTTAAAATTTCTAAGCAAAACTGAAAGACACTGAAAGAAGTTTTTTGACTACAGAAGTGACATGATCCAAGCTAAGTCTGAAAATAATAATTTGGTTTTAGATAAAGAACAGACTGAGCTGTTCTAACAGCCCAAACCAGAGATGATGGTGGCTTCAAAGGGGTAAGAAGCAATCATTTTCTGGATAGATTCTGAAGACCTACCAGTAGGATTTGCTGACAGACTGAATGTACAGGAAAAAAGAGAAACAAAAGATGAAAGATGATACTTCTTTGGGCCTAAGCAAATACAAAGATAAAATTACTATTATAGTTTGGATCTTCCATGTCTTCCAAAGGCCATATTTAAGGTTTGGTTGGCAGCCTGTGGAACTATTGGAAGGTTGCAGAACCTTCAGAAGGTGGAGCCTAAAGGAAAGAAGGTAGGTTACTGAGGGTATACTCCTTAAGGGGATATAGGGATCCTACCCCTGCCCTTTTCTCTCTTTGTATCTTTGCCACCATCTGGTGAGCAGCCTCCTCTACCACATGCTCTCTGCGATGATATGCTGCCCTGTCACAGGCAACAAATCAACATGGCCAAGGCATCTTGACTGAAACCTCTAATTGTGAGCAAAAATACATCTTTCTTTTTAAACTGATCAGCTCAGGTACTTTATCATTCTGTCACAGTGACAGAAAGCTAACACAATTACCATTTACTCCCATTCTCCACTAAAAGAAAATAGGCTAGAAAAGGGCCAAGAACAACATACTATGACCAGAATAAAAACAATGAGACAGATCAGAAAGACAAAAGCTCTATCCAAACTTAAACAATTTAAGCACCAAAATAAATATTAATAGCAACAAATTATACACCACGGGAAATAGAATAATCTGAATCTAAACAAAAGGAATGAATAAATGGGAAGGAGAAAATGCTTCTCCTTCTATAATACCAATTAATAAACATAAAAGAAATGGTAGAATTAGAAAATCATGTTTCAGGCAAAGTCAAGGTGTCAGGCAAAAACTACTAGATGCTAAATCTAATGGGTAAAAAAATTTGATGAAAAACAGAATGCATTCATGGTCTCAAAGTATGTTACCATAATTATAGAAAATAATCGTTTTAGAGAAAACACATAGAATACCACCTTCTTAAGCACATGAATAAAGTCTACATCACTACAGTAAGACAGAGATTTTCCATGTCTCCTGACAGGATGCAGGGAGAAACACCTCTATGGCATTGTAAAATCATGATAAATCATAAAACAAGCTCCATGTGATAGACATGCCGTGAAATATATATACATAATGCTTCAACACTGTCAAGGTCATGAAAGATAAAACTGTGAAACTGATCCAGATGAGGAGACTACAAAGACAGGACAACAAAATGAAGCACATGACCCTGGACTGGACAATGGACCAAGAAAAGCTCTTTTTTCTTCTGCTATAAATAACATTAGTGATTCAAACAGTACAATTTGAATAAAGTCTTGGCACTTCATGCAAAGTTACTGACTTGATGACTGGACCATGGTCATGTATAGGAATGTCCTTTTTTTTTTTTTTTAAAGGAAATACACACAATGATCAGAGTAAAGGGCCATAAATTGTTTATTCACCAATGGGTCTCTGAATCCAGTTTTAGTTACACAACTGAAATCCTTAGCATCAGCCTTATGAATTTTAACTTTCAAGTTAGAAAACAAAGCGTAGTAAATTGGTTGGTGTCAAAAAAGGAAGAGACAAGATAAATGAGCATAATCTAGAAGCCTCTTTATGATCCATTCCCTGAACTTTCCCAACCTCATTTTCTACCATCCTCTACACTTAGGCTCTTTATCTTAAACCACTCTAATTTCCACAATTACTCATGTTATCCCCTATCTTCAGGTCTGTTCATTTTTACTGTTATTCCTTCTGACTATAGAGACCCCATTCCCTATTGTACTGATAAAACTACTCCATGTCCTTTAAGACCCCACAATGAATCCTTTTCTGACTTCCCTAGAGTCACCTTACAACACCATGTACTCCATAACTGGACTCTTCATATTGAGATTTGTATTTATATGTCTCTCCTAGATGTGATGGAAGAAATGCTGTCATTTACTTTGGCATCTCCAGCATCTTGTACAAAGCAGGTTTTATGTATGTACATCTTGCCATGTGTCACAAAGGATTAAGACAGAGCATTTAAAAAGTATTTCTTGAATTAATGAATATATTACTTCATTTTGTAAAAGAAGCCTTCTGTTTGTCTGATCAAATCCCAAATTATCCTTCATAGAATAAGACAGAAAATACATAAAACAGGCACATTTAATACTGATAATCAAAACAATGTATTTATCCACAAAACCAAAGCAGTTTGGGTTTGGAAGGAATACCTTAACCAGCAGAATTACATACACACACAAACATCTCTCTTTTCAAAATAAAACGGATAAGTTCCTCCTACTGTTTTACCCATAATAAAAATAATTCTTTTTCATCCATGAACAAGTTACTTGATTGTCTGACTTGAATATTCAACTTTACCTGCAGTGCTTGTTCTTGGATATCACGAAATAATTCCATATCTTTCTCAGTCATGATTTCCTGGCTCCCAAAAAGCCGCTCCTCACTTTCTTGTTTGCCATCCCAGCCATCTTGATTGTCTGCACATAAAGGGGTATTGTGTTATTTGTACTATCCTTAATTTAGTACACATGGGCTTCCAATATGATGATCTTCGTATTATTTATATGAGAACAGCATTAAACTGACTGCTAGAAAGATACTACTCAATAAAGAATTTTACATATTTTATCTGCCTTTTAGTGAAAATCCTGAGTTGCCTTAAAGCTTCCTAAAAT
Source organism: Heterocephalus glaber (assembly GCF_053883595.1). NCBI lineage: Eukaryota > Metazoa > Chordata > Mammalia > Rodentia > Bathyergidae > Heterocephalus > Heterocephalus glaber. Next base: position 44,113,302 of record NW_028258308.1, read on the forward strand.
AAGACATAACCAAATTTAAACATCATTAAAAGACATGACATTTTAATAGGCAGAACAAGCAAAGGGTCTAAGGAGTAAAAAATTTATTTTTAAATAGAATGAATATGATACTTTTAGTATGAGGTACCTTAACTGATACCAGGAAATACTAACTTCCCTGACATTCTGGGTGCCCTGTTAAAGCACAAACTCCACAAACCTGAGGACCACAGTTGATAATCCTCTGGGTAAGTATGAAAAATTATGATAATCATCCACTAAATGATGGCTCTTCCTCAAATGGGCAAAAAAGTTAGTGAAGGGAGTATTTGGGGATTATGTAGATCATTATCCTTTGCATTTGAAGATGACATTGCTGATGGCCTCATTTCCTCTTTGTATGAGTATGGCTGAAAAGACCAATCAGTGACAGTTCTTTTCAAATCAACTGTACATACAGGCTGTTTGTTATTCATGTTGTAGGAGAAGAAAAAGGACAAAGACTCATTGTTGACAATATTCCCAAACTGAAAAAAAAAAAGTACAATCTAAAGGTACTATGTAACTTTAATGCCCCCTAGTGCATGACACAGATGGATGCAGGCGTGGATCTAGTATAGCAGGCCACGGAACCATGAGACGATGTACGATTGTTCCTTGAAGTCTACAATTTATAAAGGAAATGACAAGAGCCTATGAAAGCAAACTATACCAATGCCTGAAAAGTTCAGTGTTAACTGTCCATGTTTTATCCATCCTCTAACAATTTCTATTTCTAAAACTTTCTAGTAAATTTTTCTAATAATCCATATCCAGAGCAAACGGTTAAAGCAAAAATGTCTTTTATCAGGAAATGCTTTAGGATTCTTTCCTTATAACACTAATCTAAATGGATTGGTTATTTTTTTAGATAAACATGCTCAGATTAAAGCATATCCACAGTTTGCATGACTGATAAAAGATGTGAAAACTCTTGAATGCTTAAAGGGCAGCTAGCTGATTTTTCACTTTGGTGAAAAATCAATCAAACAGAAAAGGGGAAACTGGTAATGATGAGAACATTCTCTTCTGCATGGGACCAACCAACCATTCTCTATGCAGGAATGAAAAAGCGGTGAACACAATCACTTACCAATGGGACACTTGGGGGAGAAAATCAACATTAAGAAATTCTGCAGTAGGTGAGACACTGTAACTTTGGTCTTTTCTATCCAAGAGTTCATTTTTATTCTTCTACTTTCCTCAAAAAGCCCTTTCTACTTCCTTCACAGGGTTAGGTCCTCTAAACTCGTGGCTTAGTAATAAGGCTATTTAAGTGTTCGTTGTTCAGACAGCTAATCACGTTCTTCTGACTTCAGTTAACTGTCTCTCCACAGATGTTGTCTACTGTGAACAATAGGGAACTCGGCCTAATACTTGGGCAAATAGTCTGCCACTATGGTTCTCTCTCTGTTTAATCCAGGAATTTATAAATATATTTACCAAGATGTAGAGGTATAAAAGTTATTGACCTTATTATATTTGCATATATTTGGGGGGGGGTGTATGCTTAGATCAATAGCAGTCAATGTCCCTGCTCTTTCAGATTTCTTACCAGGAATAAAACTAACATCATGATGCTCATTATATGATTTATTTAGTAATTTATGGAATACAAAGTTGGCCTTGATTCAAAGTTATATCCCAAATGGTAGGTTCCTTATGCTTCTACCAAAAAAGCAACTTCTCTTTTTGCCTAAGAGCTCCTACTAGTCCACTTTGCCAACTTTTCTCTAGCCTCTAATTCCTGCCATATGTATTTTCAATAGATCTTATCTTCCATAACCAATTATAAAAATAATCTAGATGACTAGTGCTACTCTAAATAATACAATTTTGGAATAGTTTTTGTTTCTAGGTTTGTTTCAAACTTTTACCTGTGGGCCAATCTGAAGTGCTTGATTTTCTGTTGCCCTTTTTCCTGATTCTATATTGCTCAGAGTAGTCTACCACTTCCCCTCGAGCTTTCCGCCCATCAGGGGAAGGGGTGAAGAATTTGGTAAGGCCATCAATGAGCCCTTTGGTTTTCTTGTTGAACTTCAAGGGGACATTACTATCTCTGCAGAAATCCAAGCCATCTATTCGCTCTAAATATCCTTCTTCTGATGATGATGCTGATTGGCTGGAGAGAGTGATTTTACGTTTCCTACCCCTTCCAGGGCCAGTTTGAACTTTGCTGAAGGGACTTTTTGATCTAAAGAATCAAATAGGAAAAAAAAAAAAGCTATTAAAAGAAAACATTATAAGATTTTTTATTTAATAAGTCACTTAGAAAATATATACTTAGAAATACATGAAGCTTTATTTTTAGGAGTATATTAGAAAATACTATAAACTATAAATAGCATATGAATGAGAAGTAGTATTATTGGAAACATTTATTTCCAAGAAGCCCAGTTATTTATATTGAAAAGAACCCTAAGTCAGAAATCAGAGTACATGTTCACGTCATAATTCTGCCACTTACTAGTTGTACATCTTAGACAAATCACATTCTACTAGTATCTGGGCATCTGCAAAATGAGAGGTGGACCAGAGAACAACATCCTTTGATGCTATGATCTTTGTACCAACTCAGTTATACCTTTACCTCTAAACACAAAGATGGGTTATTCGCTGGAAGCAAATCAAAAGATCATTACAGGAAAATTAAAAGTTTGATTTAAGATGAAAAATATTGGAAACTTAGTGAAACCCTGTCTCAAAATACAATTTTAAAAAAGGACTAAGTATGTAGTTCAGTGGTAGAGTGCCTTCCTAGCATGCATGAGGCCCTACATTCAGATATATACACATACATACACATGCACCACACACATATTCTGTAATACTGGTTCATTATATTTTAAGCTATTGATGCTTATTTGGTTACATCATCCTCTAGACAGTATTAAATGTAGAAAAGGCAGGTAAACTTTTTGAGAATGAAGAGGTTTTACAGGTCTGAAGATATCTGATATATCATCAAAGGTGAATTACTATATATATATATATTTTTTTTTTTAATTAGGAAAGAATTAGATACTGAATCTTGTCCCATCTCCTCCAGATATAGCCCAGGTTCCTAGTCCACAATTTCTAATTTCTGCTAACAGATGAAAACACACTATTGGGAGAACACAAAAATAGGATTTAACTATCACCCCAAAATGAAAAACCTACCCAGGAATTGTGTACCTAACAGATACAAACAACTGAGACTAGATTAGGAGAGAAACGCTCAAAATGCTATAACAACAAAAATTTTTTTTTGCTGTTTTTATAAGAAGCAATATAAGGGGATGTTGCCAGACTACTTGGGCTTTAATACCAGTTTAACATTATATAACCTTGAGCAAGTTAATCTCCCTCTGCTTTAGTTGCCTCCTTTGAAAAACACAGGTAACAACAGTACCTAACACTTCATTAGGTTGTTTGGAGAATTAAGTGATTTAGCACATGTAAGGCATGTGGAACAGTGGCTGGCACTTTATTAACTACTCCATAAGTGTTAGCCATTATTATTTTATAAAAGCACAAGTTATTAAAATAGGTTCTTTTTTTTCCTAAAAAGTAAACAAGTGAATCCTATACTATAGAGAAGGCCCTATCCTTTTCTCCCCTCACCTTGCCACAAGTACAACTTACACCGTGTTTTGTTTCTTTAACCTGTTTTTTGGACGTCCTATTGGATTAGCATAGCGCCGTTTTATCTGTGCTGCCTTCTTTTGTAGCAGTTTTCGTCCTTTTTTTCTAGGTCGACATATTTGACATATCCACATGCCTATAAAGAAAAAATTCCACACACACGTATGACAGACATAAATAAACTGTAGTCTTAAGACATCAACTTCCTTTAGGTCAAGGAATAGCATTTGAAAATCTAATGAACCCCTGCTCCCCAGCAGAAAAGTAAGCATGAAAATATATATACAGAATTCTACAAATAACTGGAAGAGATTCACACACACACTTAAAGCTTGCAATGTCTAGTTACCATCCTACGATAAAAAGAAGCTAAGTTTCTATAGGCTAACACTTGTTTCCAGCTCAGGGCAGGGAAAATACAAGAAAACCTAGAAGATCATATAGTGCCAGAAAACCAAAAAATGATAAAGGCATTTCAAAAGGACACAGGAGCCAACTCAAAAGAGTTCCCAATGGTCAAATCTGGGACAACTGAGCAAAAGGACAACTGGAATACTAGACCACAATTCAGTGATATAAATTAATTAAAAAATAAATTGAATAAACAAATGTGAGAAAAGAACAGCTCATCTTTACAGCAAAATTCCAATTAATAAAGATACAAAGAGGGGCTAGGGATGTAGTTCAGCAGCGCAGTGCCTGCCTAGCAAGCGAAATGCCCTGAGTTTGATTCCTGGTACCAGGAAAAAAAAAAAAAAGAATGGTGAAAATAAATAGTCACCATTATGGAGGCATCACAGTAATAACTGGTATAGGCAAGAATCACTGATTTCTTAGTTTTAATACTTGTAACATTAGGAAAAGCTAGGAAATAATATAAGGGCTCTCTGTACTATTTTTGCCACTTTTCTATAAACCTGAAATAAATTCAAAATAAAATGTTTCCTATGTTAACCTATTATAAAACCTCTCCTGCAGAAGTTAAATACATAGGAAAGAAATTTCAAGGAAATCTTCTTTATCTTGGAAGGATTTTTCAGACTGTCCAGATTTCAAATACTAAATGGAAAGGGGTTATTTATTCTTTTTTTTTTTTTATACCGGGGATCAAACTCAGGTCCTTGCGCTTGCGAGGCAGGGACTGAGCTAAATCCCCGGCCCCGAGTTTATTCTTAAATTTAAGACTGTTCAAATTTCCTTAATTTGCATTAACTAAGAAAATAATCAACAGAATGACATAAGAGTAATTCAAAAAGATCCTTAAAGTGAGTAACTTAAGGTTGAGTCCTTTTCTATCAATAGGGAAACTTTCTCCAAACAGACACTATAAAATATCCTATAAGCATTTCACTTAAGAAGTTTATAAATCACAAAATTCAGAGCTGGAATGGGATTTGTGATAGGACAAAAGAGGGAAGACTAAGTGAATTCTTCTTTTAAAGAAAAACATAACAGAAGGTAATTATGTATATCCTAATACTTTTCAAGGAATAGGAGTCAAAAGAACAGCGTTAACATTAAATTTCAAATAAACCAGATCTCAATAGATCAAGGCCCCTCAAAAGTGCTGAGCAGTAATATAATCAAAACAACCTTACACAATTTCATTTCCTCCTTTTAAAAAAAAAGATATTTAAAGATATTATGTAAGTATTTTAGCCTCTAGCTAGTGACTGGCAAATATTTTTCTATGAACCAGTTCACCCTTCCTGGATGCTTATATGTTGAAAATAAAAGAAAATAATAATAAATCCTTAGTGTACAAAAATTTAAGACACCGAAACAAAAAGACTAACCCTACCTTTAAGGTGACAGTCCTCTTCCTATTTATACAACCCCTCAAATGAATCAATTGTTTTTTTATTTTAATAGCAAGTAAAATGTGCTTTCACTAACATATTTTATTTCAGAAAGCATTTCTCACCTTTTGGCATCCGAATGAGTGGCGGATCACAACATTCCATGTGAAAACCTCGGTCACATGAGTCACAAAAAAGCATGTTATCCTTAAGAGAAAAAAAGGCATAGATAGTTCTAGTTAATCTTTTGAAAAAGAAACATGTCATGAGGACCATAACTTCATAAAACCTAGGAAACTTAAGATCTCAAAAGAGACAAGTTACCATAATATTAAGTTTCCTCAATTTGTGTTAGCTATGTAGGTAAACAATCTGAGTCAGCAAAAACTGACAGTCTCAGCAAACTGAGTTTGGCTTCATCCAATCTTTGACAAAAAGCTATGGTTTTGTTACTTTCCTGTATATCCAATAACTAGGAGAAAAAAAAAAAACTAACCCTGGTCTATTGGAATAAAAAAGAAAAGGATGACTTGAAATTAGGAAGTCAACATTCATAAATGAATACCTTCATATTGCTCAAACAAATTTTGGGAACATTTCCTTATGTAATTTACTCTCTCCGCAAATATACAGTTCTGGTGCTTTATAAATTATCTAGAGTAGGCCAGGTGTGGTGGTGCATGCCTGTAGTCCCAGAACTCAGGAGGCTGAGGCAGGAGGACTGCTGCAAGTTCAAGGCCAGCCTGGGCTAGTGAGTTCAAGGTCAGCCTGAACTATATAGTGAGACCTTGTCTCCAAAAAAAAAAAAAAAAATCTAGAAATATTCTAAGTATTCTAAACTAATGGAATATAATTTAAAGAGGCTACTGCTCTAAATTCTGCCAGACTGAAAAATAACCAGCTACACTTGGAAATACCACAGTACACTCATTTCTATATAAATATGCACATAGGAAGGCAAGATACGCACTGCATTTTTGCCTTGATCTCGACAGGAGCTGCAAGTTTTACACTCAATACACTGCCACCGTAAGGCCTTCACTCTAATTGTTAGTTCAGGGGAAAATTTTAAACAGGATGGATGACCTAAGAAGACAAAAAATTCATGAATGAAGCAATCAAGAATTACTTTGTACTAAATGATATATAAAAAGGCAATTTCTTAAAAACAAAATATATACTCAACAAAGCAAGATGCTGGAAGCTTGCCATTTGTCTCACCAGGACTTAGCACCCCAATTTAGTTTTATTAATGCTACACAGGATTTAGAACACCCACACACACACACACACACACACACACACACACACACACCTTTTTGATTAAAAATCTGATATATTCCAAGCTTTCACTAAGCCTATATCAAAGTATTATGTTTGTACACATCCTGGTATGTTTATGAACACAAATATATATACATGCCTAAGACACCTCTGGAAGAATACAATATCTTAGAAAATTGTAACATCTTATAAAATGAAGCTATAAACATTCCGAAGGAAGATTTTCCATTTAACTTTTTATGTTTAAAATAACCTCTCCCTCTTCCTCTTTTTTTTTTTGGTGCTTTTGAGCCAAGGTCTTGCTTTGTAGCCCAGGCTGGCCTTCAACTCACTGTGATCTTCCTTCCTCAAACTCTTGAGTGCTGAGATTACAGGTGTGCACCACCATGCCTGGCATTTTATTTTTTAATTTATGATAAAAATCTTATTTGGAGTAATATGTTTGCCCATGATTTAAGGCATTCAAGCTAAAATTAAAACCAAAAGCAGTTATTTTTATTGGTATCAGAATTAACAGCAACAGAAAAAAATGACTCCTTTTGTAGGAGTTAATATTGATTTGATTCTCAAAAATTCAAAGTACCCAATTAGCCTTCAACTCTGAAAAGATCTGTCCCTGTTCTCTAAAAGTTGGCTATATTTATTTTTCTCTGGTGAGACAAAGGACTAGTTAAATCATCTTTTCTTCGCTCTTTCATATTTCTAAAGAAGTGTAGGAGGTAAGTTCATCAAAGCATCCCTCACTGAAGGAAGAAGGAAGGGGGAAGAGTGTGACTACTTCATTCATAATCTCTTCATTCTACAACAATGATGGTGGACCTTTTAGAGCTTTCAATGATACAAACAGCCCCCTGCAGCACACATGTTACAGGCTTGCCACCACTGTTCTAGAATAATATGCATTTTTATGTTCCCCTTTTTAAATTAGCTGAAAGCCCTTGAATGGGTTTAATTATAGAATATATAATTTTTGTTTTGGTTTTCTTCAAGTAAACTTTACACTTATATTCCTTTAACTATTATATTCCACTTATTCCAATATATATTATATTCCACTTATTCCAATATATATTATATTCCATTGGAGTATATGGGATATACTCCATTATATTCCATTATACTGATACACCATAATGCACATGATCATTTTCCTATCATTAAGGTACGTAGATCACTATCCGTAATTGTTAATGAATGAACACTAAAATTATTTCATGTTTACAGATTCTTTCCTTCTTTTAAGTTAGTTTCTTAGAGTAAATTCTTAAAAAGTGAGACTGGTGGGTGAAATGAATTAAACATTTTATAACTTGATAGGTTGAGATGAACTGCCAAAACATTCTCCCAAAGCTATAATATGATATTCAGTGCCACCACCTAAGTACAAATTTTTTACCATAATTTCATTAGCTCTAGGTTAGGTATCTATTATCTTTTAATTTCACTGCTGCTTTGGTATGCATTTGTTAGAACATGGGCAAATTTTCTTTATATATTCAAGTTAATTTTCTTCCACATAAACTGTCTGTTCACAGGCTCTTTTCTTTGTACTTGCGCTTAGAATTGGAAGCAGGCTCTTTATTTTCCCCAAACTATTCCTGCTTTTTATTTTGGGTTTGTTAGTTTTCAATTTAGAAAAAACTTTTATATATATTCTACGTCCACCTTTTCTTCCTTGGTTACTGTGATGGCCAATCTCTAATGTGATCCTTGTGTGTATCATTTTCTATAGTGAATAGAGTTGACCTGCATAACCAATAGGATATTGCTGAAATGACAGTTTCTAAGGCTAGGCTGGATACTTGCTCCAGGGAAGCCCTATGGAGAGGTCCCCTATCACAGACCCCTGCAGCGGGTTCTGATCTCCTGCTCAGTGCTATGGCACAAGGTGAGAAGATAGAGACAGCGTTAAAGAGACAGATACACAGGGACCCAGGATGACCAATGCTCATGCAAGCACAGCTGAACAAGCAAAGGTCCTAAACACTCACAGCTGTTGATATTTATTGGTGACATCATAGATTGGGGTAAAGGGGCTACATGGAGGGACTATGTGGAGTTGCTATGGATACTTTGCTGATGCAGGCAAGGCTTGTAAAGAAAGAAACAAAGCACTCTTGAATTAGGAACAGAACAGACAAAATATAGGTTGTGGTTAATAATTAACCTTTTTAGTAAAGAAGGTTTTTAACTCTGGGAACGGAATTTGGGATTTTCTTCTCAAAATAAGCCAACTGTGGGATTAACTCTTTACAGTCTGCGCTGCTCACAGCCTGCTTTGGGCATAATCAATAGGGTGGTCCCCCACAATTCCCTTCTCTTTTTGGAAATGGCAGTAGCTGCATCAGGTTGAGCTGTGATTGTCCTTGGGACCTGTTTGCTCCTGGGTCTCATCAGCAGGAGGTGCATCAGGTCTGGTGATCTCCGTAGGTCCGAGGGCCATCTCATACATTCAGAAGGCAATTTTGGATTATAAAGGTACTAAACTTATCAGTGGGTCAATGTACTGATGAGTTCACAGCTGAATGAAGGGGCTCAGTTGGAGGAAGCAGGTCACTGGGGCACACCTTTGAAGGATATACCTTTCCTCTATCTCTTCCTCCCTTCTCTGCTTCCTGGTTGCTATGAGACAAGCTGTATTCCTCTGCCATGATTTTCTGCCTTGTAGTCACCTGACCATGAACTAAAATTTCTAAAACAATCCAGGTGTGGTAGCACACGTCTATAATCCCAGTACTCAGGAGGTTGAGGCAGGAAGATTGCCACAAGTTTGATGCCAGCCTGGACCATATAGTGAGTTCAAGCCCAGCCTGAATTACATACCAAGACCTTGTCCCAAAAAAACAAGCACAAATAAAATCTTTAAAACTATAAGCCAAAATATATCTTTCCCCATTTCTGGTATGTAATTTATCACTATATACCAGTGCCAGCTGACTAATACAGTATTTAACTGTGAAATTAATCCAGATTCCTTCTGGGTTATGACATTTATGGATGGATATGGTCACAAAGTATTTAAGATCTATTCCTGCTTTCTTCTAATGTTCTATATATAAAAACTAAAAAGCTAAAAATTATACTTCCTAGAGGCTCTTGATATAATTGAGCTGGGCCAACTGGATGTGTTCAAGGGAGATATAAAAGGCAGAAATGAAGCAAAGATCATCTTCCTTCTGGTACTGTTTTCTAATAATATCCAAAGTCATGAAAACAACAGTATTCAGTCTTCATTGTGGCTGTCAAGAGGCAGTTGTGATGATGGCCAGATTCAGCATCTCAGCACCCAGCTATAGAACTCCACACTTCTGCATGAGCCTCCTATTTCCACATCTTCCCTGGGGGGCTGCCCAGGGTCAGCTGTCCACTGACTTGGTAGCTCCCCTAGTGTGTCAGTTCTGCTGGTCTCAGTAATCTCTGTCCTTACAGCCCAGCCTGGGCTTGCCTCTTCAGTCCTTCTAACAATTTCCCAAGTACCTAATTCCAGTATTAAATTCCTTTTTTCTTGAAGCACCTGATAGGGCTTTGTTTTCTGGAACAAATCTTGAATGTTACTAATGGTTTACTAAGCCTTCCTGTAAGGTCTTAGGAGTTCTTAAAATACAGAGCAAGAATATCTCTAGAACTGACAAATTAGTAGACTGCAAAATCTTTCTCAAGATTTCACATAGTTCATTAAACTCCAGTGTCAACACTGTGTCCCAATGTGACACAAGTAAGTTTCCATCAAGAAAAACAAATCTGTTGTTATCCTGGTTTTATGCATCAAGCCTGAGACTGAATCAAGAAAGATAAGCAGTGACTATTAAAGAAGCTAGCAGTAACTTCACACTGACTGCTGTGATTTAAAGAGATGTTCAATAATGCAACAGAAAGATCAACGGGAAAAAATAAGTTAAAAAAAAAAAGTTCACAGTAAGTTTTTATTTTAAAAACCCTAAGAACAAACTTAAACTAAATTAAACATTTCAGCTATTCAAATCCTTCCAGAGCAGACACTCATCTCAGTTACCTAAAACCAGAATCAGATTAAAATACTAATTTCATGAGGATAGAGGGTGCCAACCCAGTTACACACTTTCCTCTTGCCTTGCCAAGCATGTTAGAAGGTAAATGGGAAATCACATACCACTATTGCCACAGTCTGCACAAGAGATGAGTTCCTCCGGCTTCTTTTCCCGGTTTTGTTCTTTTGTACCAAGACAAAAACTACAGATGGGGATTGGTTCAGCAACCGGCTGTAAAAAAAACCAATTCATTCCAGTATAAGTACCCTTTTATTATTAATATAAGAACATTAAAATTACAGTTCTAAGTTCCTGTGAAAATTAAACCTAACTCTGGGACAACTGTATCACTCTCCTAAAATCTCAACAAAGTAGGTAAGTTTGTACAAAGCCTGCTTTGGCTGGTCCCTTTACAGCTGGTCCAAAAATCATATCCCAATCATATTTGTCATATAAATCACACAGTGCTGCTTAAACGATGCAAATTTACCTATGTCTGAGATTCAACTGAATTAAGTGCAAGAAGACACAGTATCAGCCCTGAAGAAACATATACGATCTAGTAGAAAAGCAGTAAGATGTGCACAGATAAACATAAGGTAATGCAGAAAACATTACGTGCTCTAAGAAATAAACAGTAAGTACTCTGTAGCATCAAGAGAGAAAATTTTCATTATGGTTTGGAGAAGGGGAAGGCAACACATATTAAGCGCCAGTATTTTGTGCCAGCATCGAAGAAGGCTAGTTCAAGGACAGTTATGTTAGAAGCAAATTTAAATCTAAGTGTCTATGTTCCTCCACAGCACTGCTTCTTTCTGCAAGTGATGGACAGAAAGGCAATACAGGTAGCAGAAACAGAACCAACGTAGGTATGCCTCATGTATGCTAGGTAGGTAGTCTACCATTGAGCTACCCTCAACTATTTTTTACTAGGCCTTAAGCAGGATGGCAACAGAAAGCCCTTAAAATGCTTGTAGTCTACTGAGGAGAGCATATTAAGTATAATAAAGTACTTTTAGGCACCTTAATAGAACTTTAATAGTGGAAACCAAGGAGGAAATGCCTTGCTTCACAAACCCAATTCTCTCCATGATTCTGGTTGCAAACTGAACAGGATGACAACCAAATCAAATTTCTCCAGAAAGTCAACATTGAACCTAAACACTCAATTTGATTTAGTTCTCATCCAACTCAGTTTGTGACCACCCAAGCATTGAAAGAATGAAGTCTGTGAACTGAGGTACCACCACTGTAGGGGTTAAGGGTATCAGAAAAAAGCTTTACAGGCATGCCATTAACTTTAGTTCTTCCAGACGTATTTGACAGGCAGGCACTCAGTGGGGGCGTTCCAAAAAATTAGAAACTATAGAAGGCTATTTGGGAGGGCAAAATGAGCTTAATTTGGAACTAAATGAGCTCAGAATGCTATGGAACATCAAGTAACAATGCCTATGGGCATTATGATACAGGAATTTGAAGTCCAAAAAAAAGTTTGGGCCAGAAGACAAAAATTCTACAAGTCATGTATGTTAGGTATTCCAAAGACCCCACTGAACAAGCTCCCTCCCCCTCTCCCTGTCCTCCTCCCCATTGGTGAACAGGGACTTTCTACCTCCTGGAGCTTGTCACTTCACCCCACCAAATGTTCCCTTAAGATAGGGGCCTCCTGGAGCTTGTCACTCCGTCCTACCAAATGTCCATCCCACCAAATGTCCCCCGCAAGACAGGGACTTCCTGGAGCTTTTCACTCCATCCCACCAGATATTCCCATGAGATAGGGACTTCCTGGAGCCTGTTTCTTCATCCCCCAACCAGAATTTGTTGCTACATGTCCTAACTGCAATCACCCACCCCCATCAAAGGACTACGTGCTCTCCCACATGCAAAGACCCCATATAAGCCTCCAGCTCAGCTCATGTGACTGCTGGTCTCCCTTTTGTGAGTCAGTCCCGGCAGGCTGCAGACTGCTGGCCCAATAAAGCTTGTTTGAACATAGGCGTGCCCCTTCCTTTTGGCGACCCTTTCAATATACACACAAAATGGCATGAAAGCCATCAGAGTTGGTAACTTTTTCCAAGGAGAACAGGTGGAAAGAAGACATCTAAAGTCAAAACACCCATATTTAAAGGAAATGGGTTAGTGGAGTATCAATGTTCAACAACAACAACAAAAAGTCCAACACAAACAAGTGAATAGCAGTACTCAGCCAGCAATTAAATAAAAGATGAATAAAGCTGTCTAAATTATTAGGGCAGTGGTACAGACTTCCTTGAAAAGGAATATTTTTAAAAAGAGCTGGAGAAGGCAGGCAAGAAAGACCAAGTAGGAGTGAAAATTTAAAGCAAACCCTTAAGAGAAGGTCTAGTGAGGAGAAAATGGCAGGAGTGATTAGCAGAAAAATTCAGCCTCTCAGAGATTTGGAATCCATAAACCTGGAAAATAACCTGGTGAAAAGAAAAGAAAAAAATGTAGATTGGCAGGAATCCAGAAAGAACTGAGAAAAATGAGAAGCTACAGAGAAGTTAGAGAAACACACTACAATGCAGAGGGGAAAAAACAAAGCAGTCAGTCTAGAAGCTCACCCCAGCTTCAGGAAGGAGAGGCTGCTCCCACAGATGAAAGGTAAGCCCCCAGGGCCATCAGCTCCTGGGAGAAACAGCAGACCAGGCCAGCAGCATGGGCCCCAGAGTGAGCCCATGGCTATTGTGAACTGCAAAAAAAGTGCGAAGTTTTGCTCCAAGGTAACCCCTTCTACACCGTGGACAACACCCAAAGGAGTCTAATGCAGCACCTATATTGCCAAACAGTGCTTAATCGGCACCATTTTGGGGAGGGGTTGAATTGTTTGAAGTCTGGGACTCAGAACTACTAAAACACAGTTTCACTTCAGGGTTCTTATGTAGCCCTGCCCAATGACTACGTGAGAGACAGTCACAGGCAGGGAGCTGGCTAGACAGAGAACCCCTGAGAAATTCAAGCTCAGGCCAGAACCCTGGCTCTGCTGTCAGTAATGAGAAGCCAGGTCAGGTCTGGTGTGTGCAGAAACAGCTTATATGAAAATTCCAGCATTAAATACTTGAATAATTCCCTGCAACCTACATCCACCGCAGATCTGAGGTCTGCCTGCCTTCCCCAACCACCAACATGAAGGATACACCTTGCCTCTGATAGCCCCGTGTATACAGGGTGGGCCTCTGGAACAGAACAGACAAGGCAACGCACAAAGCCATAGCTCAAAAAGCTAAGAGGAAAAATCATGACTTGCTGGATCCCACAACTATGGATCCTGGAAATAAATCACTCATTCAAAAATACAGAGAAATACTTTTTTCTGTTTTTGAATTCATTTGTCCCCCCCTCCCCCCACTTTTCTTGTTCACTAGTTTATTAGAGTTTAGGGAATTTTCCTTTTTTTCTTTCTTCCTTTCTTCCTTTTTTATTTTTTATTTTCCATATTTTTCTTTTTCCTTTTTATTCTTGCTTGTTTTTTCTGATTATCTATAAATACACTTCTCCTTCATAAGATCCTTTGTCTCACTTTTCACTCCTCTCACTGTTTTTCAATTTTTCTTCTTTCAATTGCCTATTCATAATCCCCTATATATTTACTACTATAACTATGAAGCTTTACTAATCTTTAGATAGTTAACTACATGTTATTACTATTGAATTCTTTTCTGTTATTAGTGGAAGTATTATTGTCACATTTAATAGATATTTACTGCAGTTAATATTTGGTTTGTTTTAGTGTTTGTTCTATGACTAAGGGTAGTACATTATTGATTCTTATGGTATGTCAATCTTTGGTTAGTTGTGGATAATATTATTGCTGATTTATTGATATTACCAGAGTTGTACAGCTGTTGCTAATAAGAGGTTTTCTCTGAACGCCAGTATGTGTCTTTAACAATATTATGGTCCATTCCCAAAGAACAACCTATGCTGGGCCAAGTACACTGTATCCTCCTTCCCTCCCTGATTAACACAGGTGGTCAGATCTTGGGACAGAGAAAAAAGACTATAGTTAGATAGGTCTAGAGTGCATCACCGAAAAACAGACACTAACTAAAGAGATCTGCCATACTTGCAACAGTCTTTCTACTATAAGTGCCTGAAAACCTCAGCACAAAATAAAACAAATCACAACAAACAAACAAAAGGTAGAAATATGAAGCAACAAGGCAACAAAGTGTCTCCCCAAACTCCCAACTCTCCCAGAGCTGATCCACCGGACATTGAGGAGGAAAGCAAAATACAACAGCCAAATTATGTGAAAGGATAACAGAGGGCATTAACAAACAAATCGATAAGGTGCTCAGCAAGTTCACAGAAGAAATAAACAGATAACAGATATAATAACACAGCCAGAGAGCTTACAGAAGACACTAATAAAAAGCTAGCTGAGCTAAACAAAACAATATAAAGCATGAAAGACCAGTAAGAAGTAGAGTACACAAAAAGGTTTCAAAAAGAAATTCAGGAGATTAAAAATTATATTGAAAGTATAGGGAGCAGAAGAGACCAACGTGAGGACAGTGTCAGAAGACAAGGCCATGTCAGAAACCAATCACTGCCAAACCGTGGATTGCAAGTAACTTGGTCTGTGAATGTTCCTCAAACCAAGCAAACATTTCTAAGAAATTTTAACTTGATAAACAAGCATTGTCTTGCTATATGAGTAGTTTGTCACCCTGAATGTCACATAATCATAACTGGTTCTTCTCTCACTGTTTTGACATATAATTGCTTTGGATTATAAACAAATTATTCTCCCAAACCAAGGTTTTACTGTACTTAAGAGACACCCTAAAAACAAGAGAACTAGAAAAATGGACCCAACAGCTGCTACATGATGCAAAGACTAAGGTTAACTGGAATAAGTGAAAAATCAGAACACAGAACAAATGGCATAAAAAAAACCTATTTACAGAATTCATAGCAGAAAACTCTCCAAACATAGGAAAAGCTTTAAACATACAGATAAGTGAGGCATATAGCACCCCAAATACCCACAATCAAAAGAGAACCTCTCCACAACATATAGTCAAACAGGAAATTCCAACACACAGGGACAGAATTTTAAAAGTTGTTAGGGAAAAGCAAAGAGTCATTTATGATAAAGGTAAACCATCAGATTACAGCAGACTTCTCAACATGAACCTTAAAGACCAGGAGAGCTTGGAGACAAGTGTTTCAAGTCCTAACCAAAAACAACTTCCAAACCAGACTTAAATATCTTGCAAAACTATCTTTCAAAATTGATGGAAAAATAAGGTATTTCCATGACAAAAAAAATCTAAATAAATTCATGACCACCAAAAAAATTGTCAAGGATATCCTAGAAAAAGACCAGGAAGCCAATTAGGGCAAAAAGTCAAACTACATGCACCAGGTGGGAAGAGTACTTAAGCAGAAGAGGGGAAAAGGGAATCAGCAATAGGGAAATAATGCAATGATAGGGATAAGTCAACAGCTTTCAGTAATAACTCTCAATGTGAAAGGTCTCAATTCCCCAGTTAAAAAACACAGACTGGCAGAATGGATCAAGAAACAAAATCTAATGATATCCTGAATACAAGAATCACATTTACTCCAAAAAGAAATTTATATATTAAAAATCAAAGGACAGAAAACATAATCTCATGCAATGCAAACCCAGATAAAAGCAAGAGTAGCTATCCCAATTCCTGACAAAGTGAACTCTAACCCAAAACAAATCAGAAGCAAAGAAGGTCACTACATATTGGTTAAGGAAACAAGTCAACAGTAAGAGATAACAATTATAAACATATATGCACCAAATGTGAGCACACTCAACTTCATAAAACAAACACTAATGGACAAAAGTCAAATAAGCACCAACACAATTATAACGGGAGACTTCAATACCCCAGTGTCACAAATAGATCAACTAGACAAAAAAATTCAAGGAAGAAATAGCAGAGTTGAACCAAACCTTCAAACAAATGGACTTAACAGATATTTACAGAGTATTCCACCCAATAAAAGAATACACATTCTTCTCAGGAGCAGTGAGACTTTTTACGTAATAAACCACATGCTAACCCACAAAGCCTGCTTAAGTAAATGCAAAAGAATCAAAATTATCCTATGCATATTAGCAGATCATGGTGCAAAGAAACTAGAAATCAATTACAAAAGAAGCCATAGAAATTATGCAAATACATAGAAATTAAACAATGCTCTTGAATAATCAATAGGTCACAGAAGAAATTAAGGAAGTAGTCCTAAAACAGATGCTTGTAGCTGTGAATACACACATCAGAAAAACAGAGCAAGTCCAAATAAATGACCTAACAACACACCTCAAAGTCCTATAAAAACAAGAAAAATCCAAATCCAAAGCTGGTACAAGGAAGGAAATTATAAAGATTGGAACAGAAATTAATGAATTTGAAATCAACAAAAATTTTTAAATGAAAGAAAAGACACAAATCAATGCAATTAGAAAAGGAAAAAGGTGAAATTACTATGGACACCTCTGAAATCCAGAAGACTATTAGCAACTACTTTGAAAACACATCACAATCCCAGAATTAAAGTTATACTACAAAACTACAGTGATAAAAACATCATGGTATTGGGGAAGGAAAAAAAAAAAACAGAGATCTGGATCAATGGAAAGAATAGAAGATGCAAAAGCAACTCCAGGCACATTCAGCAACTCAATCTTTAACAAAGGGGCAAGAACTTACACTGGAAGGTAGGACAGATAGTCTATTTAACAAATGGTACTGGGAAAATTGACTATCAGATGACTGAATCTAGACCCATGTACTAAACTAAAATCAAAATGGATCAAAGAATATTAAAACAGAAACACAATCTGCTGAAAGATAAAGTAGGTAAAACTCTTTAAGACACAGGCATAAACAGAGACCAAGGAAAACTCCAACTGCACAAGAAATAATACCGAGAATCAACAAATGAGATTATTTCAAATTATAAATCTTCTGTACAAGAAAGGAAATTATCAATAAAGTGAAGAGACAACCGATAGAATGAGGAAAAAATTTTGCCACCTATTCCTCTGGAATATACAGTAAGTCCCCGACTTAAGAACATTCAAGTTGTGAACTTTCACAGGTCTACTGTGTAAGACACACTTTGTCAGCTTACAAACAAATCTGACTTACAAACAATTCTTCCAGAATGAAACTCGTTTGTAAGTTGGGTGTTTACTGTATAAAGAACTCAAAAAAATTAGACCTCCAAAATAAAAGACCCAATCAAAATATGGGCAACTGAAATGAATAGATATTTTTCAGAAAAAGTACAAATGGCCAATAAAAACATGAAAAAATCTTCACCATCTTTGGACATAAAAATCAAATTAAAACACTGCGATTCCATCTTCTCCAGAAAGAATAGCTGTCATCAAAAAATCAAATAATAACATACTGGTGAGGTTGCATGGAAAAAAGAACTCTTATACACTGTTGGGGAAAATGTAAACTAGTGCCTTTAAGGAAATCAGTATAGAGATTCCTCAAAAAACTAGATATATAAATTCTCTTCAATCCAGCTATTCCCCTTCTAAGTTTCTTTCCATAATATTATGGAGTTAAAAACATAGTATTACAGAGACATAATATTACATGCATACAAATGTTTATAGCAGTGTAATTCACAATAGTTAAATCTTGGAAGCAGCCTATATGTCCATCAAGAGATGAAGAGATTAAGAAAATGTGGTACTACTCTGCTATAAAGAAGGATAAAATTGAGTCACTTACAGGAAAATGTATGTATCTTGAGACAATGTTAAATGAAATAAATCAGATACACAAGCTTAAATATTGCACTATTTCTCTTAAATGAGAAATCCAAAATAGAAATAAAGACCAAAATAAAAGATGTTATCTTTCAGGAAATAGGAAGATCTGCAAATGGGAAGAGGGC
Organism: Heterocephalus glaber; assembly: GCF_053883595.1. NCBI lineage: Eukaryota > Metazoa > Chordata > Mammalia > Rodentia > Bathyergidae > Heterocephalus > Heterocephalus glaber. The sequence continues at coordinate 44,131,960 of NW_028258308.1, forward strand.
CAACAGATAAAGGGAGTGGATAAAAAGAATTAAAATGTGTTATATATATGTACCAACTCCCCATGTGGAATATGATCATTATGCACTAATACAAAAATAATAAAGAAGGTCTAGAAAGAAGGAAGACACTTGGTCATGAGATTTGAGGTTTATGTAGTAGCTCTATGTTTTAGCCTTTGGGTTAGAAGATTTTAAGCAGAGGAATGGTATGATCAAAGTTTGAATTTTACAAAAGTCATTCTACAAGCAGTTAAAAATGGATATTTTTAACTACAATTCAGGCCGTAATAAGGGCCTTTATTTAGACATTGGCCAAATGAATAAATAAAAGACAAACAAGAGGTTTTTTAAAAATTGACAAGACATGATGGCTAATTGACTTGGGGCTTGAAGCACAGTGAAGAAGATGGATGACGAGTAAGATGTCATTTAAAAAATGAAAAGGCAAGCCCACAGAATGTAAGCTACTAACAATTACAGTGGTACCTCGGTTCACAAATGCTATTGTTTGTGAACAATGCAAACAGAAGCATTTGGCAAACTTTTGCTTTTGTTTTGAGAACTCTGCATCAGGACACAAACACCACTGTGGCCATGTTTCCTGCATGATCACAAACATGACCATCTTTTCCACAATCATGGAACAAATTAAGTTCATAAACCGAGGTATCACTGTATTTAACCAACAAGTGGCTCATATCCAGAATGCAGTCATCCTTCAGTACCCAGTGCAGTGGTTCTAGGCCAGTGCCAGGCTCCCACCATCAGGGTAACAAAATTCAGGATCTGAAGTCCCCTATATAAAATGGTGTATATTTGCATATAACCTATGTGATAGCTGATGGATAGTGTCGACTTGAGTAAGAGGCTCAACATTTAGCTCATCGCCTGGATGATATAAAGGGGAAATGAAGAAGGTTGGAACTGCTTGTTTGTTTAGAGGAGCTCCAGTCTTTGCCTTCACCTTGGATATTATCTCCTGGCCCCCAGCATAGTCTCTTTAGCTGCAGACTCTTCAGCTTCCAGTGTAGATCCTTCAGCTTCTGGCATAGATTCTTTGGCCTTCCATAAGACCCATCAGTCTCCTGATACAGACTCTCATGGGATACTGTAGTAAGCTCCAGACCTTTGACTAAATCCTTTGGTCTCCAGTGTGCAGACCTTCTGCATTCTTCCACATCATACTCTGTGGGAGGCCACTGTAAGCCAATCTTGTAAATTCTTATGTATTTGTATATCCAGTATTATATCTGTTTCTCTGGTAAACACTGATACAAACTATGTACATCATTCTGCACATTTTAAATCATTTCTAGATTACTGAAAATATCTAATACAATGTAAATTCTATAGAAATAGTTACACTGCATTGTTTACAGAAAAATGTCTGTTCAGTATAGATACAATTTTTCTTTTTCAAGTATTTTTGATCTGTAACTGATTGAATTCACAGGGGCAAAACCTGTGGATACAGCCTACCAACTCAAAATATATTAAGAACTCACATTACAGTAAGGAAAAGGCAGAGGACACAAGATTTCTACAGATACTTCTGCACAGAAAAATACATAAACATATGAATGGCAAATAAACACAAGAAAAGATGCTCAATCTCAGACATCAAGGAAAAAGACCTTTGAGAAAAGTTAAAACTATGGAGACTAGCAATATCAAGGATTAACAAGTGGAACAACACCTCATAAACTGCTGACAGTGATATAAGTATTAACTATCAAAACCACTTTGAAAACTAATATATTCACTAAAATTGAAGCATACCACATGATCCAGCATTTCTACTCTTAGCTGTACACCTAACTGCAGTATATATATATATGATCAAACTACACAAAAATGTTCAGAGCAGCATTATTTATAAATTTTACTCAGATACAAATTATCCAAAAAATTAGCAATGGTTGAACAGATAAGCTATGTTATATCTATACAGCAGAATATTAAACTGTAATGAAAAACATTATAATCAACAACACTGATGATCACAAAAAGCACTGAATGAAAGTATTACAGGAAGCTAACAGACAGAAATCAATACACTAAGGAATTAGGCCCTCAAGGAAGTCTGCACAAAAAATAAAGACAACAAGATTGTGGCAATACGTACAAGATGGAGACACAATGGTCAGGCTTGCATGCCTCCCAAAGGGATAAACACGAGTTTAAGATTATACTGTAACTAGCAACACCTGGTCCAGTGAGTCCAGATAGGCATCAGATGGCCAGGTGGGTGACCAGACCATCTGGACCCATCTCTTCCCAAAAATGCCTTTGTTTTCCCTTGTATCCTTGCTACATGGTTCATTTTCCTACTGGATAAGGATTAGCTAAGCAGCTATAGTCGTAATCCTACAACTGACTCTAGTTTGACCCACACTGTAACTTTCTGTATTAATTACTCCTGACAAAGGGTCTCTGTGGACACCCCATGCGGCCTCCTCCTGGAAATCCAGGAGCTATTCTTCTTCTTATTTCCAACAAAACTTTCCCAGCTTCTTCCTCTGGTTCACTACTTCATTTCTTGATGGTGTGAGACAACAAACTTGGTACATTTGACACCTAATAGGCTGTGAGTTATACTTTTCCTATATTAAAAGAACACACACAAAAGAATACTATGTGACTTTTATTTAAGCAATGTTCAAATATAGTTCTATATTGTTATGTCAAAAAGGGTAATGGATTGGAAAGAGATTTCTGAGGTGCTGGTAATGCTTCTTCCTGACCTAGATGGTGTTTTAATGGATGCTGATTATGTAATAATTAAGTAGCACTTAATAGTCTGTGTACTTTTTCTATATGTTTTAATTTTAAAAGTTAAATTCAGGACCTGTGCTGGAACCTGAGGACCCAGGAAGCGCCTGCCTTGCCCAGATTTGAAGCTACAGACCACCTGAGACCCACACCAGAACCCAGAGGACTTGGAAGACACCCACCACACCAGCAGCCAAAGCCATGGTCCCTAGAGACCCAAGCCAGCGAGAAGACTCAGGAACTGAGCACTCTGCCTCTAGTCCTTGGGTTCACCAAAGCACAGAAAAAAAGAGTTGACAACCAACAGACCGACCTGATTGAAGAAGAGACCAATACCCAGGAGGAGGGTCTCATCTCAAGACTGAAATGATAGCCTTTCAAAAAGACTGAGTAAGAGGCACCCTTAGGAAATAAGTGTGGAGAGGGTGAGAACTAAATAGGGATCTCCTGGGATACCTTGACTCAGACCAGGAACGTTGTGGGGCCTGTATTTTGTTGTGGAAAGTCAGGATTGGTAGGAGTAATCATAGAAGGGGTTAGTCCTAAAGAAGAAGGCATTTAACCTACTGGTATGTTTGAGCTCTGACACTACTGCCAACATCCAGCAGAAATCAGTGCCCTGAATTACTACAGGTAAATACAAGGGGGGTGGGGGCCTAACTGTGTTTACTAAAATCAGAGTCCTCTTTGTTTTGGTGCAGGGCTGTGCATGAGTGGTTCCTAGAGTTTGTCAATATCCAGGTGACACATGATGCCATTGTTACTGAATTTACTACCCTAACATGGTAACATGGTAACATAGTAATGGCCAACAACTATTTTTCTCTCCATGCCAATCCTGGATTGCCTGGAGAGTCATAAACAATACTGTGGACTTACTCCCAAAGAACAGGATACTGAGCTAAAGAATTTGCAAATCCCAGCACAAAACACAAACTAAAAATAGAAACATGAAAAGGAACCAAAATGCAGCCAAAAATTCCCAACTCCCCCAAAACTGGTACAGGCAGCATTGAGTAAATTGTAAGCAACTCAGCAGAAAGGTCTCAAAGGGTATGCATAACAACCATAATGAAATAAAGGATCAGTGAGTCTGGAGTCTAGTAACAGTCTAGTAAACAGCCAGTGGAGCTAAAGAAAGAGTGGCAAAACACGAGTCCCCAGCACAGAAAAGAATGGGAAACCACAAGAAAGTTCCAAACAGAAATCTAAGAGATTCAAAATATGACTGAAAGTATGGGTAGCAGAAGCAACCAATGTGAAGACAAGAGTGTCAGAGGACAGGGTTGTGGTCAATGATCAATTAAAGAGATATACCTTAAAGACAAAGGAACTGGAAAAATAGATCCAACAGCTAGCTCTGATATGACTTAAAAGAGGTCTAATATAAGAGTAACTGGAAATACCAAAAAACCAGATGACAGTACAAAGGGAATTAGAAATCTGTTTACAAAAGTAATAGCACAACAATTTCCAGACATGGACAAAAGAATTTAACCTACAGATAAATGAAGCATATAGAACCTCAAATATCCATGACCAGGAAAAAAAAAAACAAAACACACACCCAATGCCACTACATAATTAAATACAACATAATAACAGAATCTTTAAAGGCTGCTAGAGAAATATAATAAATCACCTATTAATTAAATCCTATCAGAATTACAACAGATTTCTCAAAACAAACCTTAAAGGCAAGAAGAGCATGGAATGAAATGTTTCAAGCTATTAAAGAGAACAAGTCCCAGCCCAGCCAGTTCTATCTTGAAAAATTATCTTTCCAAATTGCTAGGAAAAAAAGATACTTCCACAATAAAGATAACCTAAAGAAATTCATGACCATCAAACCAACACTCCAAAACATTCAAAGACATCCTAGAAGGAGATAATGAAGCCAACAACACTGAAAGTTTCAATAAAATTAATACATCAGGTAGGAAGAGTACTTAAGTAGAAGAGAAAGAAAGGAAAATAGCAATAGGAAATTAATATGACGGCAGGAATAGATCAATACCTCGCAATTATAACAATCAATGTAAATAGACTCAACTCACTAATCAAAACACACAAATCAGCAGAATGGATCACGAAACAAAATCCACCACTCTGTGTAAATGAAGAACTCATTTAACACAAAAAGAAATTCATGAACTAAAAATCAAATAAAACAATATTCCAGACAACAGAAACCCCAAAACAAGCAGGAGTAGCTATGCTATTTTCAGAAAAAGTAATTTCAAGCCAACGCTGATCAAGAGAGGCAAACAAGAGCAGAGCCCCCGCAGTGTCAAAGAGCTGAGCCATTTGGGCAGACATACCACTGCCCCGAGCGCTGAGGAGCAGAGCAACCCAGCACGCAGGAGCTGAGCCTTTCAGGCCATCATACCACTGCACCAGAGCTGAGGAGCAGAGGTCCCCACAGCACTGAGGACGTGAGCTGTGCGGGAGCCAGCAGCACATGTACCCAAACATCCACACATGCGCACACACACACACACACACACACCACTGACATGAGAAGACACGTAAACAAATTTCAAAATGAGAATTTCAGATCACCTAAAGCAACCCAAAGGGGAAATGAGATGGAACAATTTGACACTTAACCACCTAGACTTCCTGAACTGGCAACAAAAGAGGATCTTGAAAAAATGAAAACAGAAATAATTTCTCAGATAACAGCAGAGATTGTGCCCATGGTGCAAGACATGATTAATATATCTAGAGAGGACATAGATAAAAAAAATAGAGAAGCTGAGGAACATGATGGAATCCCAACATAGGAAACAGATGGAATCCCAACATAGGAAACAAATGGAATCCATAAAACATATGCAAACAGGTTTCCAGGAGATTAAAAACGCCATTGAAAGTTAATGCAGCAGAATGTGCCAATGTGAGAACAGAATTTCAGACACAGAAGATTGTAATTAGTGACCAGGAAAAGAAAAATTTCTTTAAAATAGTAAAGGACCACAAAAAATCAATCAGCACCTGCTAGATGATACAAAGAAGAATAACATAAGACTGATCTGAGTCAATGAAGAAACAGGAGAGAGTGCAGACAACATAAAAAACCTGTTCACAAAAGTGATGGCAGAAAACTCCCCAAGCAGGGGAAAAGAACTTGACACACAGATAAGTGAGGCATATAGGATTCCAACTAACCTTGAGCAAAAAAATCTACATATAGGCATATAAACAGTTAAGATTCCAGAAACCCAACAGAAGAACAAAAATCTACAAGCAGTTAGAGAAAAGAAACAAATCACATACAAAGGAAAGCTCAACAGAATCACAGCAGACTTCTCAACGCAAGCCCTCAAGGCAAAAAGAGCTTGGAGAGTGACATATTCCAAGCCCTAAAGGAAAACAGCCTCCAACCCAGACTGATGTACCCTGCAAAACTATCTTTCAAAATTGATGGAGAAATAAGATGCTTTCATGACAAAGAGCACCTTAGGAACTTCAAGAACACAAAACCAACATTCCAAAAATATTTAGAAAATATCCTAGGAAAAGACAAGGAGGATCACAACCCCAGGAATCCCAGGAGAGTGAATCCATTGGGCACAAGAAATTAAACACAAAGGGGAAGAATCCAACAGAAAAAGTCATGACAATGATACGTCAATACGTATCAGTTATAACGATCAATGTTAATGGTCTCAATTCACCAATCAAACAAAAAGACAGGCACAATGGGTCAAGAAGCAAGATCCAACAATATGCTGCATATAAGAAATACACTTCATTCAAAAAGACACTCATAGACTAAAAGTTAAAGGGTGGAAAACAATACTCCATGTGAAAGGAACCTGAAAAAAAGCAGGAGTAGCTAACCTCTTTGCAGATCACGTGGATTTCAAACCAACACTGATTAAGACAGATGAAGAAGGACACTACAACCTTGTAAAGGGAACAATCCAAGAAAAAGACATGACAATCACAAACGTATATGCACCAAAAACTAGTGTGGCCAACTATATAAAACAAATACTAACGGACATGAAAAATCAAATAAGCATTAATACCACAGTAGTGGGGGACTGCAATACCCCACTGTCACAAATAAATACAGCAACTAGACAAAAAATAAACAACGAAATAATAGAACTCAATCAAACTCTTGAACAAATGAACTTAACAGATGTTTAGTGTTCTACTCCACCAAATCAGAATATAATTTTTTTCAGCTGCACACAAGTCGTTCTTCAAAAGAGACCACATACTCACTCACAGAACATGTTTAAGTAAGTGCAAAAGAACTGAGGAAGTTATCCCCTGTATACTATCAGACCATAGTGCGAAGAACTTGGAGATCAATAGCAAAAGAAACCTCAAAAATTTCATAAACACATGAAAATTGAACAACACACTTCTGAATAACCAATGGGTCACAGAGGAAATTAAAGAAGAAATCAGACAGCTCCTACAACTAAATGAAAATGACAATACAACATGTCGGAATCTATGGGACATGATGAAAGCACTATTATGAGGGAAATTCATACCAATGAATACTCACATGAGGAAAAAGAGCGACCTCAATTAAACAACCTGATGCTGAATCTCAAGCTTCTAGAAAAAGAAGAGCAGGACAAACCCAAAGCTCATACAAGGGAGGAAATTATGAAGATCAGAGCAGAAATCAATTCAATGGAGACTAAGAGAATGATACAAAAAAATCAACAAAGCCAAGAGTTGGTTCTTCGAAATAATAAACAAAATGGACAAACCCTTAGACACCCTTATCAGAAAAAGGAAAGAAAAGGCCCAAATAAATGCAATTAGGAATGAAAAGGATGAAATTACAACAGACCCAGTGGAAAGCCACAGGATCATCAATACCTACTTCGAGAACCTAGATGCCAATAAGATGGCAAACACGGAAGAAATGGACAGATTCCTAAATATGTATGAATTACCAAAGTTAAACGAAGATGACCTAAAAATTCTAAACAACCCAGTATCAATCAATGAAATTGAAAATGTAATTAAAAACTTACCAACTAAGAAAAGCCTGGGTCCTGATGTCTTCACCACTGAATCCTACAAGACATTTAGAAAGGAACTACTGCCACTACTGTTTAAACTCTTCAATGAAATTGAAAGGGAAGCAATACTCCCAAATTCATACCTGGAAGCGAGCATCACCTTCATCTTCAAAGCAGAGAAAGACCCAACCGAGAAAGAGAACTATAGGCCAATCTCACTAATGAACATAGATGCAAAAATCCTTAATAAGATACTGACAAACAGAATGCAGAAGATCATCAAGAAGATCATACACCCTGACCAAGTGGGATTCATCCCAGGGATGCAGGGATGGTTCAATACAGGCAAATCAATAAATGTAATACACTATATCAATAGAGCCAAAAACAAAAACCATATGATCATGCAAATAGATGCAGAAAAAGCATCTGACAAAATCCAACACGCATTTATGATAAAAATCCTACAAAGAATTGGAATAGATGGTCTCTACCTCAATCTGATAAAAGCCATCTATGAAAAACCAACAGCCAATATCATAATAAATGGTCAAAAACTGAAATCCTTCACATTAAAATCAGGAACAAGACAAAAATGTCCATTATCACCACTCTTGTTCAATACAGTTTTGGAAACATTAGCCACAGCAATTAGACAAGAGAAAGAAATAAAAGGAATAAAGACAGGAAATGAAGAAGTCAAATTGTCATTATTTGCAGATGACATGATACTGTATACAGACCTCAAGAACTCCACCAAAAATCTTCTAGATTTAATAACCAAATTCAGTAAAGAAGCTGGATACAAGGTCAACACACAAAAATCAATAGCTTTCCTGTACACGAACAACAGACTCACTGAGACAGAAATAGGGCAAACAATTCCTTTCATAACAGCATCCAAAAAACTGAAATACCTAGGAATTAATCTAATGAAAGAAATCAAAGACCTCTTCTCTGAAAACTATAGCACTCTGAAAAGAGAGATTGAAGAGGACATCAGAAAATGGAAACACATCCCTTGCTCCTGGGTAGGAAGGATCAACATAGTGAAAATGGCCATACTTCCAAAACTGCTATATAGATTCAATGCAATCCTAACTGAAATTCCAGCAGCATATTTCATCACGGACCTTGAGAAAACAATCCAAAAATTCATTTGGAACAAGAAGAGTCCTAGAATAGCAAAAGCAATCCTAGGCAACAGAGACATGGCAGGGGGTACCACAATCCCCAACTTGAAACTATACTACAAAGCTACAGTGATAAAAACAACATGGTACTGGCAAAGAAACAAACCTGAGGACCAGTGGAACAGATTAGAAGATGCAGAAACAACTCCAGACACACTCAGCCACCTCATCTTCAACAAAGGAGCCAAACAAACACCCTCACTGGAGGAAAGATAACCTCTTTAATAAATGGTGCTGGAAAAATTGGGTTTCAACTTGCCAAAGATTAAAACTAGACCTATATCTCTCACCATGCACTAAACTAAAATCAAAATGGATTAAAGATCTAAATATTAAAAGAGAAACCCTGAATCAGCTGGAACAGAGGTTAGGTAGAACTCTTGAAGACATTGGTGTAGGAAAAGATTTTATGAACAAAACCTCAGTTGCCCATGAACTAGCACAATCAATCAATGAGTGGGACTTGTTCTTATTGAAAAGCTTCTGCACAGCAAGAGACACCACCAACAGTGTGAAGAGACAACCCACAATGTGGCAAAAAATTTTCACCAACAGTTCCTCAGACAAAGGTCTACTATCTCGAATATATAAAGAACTTTATAAAAAATTAGACCTCCCAAATTTAAACACCCAATCGCAAAATGGGCATCTGAAATGAACAGACATTTCTCAGACAATGAAGTAGAAATAGCAAATAAACATATGAAAAAATGTTCAACATTACTGGTCACTGGAGAGATGCAAATAAAAACAATGCTGAGATTCCACCTCACCCCAGAAAGAAAGGCTGCTATCAAGAAATCTACCAATAACAAATGCTGGCGGAGCTGTGGGGAAAGAGTAACACTGCTCCACTGCTCATGGGAGTGTAGACTGGTGCAACCACTGTGGAAATCTGTATGGAGATACCTCAAAGAACTAGGACTGGAAATCCCATTTGACCCAGCTATTCCCCTGCTGGGTATCTTCCCCAAAGAATTTAAAGAATCACCCAACAGTGATACATGTGCACCCATGTTCATAGCAGCACAATTTGTAATAGCTAAAACGTGGAAGCATTCCAATTGCCCATCAACTGGAGACTGGATAAAGAAAATGTGGGGTTTTTTAAAAACTAAAATACAAAATGAGAAATTAGAGACATTTATAGCTAAATAGATGCTCACTGAGGCAACACTCTTAAGTGAAATAAATAGCATACACATGTGTAAATGCCAATAGTTTCTCCAGTGTGAGAAACTGAAAGTGTAAATAAGGACTAAAAGGTATAACAGATAATGTGAAATAGGAAGAAAAGGGGCAAATGAGAAGGCGAAGAGGGAGGGGTAGGGGAAAGGAAAGAAGGGAATGGAATTAATATGAGAAAATGAAAAAATGGAAACAAAGTCTTTGTAAATAAGGAGGGATGGAGGGGTTGAAGGGAGGGCATGGGAATGGGGGAAAAATAACTGAGATTATGTAAAGGTACAAATTTCCAATGATGAATATCATTATATTGTATACCTAAAATGTACCAATAAAATAAAAAAGAGGCAAACAAGGTTGTTACATATTGGTTAACGGAACTAACTATTCAACAGGAAGAGATAATAATTACAAACATATATGCATTAAACCCCAAACTGTAATGGACATAAAAGATTAGATAAACATCAATACAATGATAGTGGGTGATCTTAATACCATCCTATCACAGACCAACTAAACAAAAACACAACACACTCTTGAAAAATCAATGGGTCAGAGAAGAAATTAAGGAAAAAATATGATAGTTTCTACAATTAAATGACAATGCCAGTCCAACATAGAAGTTATGGGCCACAATGAAAGGAGTCCTACAAGGAAAGTTTACTGCAATGAATGCCCATGTCAGAAAAACAGAACATGCCTGTTAGGGCTTATATCCAGACGTTCCCCTGAAGACTCATGTATGGATAGACAAGGCTTTTGGGAGGTGGCTGGATCACAAGTATGTCAAACTGGATTATGAGCGTGGTAAGTGGATTAATACACTGATTGGTTTAGCATAATTTTGGGTGTGGATAACAGGAAGACCCATTCTAAGGGTGGGTGGTACCAATTAATAGGAAGAGAACTTGGCTGCTGAAAAGATTAGCAATATAAGGCCAAGTACTTTGGAACAGGACAACAGAAAAGATGATCTGAAGGTATCACACAAATCAGCAGGACTCCACCATTTGCAGCCTCAAAATTGCAAGTGTGAAACATTTTTCTTTGAGAAGAGAGCCTCAGGGTACCATGTTCCAGAATGGCAGTGGCCTAGGGAATGTTTTCCTCAAGGCTGGGTTCATAGTGTTCAGCAGTCCAGGCATTTCACTCATATGGCCAGAAGAGCAGAAGGCCTGGCTACTGCTTCAGCTGGTGGCAGACCTCAGTGTCATCTACATGGTACTAGTTTTAAGTACATACAGAATGCAAGAGTTGTGGGATCAGGGAGGCTTCTATCGAGATTTCAGAATGCCTGGGAGGCCAGGCAGTATGCCCTTGAGAGGGTAATGTGTGAAAGTGAAGGTGTGGTGGAGACCCCAAAAGACTGGAGAAGCCAAGAGCATAGATTCTCTGAGGAAAGCCACAAGAGTGAGCAAAGCTGACTCAAGAGAGAAATTATGAGGGGTATAACCACTGGCAGTGCCATTGGGGTTGGAGCCACCCAAGCCCTTTGGTGTTCATATCTTGCTATAGATTGCCTGAGATGCTGGACATGGAACTACAGGACTTAATGTTTGCTTTACTGAATTTTGGCCTTGCTTTAGTCCCATTCCTTTCTATCCTTCTATTTCTACCATTTGGGATAGGAATGTTTATCTTGTGCCACTATATATTGGAAGTGTTTAACTTTCTTTTCATCTTTACAAGGGCTTGCTTCTAAGAGTTTGCCTTAAATCTCAGGAGAATTTGAACTTGGACTTTTCAGCAATGCTGAAATTGTTAGGACTTGGGCAACTCTAGAGATGGACTCAATGCCTTTTGCATAAAGAGACGTGCATGAGTCTTTGAGGGGTCAGGGGAAGAATGTTATGGCTTATATCTAGATGTCCTTCCAAAGCCTCATATGTGCTCATAGGTGGAGCTTTTCAGAGGTGGCTGGATCACTGGTATGTGATACTAGATTATGGATGTGTGACAAGTGAATTAGCCCAGTGATGACTTACCATAGTTCTGGGTGTTAGTAACGGGAAGACCCACCCTGGGTGTGGGTGGCACCAACCAATAGTCTTGTAGTATGGATGGGATAAAAGGGAAACCAAAAAGAAGTCTGCTGCTTTTTGCCTACCCTGCCATGGACTGTTTTTCCTCTATGATGCCCCTCTGCCACGCCACCCTGCCTTAGAGCCAGTCGATTATGGACTGAAACCTCTACAGACTGAGATGAAATAAACCTTTCCTCCTTTAATTTATAGGTGTTGGGCATTTTGTCCCAGAATGAGAAAGTAACTAAGACAGAGACATAAATTACCTAAGGATGCATCTCAAGCACTTAGAAAAACAACAACAATCCAAACTCAGAGCTTGTACAAAGAAGGAAATTATAAAGATCAGTGCAGAAGATAATGAAATGGAGACTAAAAAAAAAAAAAATACAAAGAATCAACGAATTGAAAAGCTGGTTCTTTGAAAGAGTAAATAGACAAACCTTTAGCCAATCCTACTAAAAGGAAAGAAAAGACACAATTAATGCAATTAGAAAAGAAAACAGTAAAGTCACAATGGACACTGTCAAAATCCAGAAAATGATTACCAACTGCTTCACAAACATATATGCCAAACAATTAGAGAACCCAGAAAAAATTGAGAGATTCCTAGGTACATATGAATTGCCAAAATTGAAGCAAGAATACTTAAAAATCTTGAACAATCTATTAACAGGCAATGAAATTGAAGCAGTAATTTCAAACAAACAAACAACAACAAAGCTACCAACTAAGACAGGTCCAGATTCACTGCCAAATTCTATAAGAACTTCAGAAAAGGTCTAATACCAATACTCCTCAAACTTTTTAATGAAATGGAGAGGGAGAAAACTTTCAAAATTATTCTCAGAAGTTAATATTATCCTGATGCCGAAACCAGACAAGGATCCAACCAAAAGAGAAAACTATAGTCCAATTTCTCTAATGAAGACAGATGCAAAAATCCTTAACAGGATACTGACAAAAGGAATGCAACAAATCATTAAAAAGATCAAACAATATGCAAACAAACAAATATCAATAGCATTCCTATATATTAATAATGAACTCACTGAAAATTAGGAGAAAAATGCCACTGACAATACCATCAAAAAAATTAATACTTAGGTTAACACTTAGGTATTAACCTAACTAAGGAAATGAAAGACCTATACAATGAAAATTGCTACCAGAAAAACAAAACAAAACAAAAAACAAAAAATGGGCCAGGGATTTAGCTCAGTGGCACTGTGCCTGCCTTGCAAGTGCAGGTCCTAAGTTCAATCCCTGGTACAAAAAAAAAAAAAAAAAATTGCATCAGACTGAAAAAGGAAATTAGGGAGGACATCAGAAAATGGAAAAAATACCCTCTGTTCCTGGTTAGGAAGAACCAATATAATCAAAATGGCTACGCTTCCAAAAGTGATATACAGATTTAACGCAATCCCAATCAAAATACCAATGTAATTTCTCACAAAACTAGAGAAAATAATCCTAAAATTTATATAGAATCAAAAGACCAAAATAGCAAAAGTACCTGGGTAACAAAAGCAAGGCAGGTGGCATCAGAAGCCCAGACTTGAAGTTATATTATAAAGCTACAGTGATTAAAACAGCACAGTACTGTGACAAAAACAGGCATGTGGATCAATGAAACAGGTTAGAAGCAGAAACAACCCTAGACATATACAGCTATTTGATCTTGACTAAGGAGCCAAAAATATACACTGAAGGAAAAATAGCCTCTTAAATAAATGGTGCTGGGAAAACTGGATACTACATGCAGAATATTGAGTCTATACTCATGTATCTCACCCTATACTAAACTAAAATCAAAATGGACCAAATATCTAAATGTTAAAAAAGAAACAATCTACTGAAAGATAAAATAGGTACAACTCTTGAAGACCTAGGCATAGGCAAGGACTTTCTGAATAGAACCCCAATGGCAAAAGAAATAATATGGAGAATCAACAAATGGGAACATATCAAATGTAAAAGCTTCTGCACAGCAAAGGAAACCACCAACAGAGTGGTGGAAGAAGACCCTCAAAAATATGAAAAAATTATTGCCAGATATTCCACTGACACAGGACTAACATAAATATACAAAGAACTCAAAACAATCAGACCCCCCAAAAATAAAAGACCAAATCAGAAAAACAGGAAACTGAAATGGATACTTCTCAGAAGAAGTGCAAATGGCTAATATATATGAAAAAAATTCTCATCATTGCCAGCCATCAGAGAAATGCAAAAACAACACTGAGATGTCATCTTACCCCAAAAAGAATGGCTATCATCAAACAAATCTGAAAGGACAAATGCTGGCAGAATGTGGGGGGAAAAGGAACTCTACTACATTGTTGGTGGGAATGTAAACTAGCACAATCACTATGAAAATCAGTGTGGATTTTTTTCCTCAAAAAAACCTGAAAATAGCAATTTCATTTGACCCAGCTATGCTGTCGTTTAGTGCAGGTGCATGACAGGGCTTTATTATATAATAATGAATCAGCATAGACAACCACGAATGCACCACACAGCCTGAAAGTCACCCAGAATGTTTTGTCTTACTCTTGTCTTAGTAAGCTGATAAAACTACTGTAAGTGCTTTGATGGGGGGCGGGAAAAAAGCTGGGTTCTCATTTTGTAATGTCTGCCCCACGAGTGTTCTTCTCTTTGGGAACTTCCCCTGACTGGGCCTCCTTTCAGCCCACCAGCCCCAACAATTGGCATAGTATAAGCAGGATGGTCAGGTGAGTGTCCCCACCATGGCATCTGCAGAAGCAGCCCCAGAAAGCAGGGAGGAACTCCCGGGAATTACTGCAATGCATCCCCTGGCCTCACTCTGGCTGCCAGTAGCAACTTTCTTGGCATCTTGGAAATCTCCCAAGAACTGGGAGGCAGTACACCTGATACCTGGAGATGTTTTACAGGACTTAGAAATGCTGGAGACACAAATTCCTCTCCCTGACTGTGAATGAGTGGGGAGGGTGGCTTGGTTGCCTTTTAGTCTCTTCCACTATGTAAGACAGGAGGCAGAAGACCTTGTCCAGCAGGTGAACCAATTGCAGCCAATCTAAGAGAGTTTGGAGCAATGAGTGGCAGCTGCAAAAGCCATGCTGAAGGAAATTGGGAGTACTACCTCCTCTCAGAACATAAGTCCCACACACCAGGAGAGCCCCCTGGTGTTCCAGGCACAAGCCGCTGTCCAGGAAAAGATAGACGTATAAGAGCCCCTGACCCAAGGAGGGGTCCAGGGGATTTGCCTTGATCTACCCACCACACAACGAATACGACCTACACAGCTATGGAGCTGCAGGTAATCATACTATGATAAACTGGCTGATGGCAGGAGCCTGCGTGCTCTGGCCAAATCCAGGTGACTTGCCAGAGCAAGTCACAAAATAGACAACCTATCTGGACTTGGTAGGTATGCTGTATGAAATGGGGATGCGGCAGATGGTATTTGCTATTCACTATAGTAGCCCTGATGAAGAACTGGTCACAGCACAAATAAAAGATCTGGTCCTGGCCAGCAGTCCAGCTGACACGTTTGGCATAGAGGCAGACACTTGGTCCCTTGAAGGTAAGCCAATGCCAAATCTGGACAGATCTGATAGCAGCTGGCTTAGATGGAGAGAAGCCCTTAGACATGTTGCTATTTTTGTGGAAGCAGTTATGCTCTGACCACCAGTACTGGCCCATGAGCCCAAAGGAAAAGGCAGCCCCTGTGAAGCAGGATGAGCTAACACTGGTAGCCTTTTAACCAGACTAGGAGACAGGCTGAGGTACCGGGTTGCTAGGGACCCTGGGAGATAGGAAGCCACATGTGGAATTAACTATTTATTGGTCCTTGAAAAATGTGCAGTGTGTACTGGCAATGGTAGATACCGGAGCCAAGTCAATGCTGATCCATGGCAACCCAGACCGTTTCACAAGACCCACTGCATGCATAGAGATAGAGGGTATGAAGGTCACTATATTATGGTCCACAAGGCCAAGGTGACTTTGGGCATCAGGCATTTGCCCCCAAGTTCCTATGATGTTTATGTTTCCCCAGTTCCTGAATACATACTGAGGATGGACATACTGACTGGTGCCAGTAAGACACCACACAGGGAGAATTCTGTTTGTAGATTCCCGTAATAAAAACTATTGTCTGAGGACATCCTCACCAGCCACCGTTGACTCTTCTGCAGGCAACTCAGGTTGTGTGTGTGAAGTAGGACTGGCTGCCTGGGGATCATGAGTAAATAGGACAGATTGTTTTGAGGATAGAAGAAGTAGGGGTGATACACCCTGCACAAAGTCCTTTCAATTCCCCTGTCTGGTCTATGCGGAAGCCTGCCTGGACTTGGAGAATGACTGTGGACTACTCGGAAATGAACAAAGTGACTCCTCCACTGCACGCAGCGATACTCAATATTATTGACTTGATGGACAGGCTCACCCTGACGTTGGGTAGATACCACTATGTAGTGGACCTGGCCAATGTGTTCTTCTCCATCGCTATTACACCTGAAAGTCAGGACCAGTTTGCCTTCACCTGGGAGGGCAGACAATGGACTTTTAAAGTGTTACCACAAGGGTATTTGCATAGCCCAGGATCTGGCCACATGGACCAAGCCATACTCTATGTCTTTGTTCCATTATATTGATGATGTCATGTTAACCTCTGATTGCCTTACAGATTTGGAAGCTGCCACACGCAGTCTAAAAGAAGCTTTGCTAGCCTGAGGGTGGGCCATCAAGGAAGACAAGGTTCAGGGCTTTGGCTTATCTGTCAAATTCTTGGATGTTATCTGGTCAGGTAAGACAAAAGTAATCCCCGATGTAATAACTGATAAGATCCAGGTGTACCCCAGACTGACAACTGCACACCAGTTAACACGCGTACATGGGCATGCTAGGTTTCTGGCGTATGTTCACTGCGTACCTAGTCACCTTGTTTTGCCCTCTATGTCAGATGACTTGAAAGGGTGCAACATATGACTATACTGACACAGTGGAAGTTGCATTCCAGGGCACGAAGAGGGCAGTCCCTCAAGTGCACGCCCTTTCAGTTGTCAACCCTACCCTGCCTTTCACCCTACCAGTGAATGTGGATGAGGATGGGTTTGGCTGAGGTTTGTGGCAAAAGCAGAGGAAGTGGAAGCATCTATAGGCTTTTGGTCACAATTGTGGAAAGGCGCTGAAAGCAGCTATTCCCTGACTGAGAAGCAGTTGGCAGTAGTACATCCTGCTCTGTGCACCTGTGAAGGAATTATGGGGCAGCAGACTGTGGAAGTCCAAACCAAGTACCCAATAGAGGGCTGGGTACACACATGGATGTCCCGTTGCAGAAGTGGAGTGGCCCAGGACCCCACACCCTGGCCTGAAGGGGAACAATCTACAGCAGACAGCTTCTTTTTTAGCCAGCCCACTAGAGGCCAAACTGGCAGCAGTGCTGGGACCTGTGACATATACAGCTTAAGAAACCATACAAGATGATGAATTACCAGTTATGACCTGTAGTTCCTATGTAGAAGGGAAGGAGAGACCCCTGGCTTAGGCCTGGTATACTGATGGCTCTAGTCGTGCCACAACCCCGAAATGGACAGCAGTCACTGTCCAGCCCAGTACAGAGACACTCTGGTTTGAGGTTGGGACAGGCAAGTCAAGCCAATGGGCAGAGTTGTGGGCAGTGTGGTTACTTCTCATGCATGAGAACAAGCCTCTGCATGTTTGCACAGGCAGTTGGGCTGTATTCTGAGGGCTGACACTATGGTTACCAACCTGGGCGGCCCAAGACTGGCAGATAGGACATGGACCCCTATGGGGCACTGAGTAATGGCAAGACTCTGGGAAGCGTGGCCAGACTATAACACATGTGGTGTAGCATGTGTCAGGACACAGGCCTCCCTACTTGCCAGGAATGACTTAGCAGACTCCTTGACAAGGGTAACAGCCCTTTGAGGCCCACCCTCAGCAGCAGCACCTTAGCTCTGTGAGAAACTGGGGAATGTAGGGCCCCATACCATGCAAGCTGTAGCACAATGATGGCATTTGGATATGAGTCTCACAGTGGCAACAGCAGCAGTGAAGGAGTGCCTTCAACACTCTCCAGCTAACCTCTTGGAGGAGGGTGCCCACATGATTGGGTCCAATACCTTGGGCACCCCACCCCCCAACAGCAATCGCAGGTAGACTGTATCAGGCCCCTGCCTGTCACAGGGACATAAATATGCTCTAAGCTGTGGATAGTGCCACAGGTATAGGCTTTGCCTACCCTGTGCCCTCTGCTGACCAGGTCCATACCATTAAGACATTACAATGGTTGACTGCAGCATATGGGATGCTGCTAGAAATAGCATCTGACTGGGGAAGCCACTTTAAAGGGGCTCAGGTACTGGCCCAGAAACAATGACATTACCTGGCACTTTCATGTGCCCCACTGGCCACAAGCTACTGGTATTAATGAGATATAATGGGCTCTTGAAAACTTTCCTATTTGGTTCCAAAGTTTGTGGAGTGGATGCGGGCCTTACCATAGGCTGTTGAATTGCTTAATGACCAGCCCCAGCGTGTAGGTGACAGCCCTTTGGATCACTTTCTGAAAGCACAGACACCTCATCTGTGCATTTGACCAGCAGAGGAAGGTTCTAAGGTGGTAAAAGGGGCTTTGATCCTCCTCACACTAGAGCCTATGCAGCTGGGGACTCGGTACCAATGGACTTGGGGTGGCCCCCAGACCCCCTGCTGGGGAATTGGGTGTTCTTCTTAGAGCCCTTGGCAGGGTGGTGGGGGGGGGGGGCCTGTGCTATGCCAAAAAGATGCAGCCCTGGATTTGAGCATGGCCCCTGAAGACCTCAGTATGCCCTGCCCCCCATGCCAGGGCCACCATCCTAAGGAAAGTGACATTGTGACTATTTAGCCTATTCCCCCTAGGGGTGATAGACCTGGCTCCAGCCCCCTTGCCTCTGGTGGCAACAAGGACACAGTTCTGGTATTCTAAACCAGGTGGTAAAATGACCCCAGCCACCATCCTATTGCAGGAAGAACATGTGGCTTGCATCCTCCCCAAAGGGTGAGACCTCCCTATGATGGTTTCTCTTTCTTCCCTGTCCTTCTGACCAGGATGAGTCAACCCAAAAGCATCGTCTCCTGGGCACACACGTTTGCTTGTGTGCACCAGCAACTGCACCGTTGGGTGTGCACTGAATTCCTGACAGATGCAGCTAAAGGCCTTCCATGGAGAATTGTGCCAGCATCTCTGTGCAATTGGACAGACTGGTGACAGCAGAACCAGACTGGACCTGCCTGGGATCAGCGATGCCAGGCTGTAGAGGCGCTGATTTGAAAGAGCACAACCGCCCCACAAGGACTGGGACCTATGATGCATAATGGTTGGGGGTAGATGATGGGAAATCAAGTAATACTGTTGGATACTGTCCCACTATGTATTGAACAGGTCAATGAATCAGTGGGAAATTGCACAGTGGGATGCATACCCCTATACTTGTGTAACAGTACATTGCAGGTGAATGATACAAATGCTTGGTGGGATACCCATAAGATGACAGGTACAGTGCCCACTGATTGGCCCATGATGGATGCCTTATGGGTCTGTGGCACTACAGGTTGATTGTACCTCCCCGCGCACTGAATGGTGTGCTGCAACTGAGCATTTCCCTATATTAAGGGCACTATCAGGCCCACTCTGACAGACATGCTCCACAATTGTACACTGTATATCACAGATGGCACCATGCCAAACAGGTGGCCTGGTGGTTTTATCCTATGGCAGTACTGGTGCCAGGGGCAGGGATTATAGACCTAGCCCTCCAAGTTGAAGCTCTAGTTCAATTTATAGGCCCTAAATATCACTCACCAGTCTCTGATGTTGCTCGTGGATGAAATGTCCAAGACGAAAAAGGTAGTGTCATAGAACCGTATGGCTCTGGATTTGCTGACTGTAGCACAGGGAGGCACTTGTGCTCTCCTACATGTTCTATGCTATGTGTTATTCCTGATCATCAGGGACAAGTACAAGAGGTCTTACAAGAGATGGACACAGAGGTGTCCACCATCCAGGCCTTGCAACAAGACACTCTGACCCAATGGTGGGAATCCCTAGGATCTACCTGGTACTGGGTGGCTTTCAGAGGTGCTGCAATAACAATAGGGCTGATGGTTATGTGTTGTTCCTTGTATTGCTTTTGTGGGCTCTGGGCACAATGGGCAGCCTTGTGTCCTATTCCGAAGAAGCAGCAGCCCCCAATCTTTGAAAGGGTGGGATGTAGGAGGGCACTGTAAGATGTGTCAAAGCCTGGGCGTCTGAGGACACAATCCCATCATTTAGTGCAGGCACACAATGGGGCTTCATTATATAATAATGAATCAGCATAGATAACTACGAATGCACCACACAGCCTGCAAGGTCACCCAGAATGTTTTGTCTTACTATGTCTTAGTAAGCTGATAAAAACTACTGTAAGTGCTTTGTTGAGGGGGAAAAAAAGCTGGGTTCCTGCTTTGCAATGTCTACTCCATGTGTGTTCTATTCTTTGGGAACTTACCCTGACTGGGCCTCCCTTCAGCTTACTGGCCCCAACATGCACCTTGAGAACATAATCTTAAGTGAAATAAGCCACACAAGCTCAAATATTGCACGGCTTCTCTTATATACATATATACAAAAAAAGAACAAAAAAGAAGAGAGAGGGCCGGGGATTTAGCTCAGTGGTTTCACCGCCTGCTGCGCAAGTGCAAGGACCCAAGTTTGATCTCTGGTACCAAAAAAAAAAAGGAGATACACAGAAAGTAGGGAAAAGTTCAAATATTTCCCTAAATTACAAATTCCATCATTGTAAAAACATTTCTATATACATGTTAATTGTTTTTATTTGAAAGATTTGTGTTGTTTCTTTTTTTGTAAGAATTTTTTTGGTTTATGCCTTGTACTCTGAGTAACTTCTTTGAAGATAACAATATACACTGTAATAGCTATTTTATTCTCATTATTTATGAAATTTGTTTTATTTTTCATAAAATAAAATTTAAGCTAATGACTAAATATGGTATAGGACTATGGTACCTTAGTAATACTCCAAAAGAAATACCAACAGTGATTTGGACATTGGTATTTGAACTTAGAGAGAACAGGATAGAGATAAGAGTTAAAAGGTATCAACAAACCAGTGATAACTGACAGCAGTCAGTGATAAGGTGGAGTGGGTGAAAAGAGTATAGAGTGCAGAGAGTTGAGAAACTAGAGAACATCTGAGATAGAGGAATGACAACATTTAAGAGCCACAGAGGAAAAAAGAGAGATCAAGAGAAGTAATGACAAAAGAAATTCGAGAATCTGACACCAATCGACAATTTCAACAAGGTAAAAGAATCTACTGGGGAAAAAAGAATCCATTAGGGATAGCCCTTTTCAGTGACAGGAGAACTAAACTCACAGAAACCAACAAACTGTAGTGAACAAATTAGATAGCAGGTAAGACATATTTAAAAAGAAATGGTAAAGGGTTTTAATATATCCTGGGTACTTATGATGGGAAAAACTAAATCTATTTAAATATGGAAGATGAGACAAATGTGCTCAAAGCAATTCAAGAAACAACATATGTAGGAACATATGCAGTAAAGTCTAGTAGCTGCTGTATTCAATATGGTAGCCATTACAATAACCAGTTGTTAAATTTAAATTAACTAAGTTGCCCAGGTTGCATTCCAGTGGCCTTCACTCTTTGCTTTATCTTATCAGTCTTACCTCACCTTTCAAAGTATTGTAGACAGCTGTCAGTTAGACATATTATAGGCAGTTAGGCAGGGGAAGGCCCTCAAGTCATCAAGTCATTGCAGAAGATTGTGGCCTGAGGCACATTCACTGAAGGCCAGGCTTCAAGAAAAAGAACTACTATACCCACAAATTTCCCCCAAGGATGAACAGCAGTGATCCATATTCTAAAATAGATATCAATCACCTTGGATGGGGACCAAAACTTCCCTAGCCCTTTCCTTCCCAGAAAATCCTTGTTCTGTCCATGTACACTTGCTACATGACTTGCTTCCCCATTTGATCCCCATTTAATATTACCTAGGTGACAATACTTGTTGTAATCTTATTGGTTGAACATAGTTTTGTCCACCTCATATCCACCTTGTGATTTCCCATGGGATCAATATTACCTAAGTGACTATACTTTTAAACGTATTAGTTGACTATAGTTTCGTCCCACCTTACACCCACCTCACCTCATGGCTTTGCTCAATAAAATACCCTTGAGAAGCAGGGTCTTCGGGTGCCCCTTCCATCTCTCTTAGACAGAAGCTTTCTTTCTCTCAATAAAGTTTTCCTACTCTTAACCTCGTTGTTCCTAGAATCCATTCTTCTATTTTAAAGAACACGAACTCAGCACGTTGGATATCTAGCAGGTTAGGAGTTATAATATTTCCCTTATATTATTTGGAGGTCCATAGATCACATGCCCTATATTAAAAAGTGCTGGAATTACTGGGGTGTGCCACCATGCCCAGCCATTAGTTTCATTACAAGTGCCCGATATATTGTCACTTCTAGCTAGTAGGTAAGAGTACCAGACAGAGCCAACTCAGAACAATTCCACAAAAAATGCTCTATCACATAACCCTGGTTCAGAAAAGAGAATGGGTTTTAAGGCATAAGTAAAGTGATTGGTTTTAGTAGTATGGAATTGCAGTGATATCTGGAAAGCAAAATGAGAAAATTTGAGGGTGCCAATTCTGATAGCTTCCATTATTTCTAGAAAATAAAAAATAAGACCACCTGTAGGACAGGAGTTGGCTAGATAGAACATGAGAAAATGATAACTGATAAGAAAAATGAGAAAAGCATGTGTTTAACACAGAGAATTCAAAATACAGGAGAGAAAAGTTGAGGGAGCTCCTGCAAAATGCCCTCCATCTTTTCACTACAATAGAAGCCAACATCATATGCTAAGTGAAACTTGGGCATTTACAGAGAGCAGACAAGTTCTGGAAATCTGTGTGTGGAAGGTGTTAAGTGACTTGATCAGTAATGGAAAATAAAACTGCAGATCAGCCTTACCTGTGAAGATAAGATCTGAAAGAATCTATTTGTAGTGAATCCAACCAAAATGGATATACAACCTTCTTAGCGCCTCTGAAAGCACTGAATTGACAAAAGGAAAGAGGAGAAGGTTGACAAAATAAGTCAGAGTGAGGGCCACTAGAATGTAAATGTAAATATTTCTAACATGGTGGATAACAAAGTTCAGATTGGGCATTATAAACAGAAGGGGGATAACAAACTGAAGTACAGTATAAAGAGTTAAGGTATAAGAATCCAGATGAAACTAAGCAGGAGGCGAAAGAATTGTAAAAGCAGAAGGACTGACAACTGTGTGCAAGACAGAAACTTTAGAGTTTTTGATTTCCTAAGTATTTGCAGGAAACTGTAAATGGCAAATGTGTATAAATTCCTCAATATTTAATAAGCACTGTTCTAGATGCTGAGGGTACAGTGGTGAATGAGGCAGAAGGTCCTACACTCTTAGAAAGCTATATTCTAGTTGAATGCTGAAGAAAGTAAAAAATAAACACAATGAAATCAGAAAGAGACTGGGAAAGTGTTGTAGATGAATCATACAAATTGTTTGTTAGCAAAACTGATGCTTGTGCTCAAAACAGGACACAGAAATTTTGTGAAGATTAAAGTTTCAGAGAAAAGAGCATTGGTAAATAACAGCCCACCCTCAATCCCACCACACACACACACACACACACACACACACACACACAAAAGCAGATGGAAAGAGCTTTATTTCAGAGAAAAATGTGTTCAATGAGAAAAATAATCATCTCAGAGGAAATGAAAATCAAGAAACATTTCTTCCTCTTGGGTTTTTCTCCTCTATCACCCTATTTTTAAAACAAGCAGAGTAAGGAAAAGCAGCCCCCAAAGGGATATGGATACAGTTTAATGTAATGACCTACTAATGACAGGTCAGAGAACCTGTTCAACTATAAAGTTCATTATATCACTTCAGCAGTCTAATTTTTAGACTCACATAAAGAACCTTATGTAAACTGCAATCATTGTGGAGTTGGAAATGCCTACATAAGGACAGGAAGCTATGGACTGTTAACAGTATCACAACTTCAATTAAGTTATAATTAACATATTTAGGACAACAAAGTACTTAACTAATCAGCTACCACTTCTGAGACAGATTAGATAATTTTACTGCTTTAAGGGAACAAACATTCAAGGATGAAGAGAAAGAATGAAAAACAGATTGTTGCTGTTCTTCAGCATAGGAAATGTAATCTTAAAAAATTAAAACTATATTGTAATCTGTCTTCCCACCTTTTCCACATGTGTCTTCAATGGCCTATTATTCAGCATAGGAAAGAATTAAATTCTGCCATTTGTAGCAACAAGGATGGAAATGGAGCACACTTACATTAAGTGAAGTCAGGAACCAAAAGACAAATACTCTACATTCTTATTTACATCTGGAAACTAAAAAGCTGATCTCATAGAAGCAAAGAATAGTCGTTACCATAGCCTTAAAAGGGGGTATGTGGAGAGAAGATGGTTAATGAGTTCAGGGGTGGTGTGTGTAGACAGGAAGAGTAACTTCTATGATTAGCAACAGTTTAAATGCATATTTCAAAGTTGCTAATAGAGAAGGTTCAGAATATTTCCAACACAAAGATGTCTGAGGTGAAAGATATGCCAGGTGCCTGGATCTGATCAATACAGACTGTACAAATATAACGAAACGTCACACTATGCCCCGTAAGTTTATAAACTACCATGCGCTAATTAAAAATAATTTTTAAAATATTTTCATCACATAGAACTAGGAAGTAAGGTTTCTAGGGTACTGTTTAAAATCACATGTAGAAACTCCTAGCAAAACTGTCCCTATATGTCCCCTGCATGATCCCTGTAATATTACTGTTGTTAGTACTTCTTTTATATATGATCAACACTTCTTATCAGTAGGCTTTGTCTATCTCAAATTAAATTTACTGAGGCTATTCAAATCTACAGAAAGCAGAGTGTGGGAGTACAGTGATTCAGACTAACTGGTTGCCTAGTTACTTTGAGCTGCTGTAGTCAGTTTAACTAAATTATTCTGTTACTTGCCAGACAACCAGTCTTAGACCTTGCCGATCCACAACACAAAACTAGTTTTGTGGTTAGTCTCAGTCATTACAACTTAAGTTTAAATAGTTTGATAGTTACAGTGGAAAAATAAAACTGAAAATGAATTTTGTTAAGCCAAATAAAGGCACTACGCCAAGAAAACTGAACTTCTGTAAGTTTAGGAATACATGGCAATGCAGCCATAATCTACTTAACCCACCCTACTACCCCACTGAGAAATAATTTCTTTGACATCACAGGTTCAAGCATGAAAATGACACATTTTCAGCTGCAAAAACAAAATTGAAACCATAGAGAAATACCATTACTGATAAAGATCATGATATTTTAACTGACAATTTCAATTTGTTTTTCTTTTTTAAGCACAATTTAGAAAAGAACAGTATCTTAGGGGTTTGTTATTTTAGATGATGAGCTACAATCAAAAAATGATTTGAGGGCCAGGGATTTAGCTCAATGGTTCCGCCACCTGCCTTCAAAGAACAAGGTCCCGAGTTTGATCCCCAGCACAAAAAAAAAAAAAAAAAAATTTGAGTAATCATCAAGATTAAGACACAGTCTGCTACATGTTCTTTAACTGGTTGATCAAACTGCACTGCCAGGCCAGGTATGGTAGCACGTGCCTGTAATCTAAGCACTCAGGAGGCTGACACAGGAGTTCAAGGCCAGTCTGGACTATATAGCAGGACTCTGTCTCAAAAAACAAAAAAGCAAAACCCCATCACTGCTAATCATTACATAGTGATTTTACAATATGCAGATACATGTTACTAAGAGCGCAAAAATTAAACATTCACATCATTCTAATCCCCAAACTATTAATCCTCATGAAAACAGTAAGACAAGGCTAAACCACATTAGGCTTTATTATAAGATTTGAACCTGAGATGTAATGAGGTGTTATAGGACAGACAGAAGAGATATTTGGAACATTTTTTAAGTATAACTCTATAATCTGATTTCAATTAGCCTATGTCACAAAGACAAAATAAGAACAATTGATAAAAGCACAACTTTTAACAATCCATAAAAGACAATATGCCATATAATTGCTGCTCTCATCCTTTTTCAAGCTTAGTCTTTATACCTTATTGTTCCTGTTGTCTATATAAAGTAAACCTATTCCTACAGCTAATAAAACAAGAAAGGTTGTAGCAAATGACTTTACACACCATTAAACACAGAAGCCAGAGTGAACCTCTCAGAGGGTAAATCAAAGCATGTCATTCAGCTGCCTGAAACCCTCCAGTCCAATGGCTTCCATTTTAGATTAAATGCCATATAAACTACATGGCCCTGTGTGATCTGCAGCTTCCTCTTCACATACACACTCACCTCATCTCCTATTGTTCTCATCCTTCTACATCCTACTCCAACTTCCTTGCTTCTATTTTCTTCAATGTATCAGGAGTTCCAGATGCAATGCCTTCTCATGTGCCTCCCTTCTATGTAGAATGTTCTTCTTTAGATCCTTCAGATCTCTACTCGAAAGTCACCTCAGTAAGTTTCTCTGAAAACTCCATCTAACATTTCAAAGCAACCCATCCACAATAATTCTTAGCCCCCTTTCCTGCTTTAGTCTCTTAACCCTTTCTTTTTTTTTATTTATTTTTTTTCTTAACCCTTTATCAACATTTATGCATGTGTATCTTGTTGACTATTTGTCCACAACTAAACACAAACTCTGAAGGTTCTAACTTTTTTTTTTTGAAGGTTCTAATTTTTATCTGTTTGTTTAGGACTGTATTACTAGTGCTGATAACAGTGCCTAGCATATGGCGGGTATTCAACAAATACTGTTGAATAATTAAATTACCTTGTAGATGTAGAAATAATAAGAAAAAATAGTACCCTATATAGAAAAATCAGTGAGTTGGGTATGAATCTGATAGTTATGTTCATCTCAAAAAATAACCATATTATATGAATTCTCCTGTTTAGCAATCTCAAAAAGTGGTTTCACAGCCTCAATACTTCTGCCACAGCAACCTACCTCCACTCAATTTCTCAAAAGCAGAAGGGAACTTGTAGCTAGAAGCAACTAGGTTGTACCTTATGTCATCTGTCATTTTAGGTACCAGGCTGAGATCTCCATAACAATCACCAGATGGCAGCATTGAGGCAAACTTACACTACATACTCTGATAAGCAGACAGAATATGACTTGAGTTTTTGGAAATAACTTTGAAAAACAGGAACAGTAAAAATTTCGACCAATGACTTCCATTACTTGAGGTTGGTGTCATAAAATACAAAGAAAAATAGGTACATTTAGAATATCTTAAGTACATTTTCTAAATATCCACATCATCTGAGATAGTCTCATTTTAAAGCCTAATTTCATTTCTTTCCCCATAAGATTTTTAATTTTTAAAAGACATTATCACCTTGTCATTGTCTCCATTTTCCAATGTCTCCTGATAAACTCAACTCCATTTCAATGTTGTCCGTTCTTATACACTGACATAAAGGATGTTATATTACACATATTCCTCATTTAAAGACCTAACTGGTTAACAACTGTTCAGACTTACAAGCAGGGCATGCTGTTCAGACTTAGGATCTACTGCTCTGACTTATGACTCATCTTTTTTTTTGTACAGTTCTACACATCTTGTTTATAGAGTCTCAATATATTTTTATTGAACAATACTGTAATTCTGTGTTCCGTTACACACTACAGTACTGCATGTAAGTTATGCAAATAAAGGCAAAGTCATCAAGTTGGAGTTTCCTTTTATGTAATGTATATACCATACATAATTCCTCAATAAGTGACCAGTTCATTTAACAACCTAGTCACGGGACTGTTAGTCATTAAATAAGGAATGTCTCTATCTGTATTTCTAGTTCTTTCAAGATGGAAATGAATGATAAATTCTCAAATTTGTCACCATCATAATTTTCGAGGGAAAAAAACTACACAGTACTTGTAAACTTGGACTTAGGACTTTGGAAACCTCTAATAAGAGATCATTATTTCATAAACTATTAGACAATAAACTACAGGTTGAGCATATCTAATCCAAAAACTCAAAATGCTCAATCCAAAACTTTTTGTGTGACAAGATGATACCACCAGTCAAAAATCACACACCTGGAGATGGGTTCTAGTTAACACCCTAAAATATAAAACTACCTCAGGCTATGTATATACGGTGTATGTGAAACATAAATCAATTTAATATTTACACTTGGTCCCATCCCCAAGATATGAATATGTAAATGTTCAAAAATCTGAAATCCAAAAAAAACACTTCTAATTCTAAGCATTTTGAATAAAGGAAACTCAACCTGTATGTGACTTCTTAAAAGCTACAAAATTTCTCAACTATTTTTTTTCAAGTTTTAAAGCAACTAGAAATTACAAACACATGTTAAAAGAGTACAGAAAAGGTACATAATTTATTTAAGATTCTCTATAACACCCAAACATGCACTAAGCAATAAATAAATAATGGTGTATCATTCTTCCATAGACTTAAGCACATCTGTAAGGCATATACAAAATTTACATTCAACTGTAATTACTACAACTCATTTTTCACTGACGTGTCCACAAAATGACACATACTGTATAACTGCATTTCTATGAGGTACCTAAAATAGATAAACTCATGGGAACCGAAAGTAGCATAGAGCTTTCTGGAGAATCAAGGTGGAGTTAATTATTTAATAGGTACAGTCTGGAATGATGAAAAAGTTTTGGAAATGGATAGTGCTGACAGTTTCACAGCATGGTGAATGAACTCAGTATCACTGAACGACACACTAAAAATGATTAAAACGGTAAATTTTATTTCACGTAAATTTAACCACATTAGAAACAATGAACAAAAATCAAATGGTATTCTTTTCCATGTTCTAACAAGTCAAATGACTTAAGGAATAAGTCAAATCTCATGAAGTGAGAAATATTTGTGTTTGTCCTCCTTTGAAACTTGTAATTGTTCCTGTGGAACTCCCTTCGTGAACTAATCTTGAGTACACTAACTAGATTTAGAAATACAGTTGTAGCCCCCCAAAAATGAAAACATAAGTCAATGATTAATGACAAACTTTAGTTACTGAATTTAAATGTTAACCACTTTAGTCTCACTGCACCTACATGTAAGTTGGTTATCTTTAAATCTAGTTATATAAAAATAATTCATCTTTATGCTGTAACAGTTTTCTTGTAAGTCAAAGAATTAAAAGCAAAGCAAGTACTTCTCAGACTAAAAACTCTGACCACCATTTATCTTACCCAGCCAGATTACTCTGTATATAAACTACAGTAAATTCTCTCGAATCTACCACCCCGAAGCTACCACCTAGATTACTTCTTTCAATCTTCTAGTAGTTTAGAGGTACTTGCTTATCCTACCTATTTCTTCTCTCACAATTATAACTGAGCAAATTTAACAAATTAATTTTCTTCCATGAATATTTACGTGACCTAACACAAAACTAGATAATTTTCAGCAGAGATATTACATATAGCTTATAATATCTACTACTGAAGCACTCTATTATAATTATAAACACTTTAAAGATGAAGAATAAATTTGGGGCTGGAGAAACAGCTCAACAGTGAAGTGCTTGACTAGCATTTGTGAGGTCCAAGATTCAATCTCCAATACTGAGAAGAAAGAAGAAAGAAGAGAAGGAGGAAAAGAAAGAAGGAATAGGAAGAGACAGGAGAAGGAGAAGGATGAGGGAAAGGAACAGGACAAAATGTCTTTGTTTAGAAAAGAGGAAATCGGACTATTTTCAGGCATAGTACTATGAAAGTAAAATAATACTCACCTACCGAGCACTAGGAAAACAAGTACTCCTAGACTTTCAAAATATTCAGTGTATAAGAACTGTGATAAAAACTGTTTGGTGAGCATTGTAACCTAACAAAAATTTGAGAAGATCAAAGAAAAGATATTACATTTTCAAAGAACTTATGTCAGTAAAAACAAAACAAAATCCACATAAAATAGAAACCAACTAAGTACTATTCACATTATCCACCTACACTCCAAAATATTCAAAAGTATATAAGGCTTCAAGAAAATCATCACCCAATTTATTATTTCAAATAGTATAAGGGAAAGAGTGGCACACAGAGTGCACTTAGAAAATTCATATTCTGTGGGAAAGCATTTATACTTTGTCAAGACAGTTGAGCATTCTAAAACATTTGGTTCTCTTCCAGTCATGCAAGTTCTCCATCTCATTTTACCAAATTCTCTATTCCTTCACTACTAATGGCCTTTGATGAGCTTCAGCTCCTCCCAAATTCTTTCGGACAGTTTAGAACTCCATCTTCATCTTTTTTCCAGAAAGACAGCCCTAGATAAACATCCTAGTACTTTGCACAGTATATACTAAATAACATTTCTTGAAATTAAAATACAATGCAATAAATCAGTTACTTAAAGCCTCTCCTAGATTTAATCATCCTCTTAGGATCTGTACTTGGGTACAATTTAATCTCTAGATTCTTCAGCAGCCCATATACTATCCCAAAGCACTCTGGCTACTAATTAAACATTTTTAAGAATATAGTCTCCTTAATACAGTTGCAGAAGATAAACAGTAATAAAACAATGTGAATGGCCTGGAAAAAAGTCCATTTTCCATTTTTTATAGGTGATGATAACTGTATAATTTTAATCAGTTCCAAAGTTGTACAACACATCACAAAGCTTTAATGGAGATACTAAATTGAATTCTTTTTATTATGATGATCTCATCCAATAACCTCTACAATTAGACATAGTAATAAGATTATTGGCAAAAAAAGTTAATGATATAATTAGATCAGTAATGATCATTCAATTTATACTTTTACTATGTATACAGATTACTGTAAATTTAGATGAGAAAGCAAAATCATGTTAAGATACTATAACAATTTTCTCTTTTGCGGGGGGCACTGGAGATCAAACTCAGGGACTTGTGCTTGGGAGTCAGGTGGCAGAATCACTGAGCTAAA